>NW_026652282.1:101599027-101727537 GCF_009828535.3 Hylobates moloch | reverse complement strand
TTTTTTTTTTTTTTTTTTTTTTTTTTTTTTTTTTTTTTTGAGACGGCGTCTCTCTCTGTCTCCCAGGCTGGAGTGTAGTGGCACGATCTCGGCTCACTGCAACCTCCACTTCCTGGTTTCAAGCGATTCTGCCTCAGCCTCCCGAGTAGCTGGGACTACAGGCATGTGCCACCACGACCAGCTAATTTTTGTATTTTTAGTGGAGGTGTGGTTTCATTATGTTGGCCAGGCTGGTCTCAAACTCCTGACCTCGTGATCCACCCACCTCGGCCTCCCAAAGTGCTGGAATTACAGGCGTGAGCCACCGCGCCCGACCCATGCCCAGCTAATTTAAAAAAAAAATGTTTCGTAGAGATGGGGTCTCATTATGTTGCTCAGGCTGGTCTCAAACTCCTGGGTTTAAGCAATCCTCCAACCTCGGCTTCCCAACCTGCTGGGATTACAGGCCTGAGCCTTTGCACCCGGCTCTAATTTCATTTCTATTGTAACCCTATGTCACTTCTTACTGGGACTTTCAACACTCTTTATATGTATCGGATATATAATATGTTAATAACGTTCATTAAACTACTCAAACATAAGCAAAATCACAGCAAACATGCCTGATGAACCACCAATGCCAGAGACCAAAATGGCAGCCAATAACCATCTGCTGGTGGCAGAGTTGATGACATTTGCTCTTCACATGTGGTTCTCTAAGAAATGTTTTAAGCAGAGGAGTCTCTGTGTATAGAGAACTTACTACATGGCAGGCATTGTGCCAGGATTGGGAAATGCAGTGGGGAGCAAGCCAAATCTAGTCTCTGCTCTCCCCAAATTCCCAGTCTAACAGAGGACACAGATCAGGAAGTGGACAGTTTCCATACAGTGTGGTGAGATGATGGGGAGCCGAACACCCACAAAGAAAAGTCACCTAATCCAGGCTTGGAGAACAGAGAAGACTTCCTGAAGGAAGTGATGTCTAAGCTGAGCCAGTAGGACGGGTAACATTGAATCAGGCAAAGATGCAGGGAAGTGGGTCCTAGGCAGGGAACATGGTCTTTTCAGAGAGCTGAGTGATGAGGAAGGCTGGAGAGGTAAGTGGAAACCAGGCCACACAGGGCTTTATAAGCCATGGGAAAGAAGCAGGGAGTAGTTGGGTCCTCTGGAAGAAGACCTTGAAGTCTCAGCTGTCTCTTTCACTTAGCACTGTGAACTTGGACAAGTTACATAAGCCTTTAAGCTTCAGTTTCCTCATGTGTAAAATGAGGACAAGGCCGGGCACGGTGGCTCACACCTATAATCCCAGCACTTTGGGAGGCTGAGATGGGAAGATTACTTGAGGCCAGGGGTTCCAGACCAGTCTGGGCAACATAGCAAGACCCCACCTCTAAAATTTCCTTTTTTAAATTAACCAGGCATAGCGGCACATGCCTCTAGTCCTAGCTACTCAGGAGGCTGAGGCAAGAGGATTGCTTGAGCTCAGGAGTTCGAGATTGCTATGAACCATGGTCACGCCACTGCACCCAGTCTGGGCGACAAAGACCCTGTTGAAAAAAACCCAGAAAAATGAGGACGGTATTCTAATAATAACTACCTCATAAGCTTAAGTGTCAAAAGTGGACATAAGGTACCAAATACATAATATGTGCTCAATAAGTATCAGGAATTTCTGTTCTTTTCTTATTTTTTAGAGATGGGGTCCTTAGCAATTATTTCTATATTTTTCCTCTAAATATGAACTTGACATTTTGGCTGTTGGAGACTTGGTGGTTTCATAGATTTGTACAGGTTATATGTATGTGTGCATATATTATACAATTATAATATAAAATTAATTACATACTTATTTAATTATAATTATTTATAATATGCAATTATATATATAATTTCATGTTGGCTTTTTATCATTCCTATGCATTAAAAACTTTTTTTGCATTTACATGTTTTTGTTTATAATCTTCGTTTTTTTTTGCTTGTTTGTTTTTGTGACAGTCTTGCTCTGTCGCCCAGGCTGGAATGCAGTGGCGTGATCTCGGCTTACTGAAACCTCTGCCTTCTGGGTTCAAGCGATTCTCCTGCCTCAACCTCCCAAGTAGCTGGAATTACAGGCGTGCGCCACCACGCCTGGCTAATTTTTGTATTTTTGGTAGAGACGGTGTTTTGCTATGTTGCCCAGGCTGATCTAGAAATCCTAGCTTCAAGTGATCTGCCCGCCTCGGCCTCCTAAAGTGCTGGGATTACGGACCTGAGCCAACGGCGCCTGGTTTATAATCTTACTTTTGTTGATTACGAAACTGTTTTATACATTGATATAGTGCTATTCTGTCTCTCTTTCTTTTCTAACTTCTCGTCCATGGCTTTATATCTTAAACATTATTATACTTCCTCCAGAGACAGTGTTTTCTCTCTTCCTCTGTCTCCTTGAAACTCGTTGGTTTTGTGCCTTCCTGCTTAGGGTCTCTAAATTGGTACCGCTTAGGAAAGAGCGCCCTCTGGCATTCATCTGGTGTCAGTTCAAGAGACCATTTTCCATTACTGCGGTCTGTGGTCCCTGCCTGTTGGCTATGAGCGGAAACCTTCAGTCCCAGAGAGCGTGGAGGTTGTTACAACGGTAGGTTTCACAATTAAAAAAAAACCCGGCTGGGCGCGGTGGCTCACGCCTGTAATCCCAGCACTTTGGGAGGCCGAGGTGGGGGGATCACCTGAGGTTAGCAGTTCGAGACCAGCCTGGGCAACATGGTGAAACCCCGCCTCTACTAAAAATACAAAAATTAGCCGGGCGTGGTAGTGCACGCCTGTAATCCCAGCTAATCAGGAGACTGAGGCAGGAGAATCGCTTGAACCCGGGAGGCGGAGGTTGCAGTGAGCCAAGATCATGCCACTGCGCTCCGGCCTGGGTGACAGAGCCAGACTCCACTCAAAAAATAATAAAATAAAATAAAACCCTCTGGCTATTATAAAATGTCCTTGTCCTTGAAATGTCAAAGGTATCACACACCTATTTATCAATATACAGCCCACATTAATGTATCCGTGCACAAAGATTATTACATACAAAGAGACTTTCCTAAAAGAAAAAGCACAAGGATTTGGAGCCCTAGCATCTAGGTCTACATATCCACTATTACTGCGTGGCCTTGGGAAAGTCTTTCTCTCAGTTGAGCCTCTCATTTTTAAAATGAAAATGTTATATTAGATAGATGTTTTGCAAAATGTTTTGTAGAATACTCTCTATTATGTTGAAGGCATCACACGCACACAAAAGAGAGAGGGGAGGAGAGGCTACATTATCAAATAAATTTGGAAAATGAGGGGTAAGCAAAATAAAAGTGTTTATTGCAGGACTTTGGAGAGATTTTACAGTGCTAAATATGTATTATGAATTTACAACACATGTCTATAGTTTCCCAACACCAGTTGACAACAGAACCTTTTGCTGACAGAGCACCTTGCAGGATTCTGCAATAATGCAGTATCCTTGCAATGTTGTAGTATTCTTGCAGTATTCTGAGAAAAAACAATTTTGAAAATGCTGGTCTAAGTCTGGCCAACATGGCAAAACCCCGTCTCTACTAAAAAGACAAACATTAGCCAGGTGTGGTGGTGCACACCTGTAATCCCAGCTACTCAGGAGGCTGAGGCAAGAGAATTGCTTGAACCTGGGAGGTGGAGGTTGCAGTGAGCTGAGATTGTGCCACTGCACTCCAGCCTGGGTGACAGAGCAAGACTCTGTCTCAAAAAAAAAAGAAAAAAAAAATGAAGAAAAAAATAAAAAAAGACAAGACAAGCCAATGCTGGTCTATGCCACCATTTAATTTGGCAAATCTTCCTGATCACTGGATCCCTTTGCTAGACAAAGACAAGGCCAGGCAACTAATGTGCTGTTAGGACGCCAAGTCAATGGTAAGGAAAATCTAACAATAATCATGAATATAGCCTCTTAATCATAATAACAACAGCAATGATAATAGTTCATGTTTACTGAGAGCGCAACATTCCAAGGCACTGTACCAAGTGCCTTATAAACATTATTTCATTTCATCCTTGCAACAAACCACTGAGAGAATTTATATTATTACCATCACCATTTTAAAGATGAGGAAACTTGAGGCCAAGGCGGGCCGATCACCTGAGGTCAGGGGTTGGAAACCAGCCCGGCCAACATGGTGAAACCCCATCTCTACTAAAAATACAAAAATTATGACCGGGTGCAGTGGCTCACTCCTTTAATCCTAGCACTTTGGGAGACCGAGGCAGGCAGATCACTTGAGGTTAGGAGTTCAAAATCAGCCTGGCCAACATGGTGAAACACTGTGTCTACTAAAAATACAAAAAAAAAAAAAAATAGCTGGGTGTGGTGGCACACACCTGAAATCCAGCTATTTGGGAGGCTGAGGCAGGAGAATTGCTTGAACCCAGGAGGTAGAGGTTGCAGTGAGCCGAGATCACACCACTGCACTCCAGCCTGGGCAACAGAGTGAGAGAACATCTCAAAAACAAAACATACAAACAAAAATTAGCTGGACATGGTGGTGCACACCTTTAGTCCCAGCTACTTGGGAGGCTGAGGCAGGAGAATTGCTTGAACCCAGGAGGCAGAGGTTGCAGTGAGCTGAGATCACACCACTGCACTCCAGCCTGGGCGACACAGTGAGACTCCGTCTCAAAAAAAAAAAAAAAAACCAAAGATGAGGAAACTTAGTATGAGAGTGATTGAATAGTTTAAAGTCACAAAACTACTAAGTGTTAGAACTGGGATTAAAATCCAGGCTGTCTGCTGCAAAAGCTAATATGCTAAGTATGCTATAGTTAAGGTGACCACATAACTTCTTGTCCAAGCTGATGCGCTTTTGAGTGGAGAGCTCTGAAACCAACTATATAACTTTTCTGAAATATTTATTTTGTACCAAAAATTGATTTTATTATATTAGTGTGCAAAAACTGTTGTCAAAAGTAAAATCTTTATTTAAAAAACAAAGATAACATTCATCTGTGTATATTAAAGCAAAATGTTATTTATATTGATTATCTGAAAATTTTCAAATAGCAGGAGTAATTATTATTGGTATATATTCACATAGTCTAATCAGTTTCTTAGTCCTGTCTTATAATGCATCACTGGTATTTTTGTGAAGAAGGTATTGTTTCAATATGATTTTGTTATTTTTATTTTATTGTGTTTTTTTGAAACAGAGTCTTGCTCTGTCGCCCAGGCTAAAGTGCAGTGGTGCAATCTCCGCTCACAGCAACCTCTGCCTCCCCTGTTTGAGCAGTTCTCCTTCCTCAGCCTTCCAAGTAGCTGGGATTACAGGCACACGCCACCACGCCAGGCTAATTTTTGTATTTTTAATAAAGACGGGGTTTCACCATATTAGCTAGGCTGGTCTCAAACTCCTGGCCTCAAGTGATCCGCCTGCCTCCACCTCCCAAAGTGCTGGGATTACAGGTATAAGCTACCATGCTCGGCTGATTTTGTTATTTTTAAACTTTAAAATAAAATAGTCTGCAATCATTTTTAAACTTGCATTTTAGGCTGGGTGAGGTGGCTCATGCCTGTAATCCCAACACTTTGGGAGGCCCAGGAGGACTGATCACCTGAGCCCAGGAGTTTGAGACCAGCCTGAGCAACATAGTGAAAACTTGTCTTTATAAAAGAGAAAAATTTGCATTTTGTGGTTAAGAAATTTGAAATTGTTCATACCTTCAATTATCTCGTATCTGTAAACCACACTATTTTTAATTTAGAAAATACTATGTCTGCAGGTGCTGAGATAGTATTGAGGTGAGTACCCTGCACCTCAAGTTCAATAAATGGTATACATCTTAACTATAGCATACTTAGTCACAAGTATTATTATTATTTTTTTTGAGATGGAGTGTTGTTTTGTCCCCCAGGCCGAAGTGCAGTGGTGTAATCATGGCTCATAGCAACCTCGAACTCCTATGCTCAAGCAATCTTCACGCCTCAGCCTCCTGAGTGGCTAGAACTACAGGTGTGTGCCACCATGCCTACCTACTTTTGTTTTATAATATGTTGTTGCTGTTGCTGTAGAGACACGATTTCTTTATGTTGCCCAGGCTGGTCTCAAATTCCTGGCCTTAATTGATCCTCACACCTTTGTATCCCAAAGTGCTGGGATTATGGGTGTAAGCTACCTCCCCCAGACTCACAATTACACTTTAAAAAATTAAAATGGGTAATTATTTCATCTCAAATATTCTTACAGAAACCCTCTATTCAAAATGTCATTCTTCAATGAATATTTTCACAAGACAAAACTCATGTAAAAAGTTGTCTGTATGTTTCTTTTGAAAATTTTGCCAAATGTGGATGCTGAAAATCATAGGCCTTCTCAATTTCATTCCATTCAGGTACAGAATAGAAATCTGTCAAATTAAAATATTATCAAATTAAATGTATTCAACTAAAAAAAATAAGAGCACTATCAACATGTCAAGTGCTTTCTCTCAAGTCAACATATTCCAAAGCACAATTATAGAATTTCACAGTTAAATCCTGTTTGTTCATTGTTCACCATTACAGCTCTAGTTTGTTTCAATCCTTTTTTGAGGGATACATTTTGATGCCTTTCTGTTTTTCAGGCTTTGTTTTCAATAACTGCAATTTGCTAAAAGCTTCAAAAGCCAAAGATTTTTAGGCGCTCTATTTGTTGAATATTTTGATTAAATATTACCTACTGATGTTCAACAAAATAACCCAATCTTTGTAAAAAAAAAAAAAAAAAAAAAAAAAGTCAGTACCTATTTTAGGACACTTAGGTGCACTATCAAAGGAGCCCTTCAAAAACTTTCTTCACATTTTTTTTTTTTTGAGATGGAGTCTTGTTCTGTCGCCCAGGCTGAAGTGCAGTGGAGCCATCTCGGCTCACTGCAACCTCCACCTCCCAGGTTCGACTAGTTGGGACTACAGGCACACGCCACCACGCCTGACTAATTTCTATATTTTTGGTAGAGATGGGGTTCCATCAAGTTGGCCAGGCTGGTCTTGAACTCCTGAGCTCAGGTAATCCGCCCGCCTCAGCCTCCCAAAGTGCTGGGATTACAAGCGTGAGCAACCGAGCCCAGCAAAAAAAAAAAAAAAAAAAATTAAAGCAGAGTCTTACTCTGTCTTCCAGGCCACAGTGCAGTGGCATAATGACAACAACTCCTTGCAACCTCAACCTCCCGGGCTTGAGCAATCCTGCTACCTCAGACGCATGAGTATCTGGGACAACGGGCACATGCCACTATGCCCAGCTAATGTTTAAATTTTCTGTAGTGATGGGGGTCTCACTATATGCTCAGCCTGGTCTCGAACTCTTAGGCTCAAGCAATCCTCCTGTCTCAGCCTCCCAAATTGCTGGGATTGCATATGCATGAGCATAGCAAATAGAATATCTATCATTTGATAGATACGGTGTTACAGCTTGTTTGGATGCATGGATGCAATTATCAATTACATGTGCACTATAACCAATCCCAAGGATATTTTTGCTCCATAAGTTTCTTAATTAAGAACATTATTTTTAACACATTCTTTCTCTGCTAAAATTTGTGTTCCTATTATCCCTGAAAAAAACCCAAGTCATTTTATATTCAGCATTAAACTTTGTTACTGAACTTACTGTTATCTTTAGAAAACACACAATTTATAAATTTAGAGGAGAGGAGACTTTATTTCTTATAAAAAGTTACAGCCTGCAAAATGGCCATCCCGCAGGCTGGAAAACACAGCTTCCAGCCAAGACCAGAGACAGGTAGTACTTGGAAGGAGGAAGGGTTGGGGTAGGAGCTTTACCTTAAAGAGGTTGGCAAAGTATCACGCCTGTAATCCCAGCACTTTGGGAGGCTGAGGCAGGTGGATCACGAGGTCAGGAGATCGAGACCATCCTGGCTGACATGGTGAAACCCCATCTCTACTAAAAATACAAAAAATTAGCCGGGCGTGTTGGCGGGCGCCTGTAGTCCTAGCTGCTCGGGAGGCTGAGGCAGGAGAATGGCGTGAACCCGGGAGGCTGAGCTTGAAGTGAGCCGAGATCGCGTCACTGCACTCCAGCCTGGGTGATAGAGCAAGACTCGGTCTAAAAAAAAAAAAAAAAAAAAAAAAAAAAAGAGGTTGGCAAAGTATATGTATTCAACAGGTTACAGGAGGAGCTATGAATATTCATGAAGGCGGTCTTGATGCATGCATATTGAACAAACATGCATATATGACCCATTTTCACTTTGGGGTGGAGACTTAACATTTATTTTATTTTATTTTGAGACAGAGTCTTGCTCTGTCGCCCAGGCTGGAGTGCAGTGGCGCAATCTCGGCTCACTGCAACCTCCGCCTCCTGGGTTCAAGTGATTCTCCTGCCTCAGCCTCCCAAATAGCTGAGATTACAGACATCTGTTACCATGCCTGGCTAAGTTTTGTATTTTTAGTAGAAACAGGGTTTCACCATGTTGGCCAGGCTGGTCTTGAACTCCTGACCTCAAGTAATCTGCCCGCCTTGACCTCCCAAAGTGCTGGGATTACAGGCGTGAGCCACCATGTTGCGCTGAGACTTAACATTTAAATGTATTACAATTAGGTCCTATACACAGAAGATCTTTTCAGGACACATAAGCATGCAAGTGCACAGCCTCTGTAAACCGGCCAGAACTCTCCCTTTCTCCTTTAAAACAAATGAAAGGAGGAGTAATGGGAGATACCCCATACTTTGAATATAAACCTGCAAGAAAACCATGCCCTAAAAATTTTGAGGGCCCATCTAAAACTTTAATTTAGGAAGATTGTGTTAACTCACATGCGGTAATATTAAAAAATGACTCATATAGTTTAGTAATAGACTAGGCACCAAAGGCTATTTAAAAAACAATTGCTCCTCTGGTGGACAAGAATGCCTGGAGGCTACTTATTTTATTTCTTATCAGGAGAAAGAGAATCATCATTCTACTTTGCATATGAGGATCAGCTCATTCTTTCCCTTAAAATAAGAAGATAAAGGCATTACCCCCCCTCCCCAGGCCTCATATGATACTCCCTATTCTGAGCCCAGAACACCCAGAACTTTAGAAATTGGCTATTGCCATGTCTGGGCTGCGAGTATAGGAAAGGAAAACTATTTTGACTGTTGTTCCCACTACAGTCCCACTCTCTCAGTATCAACGTAGACCCAGACATTCTGCTTTACTTACCTCCAACCTGACTGTTCCCATACAGAGTTGTGTTAAGCCTCCTTACATGCTATTAGTAGGAAATATCAGAATTTGGACGAATAATCAAACTGTCCAATGCATTGTCATCTATACGCTTGTATTAACTCCCATTTTAACTCCAAGAAAAGTGTAATGTTAGTTCGAGCTCAAGAAGAAATCTGGATTCCAGTAACTTTACCTAGACCTTAGGAATCCTCCCCCTCAATACATTTAATTAATGAAATGCTACAGCGAATTCTAAAAAGAGCTAAGAGATTTGTTTTCACTTTAATCGCTGTTATCATAGGCCTAATTACAGTCACTGCAATGGCCACGACTGCCAGAATAGCATTACACCAATCTATTCAAACAGCTCATTTTGTTAATGGTTGGCAAGCCAATTCCACCCAAATGTAGAATTCTCAACAAGGCATCGATCAGAAATTGGCAAATCAAATTAGTGATTTAAGACAGTCTGTTATTTAGCTTGGAGATCAGGTAGTGAGTCTCGAGCATCGCATGCATCGCATGCAAATGCAGTGCGATTAGAATACTTTGGATTTCGGCCGGGCGCAGTGGCTCACGCTTGTAATCCCAGCACTTTGGGAGGCCGAGGCGGGCGGATCACGAGGTCAGGAGATCGAGACCACGGTGAAACCCCGTCTCTACTAAAAATACAAAAAAAAAAAATTAGCCGGGCGTGGTGGCAGGCGCCTGTAGTCCCAGCTACTCGGAGAGGCTGAGGCAGGAGAATGGCGTGAACCCGGGAGGCGGAGCTTGCAGTGAGCCGAGATTGCGCCACTGCACTCCAGCCTGGGCGACAGAGTGAGACTTCGTCTCAAAAAAAAAAAAAAAAAAAAAAAGAATACTTTGGATTTCTGCATCACCCCATATTCCTATAACGAGACTGATCATTCATAAGAAATGGTCAAAGGACACCTTCTAGATAAAGAAGATAATTTATCATTAGACATAACTAAATTAAAGAAACAAATTTTTGAAGCCTCTCAAGCTCACTTATCCATCGTGCCTAGAGCTGAGGCGTTAGATCAAACCCCACGACTTAGATTAAGTCTATTAGAGGCTCCACTGTAGTAAATTTTGGAATTATGTTTCTCTGTTTAATCAGCTTGCTTTTAGTGTGCCGGACCAGTCAAAGAATCCTGCGTCAAAATCGAGAGAACGAACAAGCCTTCATCGCCATGGCACATTTATATAAAAAGAAAGGGAGAGATGTTGCGGGAAGTCAGGGACCCCAAACAGAGGGACCGGCTGAAGCCATGGCAGAAGAACGTGGATTGTGAAGATTTTATGGACGTTTATTAGTTCCCCAAATTAATACTTTTGTAATTTCTTACACCTGTCTTTACTCCAATCTCTAAACATAAACTGTGAAGATTTCATGGACACTTATCACTTCCCCAATCAATACCCTTGTGATTTCCTATGCCTGTCTTTACCTTAATCTCTTAATCCTGTTAGCTGAGGAGGATGTATATCGTTCCAGGACCCTGTAATAATTGTGTTAACTACAAAATTGTACAGCATGTGTGTTTGAGCAATATGAAATGTGGGCACCCTGAAAAAAGAACAGGATAACAGCAATTGTTCAGGGAATAAGAGAGATAACCTTAAACTCTGACTGCCGGTGAGCCGGGCAGAACAGAGCCATATTTCTCTTCTTTCAAAAGCAAATAGGAGAAATATTGCTGAATTCCTTTTCTCAGCATGGAATGTCCCTGAGAAAGAGAATGCGCACCTAGAGGTAAGTCTCTGAACTGGCCCCCCCGGGGCGTACCTGTCTCTTATGGTCGAGATTGCAGAGGTGAAATAAACTCCAGTCTCCCATAGCGCTCCCAGGCTTATTAGGAAGAGGAAATTCCCACCTAATAAATATTGGTCGGACCAGTTGATCTCAAAACCCTGTCTCCTGATAAGATGTTATCAATGGCAATGGTGCCCAAAACTTCATTAGCAATTTTAATTTCGCCTCAGTCCTGTGGTCCTGTGATCTCGCCCTGCCTCCACCTGCCTTGTGATATTCTATTACACTGTTAAGTACCTGATGTCTGTCACCCACACCTATTCGTGTACTCCCTCCCCTTTTAAAACTCCCTAATAAAAACTTGCTAGTTTTTGTGGCTTGTAAGGCATCGTAGATCCTACCAATGTGTGATGCCTCCCCTAGACGCCCAGCTTTAAAATTTCTGTCTTTTGTATTCTGTCCTTTTATTTCTCAAGCCAGCCGACGCTTAAGAAAATAGAAAAGAACCTACGTGATTATCAAGGCAAGTTCCCCGATAGATCTTATCAGGAGAAGGTTGCTAAAATCAGTCCGTTGTCCAATTAAAGCTGTAGTTACGGCTGGGGGAACAGAGGTTCAGTTAGTCAGGGTCTGTGAGCTAGATGAGTTGTAGTTGTTTTAATATTATCTCAAGACCAGTGCTTGTTTAGCTGCTAGAGAAGAAGCAAAACCTTGAGACAGAGCATAGTCATATATGCATGTTTGTTCAATATGCATGCGTCAAGACCACCTTCATGAATATTCATAATTCCTCCTGTAACCTGTTGCATACATATAACTTTAGCCAACCTCTGTAGCATAAAGCTCCTACCCCAACCCTTCCTCCTTAACCCTTGCATGGCATGGCCTTAGGTCCTGTTTATAATTTCATATCTTATTGCCACAGGGAGTGTATTCTGTCAGTCTTACAGTCTCTATTTTAACATTAGTGTTGGTTAGTTGTGTCTAAACCATATAAGGGAGAGGGTATAACAAAACGTGTCTGACCTATCATCCCATCATGGCCAGGAACTCAGTTTTAAGGTTTTTCTGGGGTCCTCTTGGCCAAGAAGGGGTCTGTTCATTTGGCAGGGGGCTTAGGATTTTATCTTAAGTTTATATTACAACAGCGTTTATGATGCTGTCAGATGTTTTGTCTTCATCAGAATTCAGTTCCAAAATTGTTATTTTGATTTCATACATTGGATGAAATAAATGTATCGCTATTAATTTAACTTCTCTCTGAAGCACCTGAGGACACCGATATAAGGTTGTCATCATTAAACTTTGGCTAATGCAGCCAACACCTTAATAGCTACAACTTCACTTTTTGTATGTGCACAAGGAAAGTTGGAATAAAAATTGAGCAAAATGAATTCAGAAGAACAGTCATTTGATCTACATGAGAATCACGTTGAATAGAGTTATATGTAAACCTGTGGTCCTTAAGCACATTCTTAAAATAACTACTGCCTTATGAGGTAGATGCTGATGCTTCCTCAACAGACCATTGCCTTCTGGGTTTTGTGTGGTCAGTTATATCACTGTGGCCCTCACAGTGGTAAACATCAATAGACATTTTGTGTGAGTTACATGTACATCACCAAATTTAGTACCTTTTTTTTTTTTTTTTAGAGATGGAGTCTTGCTCTGTTGCCCAGGCTGGGGTGCAGTGGTGCAATCATAGCTCACTGCAGCCTCAAACTCCTGGGTGCAAGCAAACCTCCAGCTTCAGCTTCCCAAAGCGCTGGGATTATAGGCATGAGCCACCATGCCCAGCCAGTACCTAAATTTTCAGTAAACATGTACTTTCATTTATTTGAGCTCATTACTGCTAAGAAGGTTTATAACAAAATAAAAAAGCATTATCAATCAATACATAGTTGTATATTTACACCATGCATAAATTATACAACCACTGTTGTGAGAATTTTCAGACTGCTCTCTATATCTTCTGTGGCTGGTCTGCTCAGCCTCAATTTCCTATGTCTATACAGGTGCAACTTACCTATAATTGCCCACATTTCCCATTGACCCTGCTAACTGGCAACCTGATGGCTTCTTTTCTTTCTTTTTTTTTTTAAACTTTAAGTTCTGGGATACATGTGCTGAACGTGCAGGTTTGTTACATAGGTATACATGTGTCATGGTGGTTTGCTGCACCTATCAACCCGTCATCTAGGTTTTAAGTCCCGCGTGCATTAGGTATTTGTCCTAATGCTATCCCTCCCCTTTCCCTCAACCGCTCAACAGGCCCCGGTGTGTGATGTTCCCCCCCCGTGTCCATGTGTTCTCATTGTTCAACTCACACTTATGAGTGAGAACATGTGGTGCATGGTTTTCTGTTCCTGTGTTAGTTTGCTGAGGATGATGGCTTCCAGCTTCATCCATGTCCCTGCAAAGGACATGATCTTATTCTTGTTTATGGCTGCATAGTATTCCATGGTGTATATGTGCCACATTTTCTTTATCTGGTCTATCATTGATGGGCATTTGGGTTGGTTCCAAGTCTGACCTGATGGCTTCTGAAACACACATGGAACTCACAGGCCAAAGAACCACTGGCCAGTACTCCAAGTGGCAGGCAGCTGAACAGTGTCAGATACTTCCTCCACCACTACATGAGATCTGAGGTTGTTAGCAGTCCCTAACTGCTGATGTCTGGGCATATTTCCTTTTATCAATGAGTTCTTCTGCCTGCTTTCCTTGATGGGGAGGTTAGTTATGTTATTTCTAGAAAGGGTAAGGAAAAGAGAGATTATCAGTGGTTGTTTTTCAGATTTAATCAGGTGAGAGCCAAAATGAGAACTCTGGGCTGGGCGCGGTGGCTCACGCTTGTAATCCCAGCACTTTGGGAGGCAGAGGCGGGCGGATCACGAGGTCAGGAGATCGAGACCACGGTGAAACCCCGTCTCTACTAAAAATACAAAAAAATTAGCCAGGCGTGGTGGCGGGTGCCTGTAGTCCCAGCTACTCGGAGAGGCTGAGGCAGGAGAACGGCGTGAACCCGGGAGGCGGAGCTTGCAGTGAGCCGAGACTGCGCCACTGCACTCCAGCCTGGGTGACAGAGCAAGACTCCGTCTCAAAAAAAAAAAAAAAAAAAAAAAAATGAGAACTCTGTAGAAACTGGACGTTCAAAGTGGAGATCTACTACACTCAAACCAAATTATTTTAGTGGAACTATTGAGAGTAATATTTAGTTCAAAAATGAAAAACATGTGAGACAAATGCTAAATTGGATGAGATGTGGGACAATGGATATAAACTGAGACTGTCCCACGCAAAATGAGAATGTAGTCATCCTGGTTATACTACTTCTCACTAGATTATCATTTCTTTTTGTTTGAGAAAAGGTCGTACTCTGTCACCCTGGCTTGAATGCAGTAGTAGGACCACGGCTCACTGCAGCCTCAACTTCCCAGGCTCAAGCCATCCTCTCACCTCAGCTTCCCCAGTAGCCGGGACTATAGATAGGCACATGCTACCATGGCTGGCTAGTTTTTATTTTATTTTTTGTAGAGATGGGGTCTCATTGTATTGTCCAGGCTGGTCTCGAAATCCTGGGCCCAAGCGATCCTCCCACCTCGGCCTCCCAAAGTACTGAGATTACAGGTGTGAGCCACCAGGCCCAGCCTATTATTTCTTAAACTGGGTCCCATTTAATAACTCCACATGGTCTTAACCAACATCCTAGAATAGTAATATCATGATGATGATGATGTGGATGATGAACTTTTGACCCAGTTGATTACACATCCTCCTTAAAATGTTCTTCCCTCTTTTCGCTTCTGGGGGGGCTTCATCCTTACTCTGATGTTCCTCCTCCTCTACCCAAGTCTAACTGTCAGGAGTGCTTCAAGGCTTGGATCCCGGGCCTGCCTCCCTTCTCTTCCTGCACTCACTCTTTTCTCTGTGGCAGCTGCTCTTACCGCACATGTACAGTTGTCTGGTACACAGACATTTCATCTCACTTTTCCTAATATCCTGTGTCAAGAGATGGCTGCTAGTCCTCCTCCTTACACGTTGAGATATAGTTGCAATTCACTGTTCAGGACATTCAACGGTTTGCCATGTGTTACTATACTGTTGGTTTGCCCCCGTTGTGGTGGACACAGGGAATATGCCATTCTGATCCCCCTGCAAAAAAGGACTTGCTGCTCAGCTGTGAAGGGTATGCTCAGAATCAGGCCCGGTGCGGTGGCTCACGCCTGTAATCCCAGCACTTTGGGAGGCCGAGGTGGGCGGAACAAAAGGTCAGGACTTCAAGACCAGCCTGGCCAATATGGTGAACCCTTGTCTCTACTAGAAATACAAAAACTAGCCGAGTGTGGTAGCATACGCCTGTAGTCCCAGCTACTCGGGAGGCTGAGGCAGAAGAATCACTTGAACCCGGAAGGAGGAGGTTGCAGTGAGCCAAGATCATGCCACTGCACTCCAGCCTGGGCAACAGCGCAAGACTCCGTCTCAAAAAATGAAAATAAAAAAGAATTAGCTGTCAGTGACTGCAGGGCCTGCCTCCACTTCAGGTCATTAGGTCATGCTCTCTCCAGGGCAGCCTGTGTCCAGTGATAGAGAGAGGGAGATGAAGGCCCAGCCTTATCAGCCCATTGTGGGACACTGATGGCAATAGTCACTCCAGACGTTCCTGTGGGGTTGGTCAAGGCTGTGTTGGGCTGGCATCCCGTTGTTGGGATGCATCCTGCCTCCCACCCCTTCCTTTCACAGGTATTGATTTCTAAATAAACATCTTTCACGTCAAATTCTACCTCAGTCTATTTTGGCAAAATCCAACCTGTGACACCCCACTTCCTTCCCTTATAGTAACTACAACTGAAGTGCACAAAGTCCAGGGCAACACGTCGGTGCAAGCTTAGATGCCTTCCTGCAGCTCAGTGCCAGCTGTGCCAACTCAGGTCTCCCACACTAGCCTGCACTTGGCAATGACGCTTCTCCCATCCAACCCCGTAGCCACAGGAAAGGCCACATGTGTTGACCTGGGAAATGTGAAGCAGGGAAAACTTCATGATGTAGGCTGAATTTGAGCTGAATGCTTCAAAGTAAGGGAGAGGGAAGTGGGAAGAAAATGAATACCGACTGAGCCTTATGTCTCAGGCTCTCTGCTAGGAACTCTACTTGCTTTTGTTCATTAATGCTCTGCTCACAATAATACTATCAGGTAGGTGGTTCGATCACCAATGAGAATAAAAAAAAAAATAAGTGCCATTGGTGGTGATTACACCACTGATGATAATGACAAAATAGAAATAAGTACCATTGATTACACAGTAGTATGTATCAGGTAGCGTTCTGGGCCTTCACATTCATTATTATCTCATTTAATCATTAAAAGTCCTCCAGGCCTGGGAAACTTTCAGTTTTTTGTTGTTTTTTTTTTTTTTTTTGAGATGGAGTTTCACTGTTGTTGCCAAGGCTGGAGTGCAATGGTGCGATCTCGGCTCACTGCAACCTCTGCCTCCCAGGTTCAAGTGATTCTCCTGCCTCAGCCTCCTGAGTAGCTGGGATGACAGGTGTGCACCACCATGCCTGACTACTTTGTGTATTATTAGTAGAGACAAGGTTTCACCATGTTGGCCAGGCTGGTCTCGAACTCCTGACCTCAGGTGATCCACCTGCCTCGGCCTCCCAAAGTGCTGAGATTACAGGCGTGAGCCACCATACTCGGCTGAAACTTTCAGATTTTAAGGACACTCACCGACCTCCTATTCTCTTACCTTCTAGTAGCAGGGCTGACAGATTTCACTTAGGATCAACTTTTGTGAGAATCATTCTCCCAGTAATTCCACACAAATTTATGATGAGACAGCAGCCCATATTTGAGGCCCACGTAGAGTTGAGCTTCCCCCCAAATTACTCTCCTTCTACTCCTCCCTTGCTGACCCTGATTCACTCAGGAACTCTGTGAGAAAGCCAGGGCTCAGAGAAAATGAGGAATTCAACTTAGCTCACACAGCTGGTATATGGTAGTTTCTGTTCAGACCGACGCTGGCCTGACCCCTTAGCCAGGGTTCCTGACCCCTGTGCCGGGCTATCTCCTATGGGGCTATGATCGTTTGTTTTCTTTCTTTTTTTCTTTTCTTTTTTGAAGAATAGTGGCTTTGTGTTTTCTTAGGTGTCAGGGCAATAGTAAATAAAATATTAATTAAATATCCTCAGGAAAAACTTTGCAAGTAAAACCACGTGCCTATATTTACAGAAATTAAAGGCTTTAAAATAAATGGCAGTTAAATTACGAAATTCGGCAATAGATGTGATTTTTTTTCTCTACTCGGTGATGTAGATAAAAGAAACACATTTTGTATTTTTATCAGTTACTTAATCTTAGTTATCATGTATTAATCTTCTGAATGTGCTTCTTTTAAACAACTTTATTGAGGCATAAGTGACATATAATAAGCTACATATATTTAAAGTGTACTATTTATTTGTTTTTAGGAAACTTCGCTAGCAGAAATAAAGTGTACAATTAATTAAATTTTGACAAGTGCATATGTGAAACAATTGTGTTTCTTTATGCCAATCAAAGTCATTTATAGCTACAGCGGCACCAACAGACATGCCAACCCAGGACAGGTACTAAGCCTAGTGGTTTTGGTGCAGGTTCATACTCGCATAAAGGCCACCAGGTGAGTAGGTTGGCTGAAGAAAGACTTGAAAGCACCTACTGCCAGCGAAGTCCGAAGCGCCACCTTTAGACATAAAGGGCAGCACTTCATCGGTCTTTTCGCGCAGAGGCCACAATTAACTGGCAAGTATTGCAAGCTACTCTTGGCGCCAAAGCCAAGAATAGAGCAGTATCCAACTGTAAAAACAAACTGCATTTAAAGCTGAGGCCTCCAGGGGGAGAAAGGTCCTGGAGGAATGCCTAGAAAGCTGCCAAGCTGCCGGAGTCACTAGCTCAAAGTACAATAGTGGCTTTGCTGAGCAAGGTCGCCTTGACCGCTGGCAGCGAGTGCGGCCTCTCACAGCTGCAGCCGGCCCCCAAAAGGTACCAAACGCAAGAGACACAAAAGGCCAATGTTTCGCCCAGATCGCTGTGTTCCTGGTCCGCAACCCAGACCCACGTGCCTAAAGGCGCGCCAGCCGGGTCCGGTTGCCCCTCCTTCCGCCACCATCTCAGTGCTCCGCCCAGTAGAGAAACCGAAGGATTGATTAAAACCGACGCTCCTCTTCCCTTTAACAAGGCCAAAAGTGGGTGGAGAGGGAAGGGAAGGCTAAACGCGTCTGATTAGTTTCGTTTCTATTAAAATCTTCACGTGATTGCCGTACTCTTGACTCAGCGATTTCTCCAAACGGCCTCCTTGAATTTATTGGTTTGTCATCACCGCCTTCATCTTTTCTTGTACAGTCTTACCTACCAGTTTTGAACATTTAAACGGAATTCCTCCATTCGATACAAAGAACAAATACATTTTAAACCTTTAAAAATGAAGATCAAGATTTGATTTCTAAAAATTCAATTTAGTCAATTCATTTAGCCAAATTTATTTCAAGCCCACAAATGACAAGATATGGGTTTTAAATAACCACTTGACATGAGGCTCCTCCCTCATTTCCCACAGAAGCAACTGCCACACATCTTGTTAAAAGGACCATCAGTTTTTCTCACTCTTCTACCTTGGTTCCCGAGCAGTGGGACCACAGGTATGCACCACCACGACCAGCTATTTTGTGCATTTTTTTTGTAGAGACGAGATTTTGCTATGTTTCCCACACTGGTCTTGAACTCCTGGGTTCATGCGATCCTACTGCCTTGGCCTCCCAAAGTGCTGGGATTACAGGCGTGAGCCACTGCGCCTGGCTACTTAGCAATTTTCAGTCCACAACATATTGTAATGAACTATAGTTACCATGTTGTATAATAGATCTTATAGATTCGTTCTTAAGCAAATGAGTGATTAGATTAGAAACTTGATAAACAGTTGTCCTGGAATTTTTTCTCCCTCAATAGTGACAACTCAATAGTCACCTCAATAGTGACAATTCTGGAAAGTTTTGTGCAAATCAAATTTTAAAAAATCAAACCTGGATTTTGTTTTTAAAGTTTACTTTAATCTTTTTTAAAATTTAATTTTATTATTTTGTTTCGAGACAGAGTCTCACTCGGTCACCCAGGTTGGAGTGCAGTGGTGCGATCTCGGCTCACTGCAACCTCTGCCTCCCGGGTTCGAGCGATTCTCCTGCCTCAGCCTCCGGAGTAGCTGGGATTACAGGCACACCACCACACCAGGTTATTTTCAGTAGAGATGGGTTTTCACCATGTTGGCCAGGCTGGTCTCCAACTCCTGACCTCAAATGATATTCCCCACCTTGGCCTCCAAAGTGCTGGGATTACAGGCATGAGCTACCGGGCCTGGCCATATATTAATCTTTAAAATAAAAATAATACACTCCCATTACAGAAAATGTAGACAGACAATTCAAAAGAATAAAAGGAAATTATTTACAATCTTTACACTCAGAAACAATCTGTTAATAATTTGGTGTCTTTCCTTCCAGTATTCTTATTATGGATTTTGTTTTTCCTTTTTTTTTAATAGCCCAATATACCAATTTAAGGTATATAATATTATGGATTTTTAAAAATAATTGTAATTATACAATTTGGTTTTCAACTTTCTCCCCCATTACAATATTAGCATTTTCCCATTTTATTAAGAACATAACTTTTAATGACTGTTTAGTAGTCCATTGTATGAATTGAACGTTGATCATTTAATCTCAGTTTCTCCATTGTAGGACATATGGGTTCAATTTTTTATTCAATTGAACGAACTATTTAAAATAACTGGCTGGGTGCAGTGGCTCACGCCTGTAATCCCAGCACTTTGGGAGGCCAAGGCGGGTGGATCATTTGAGGTCAGAAGTTCAAAACCAGCCTAACCAACATGGTGAAACCCTGTCTCTACTAAAAGTACAAAAAAATTAGCCAGGCGTGGTGGCACATGCCTGTAGTCCCAGCTACTCAAGAGGCTGAGGCAGGAGAATCGCTTGAACCTGGGAGGCGGAGGTTGCAGTGAGCTGAGATCCTGCCACTGCACTCCAGCCTGGGTGACAGAGTGAGACTCTGTCTCAAAAAAAAAAAAACAAAACAACAACAACAAAACCATGTAGTAAATTATTTATATGAAGTGAGGCATCCTTTGAAATGTGAAAATCTGCTCCCAGATCCAGTCTATTTTTATAAGTTTGAGTTCTCATTTACTGGAATTTGTTTAAGGCAAAAACACACCTGAACTTTTTTTTTTCTTTTTTTAAGTTTTGGAGTTGTTTGAGGTTTTCCTACACATTTATGTTTTAAAAATAAAAATCCCAAATTATTGTTCTAAGAATCATTTGTGTTTTTCTGAAGCGTTCCAACATCATATATATTGGTAAGTACCTAGATTTAGTGAAAAGAGTGATTTTACCCCCTTCCTACTTATTCCTCCCCACTGAAGAGAGAAGAGAAACCTGGAGAGAATGGGTGCCAGTAGAATAGCAATTAGGGTTGGGGCACTGGGCGCGGGGTGGGGAGAAAAGGGACTGAGTGAGCATTAGGGGAGTTGAGGCAAGTCAAAGGTAGTGTACCTGCCTCCAGATGTTTGCAGCCTAGCCAGCCAAAATGAAATCAAATAGGTGTATAATATTTGGAGAGGCAGATTCTAAGTCACACAATGTCTTATTCTCTTATAGCCCTACGCCAGGATCTGGCCTAGTAATAGGCACCAAGAAGATAATAAATTCATTAATTTGACAGTAGTATTTACTGAGTATCTACTATGTACCGGGCACTGTTCTTAGTGCTTAGGGATATATCAGTGAACAGAAAACACACCAATCCCCTCACTTTGTGGCATTAATATTTTAATGGGAGAAGACAGATAGTAAGTGCACGACATTAGTAATTAAATTCTATTTTGTGTTAGAGATAAGTGCTATGAAAAAATGGACAGGAAAAGGGAGTTTGAAAGTGCGTTGGTGGGGTGACATGGGTGGAAGGGGGGTCTCAGTGTTAAATAGCGTAGTCAGGATAGGCTTCATTGAAAAAGTGACAGTTAAGCAAAGACTTGAAGGAAATGAGAGAGTTACCCATCGGGATACCTGAGAGAAGAAAGTCCCAGGCACAGCAGCCAGTGTTGGGTCCCTGGAAGTGGGAGTGTACCTGAAGAACAGCCAGAAAGCCAGCGTGGATGGAGAGGAGCCAAGCTGATTGATTAAAGGAATAAATGGCTAGACACGTGATCACAAAGCAAAATGTTAGAAGTATGAAAAAAAATCCTACCTGTACCATACATTAAAGGGATGAGGGCTGGGTGTGGTGGCTCATGCCTGTAATCCCAACAATATTGGAAGGCTGAGGTGGGCAGATCACTTGAAGTCCAGGGCTCAAGACCAGCCTGGTCAACATGGTGAAATCCTATCTCTACTAAAAATACGCAAATTAGCTGGATGTGGTGGCGTGCGCCCGTAAGCCCAGCTACTCAGGAGGCTGAGGCAGGAGAATCGCTTGAACCCAGGAGGTGGAGGTTGCAGTGAGCCAAGATCGCACCACTGCACTCCAGCCTGAGTGACAGAGTGAAACTCTGTCTCAATAAATAAATAAATAAATAAAAAATAAAAATAAATAAATAAAGGTCTGAGTACTTGAGCAACTGCTGAGTTGGAAGGAAGTTATTGGGTAAAGACAGTTGTAGTTATGCTCCCTGAAACTTGAGTTGTAGAAGGGAGGGGAGTACGCAGAAGGGATATAAAACGGACCCAGGGCCTCAAACTGCCCCAAAATCATTGTCCAGACTTACAGGTTTCTGGAGGCTCTAGGGGAGAATCTGTTTCCTTGCCTTTTCTACTTTATGTAGGCTGCCTAAATTCCTTGTCTCATGGCCCCTTCCTCCATCGTCAAAGGGAACAATGGCTGGTTGAGTCTTTCTCACGTGGTATCACTGTGACCTCTGCTTCCATTGTCACATCTCTGTCTTTGACTGACTCTGCTGCCTCCTTCTTTCACTTATAAGCACTCTTGTGACTACATTGGGCCCACTGGATAACCTTGTATAAGTTCCCTACTTTAAAGTCAGATGATAGCAACCTTAATTCCATCTGACACCCAAATTCCCCATTTTTCTGAGGATTAGGATATGGACCCCTTTGTCAGGGGCACATTGTTCTGCCTATCAGATCAAGTAACTCTGGAATGGGGGTAAGGGGTCTCTCTCCACTAGCTGTTTTGTAATTAACAAAAAGTCAAAGGCTTTCTTCTGAAGTATTTGTGAAAGAAAGTTTGATGGCATTGAATGTGCCTTTCCTTTCATAATATCACTGTTGAATGCCTTTTGTATTTTCTGTTTTTTCTTCTTCTTTTTTTTTTTTTTTTTGAGACGGAGTCTCGCTCTGTCACCCAGGCTGGAGTGCAGTGGTGTAATCTCAGCTCACTGCAAGCTCCGCCTCCCAGGTTCATGCCATTCTCCTGCCTCAGCCTCCCTAGTAACTGGGACTACAGGCACCCGCAGCATGCCCAGCTAATTTTTTGTATTTTTAGTAGAGACGGGGTTTCACCGCAGTAGCCAGGATGGTCTCGATCTCCTGACCTCGTGATCCACCTGCCTTGGCCTCCCAAAGTGTTGGGATTACAGGCGTGAGCCACCGCACCCGGCCTTTTTTTTCTTTTTTTTTGAGATGGAATTTTGTTCTTGTTGCCTGGGCTGGAGTGCAATGGTGTGATCTTGGCTCACTGCAGCCTCTGCCTCCCGGGTTCAAGTGATTCTCCTGTTTCAGCCTCCTGAGTAGCTGGGATTACAGGCGTGTGCCACCACGCCCGGCTAATTTTTGTATTTTTAGTAGAGACGGGGTTTCACCATGTTGGCCAGGCTAGTTTCGAACTCCTGGCCTCAGGTGATCCTCCTGCCTCGACCTCCCAAAGTGCTGAGATTAGTGGCATGAGCCACTGCACCCAGCCATGTATTTCAATTTACTGTAAAATTTCTTCTCTAACTACTACTGAGGCACAAGAAATTTCAGAAAGCTGTGGGATTCAAGTTGGTAGAGTGTTTAGAGGCCATCGTATCTAACTTGTCTTCTGATACTGAAACTCATATTTTCTGGACAAATGCTCAATTCAGCTTCTCTTTAAACAACACTTCTGGTGTCTCAGAACGAATAATTATGAGTTACTACTTTTTAAGATTTCATTGTTAAAAACTTTCCCTTTCTACTAAACTGAACCCTGGCTGCTTTTAATGACAAACTATCCTTTTTACTTTGCTCTCTAGAGCTCTAGAAAATATCTTCTTCACTCTGCCCTGTATTCATCATACACAGGGCAGAAGGAAGAAGGTTTGAAGAAGAAAGGTTTGAAGACCTACCTTAGCTACCCTGCTAAGACAGATTCTGTTCTCCAGCCTGAGCATGTCCCCATGGGAAGATTTTCCAGAGCCTCCCCAGTTCTGGTCTCTCTATCCTGGAGGCTCTCTGGTATGTTAATGTCCTTCTGTAACTGTGGAACCCAGAACTGGATATATAACTCCATGGCAGAGTCCATTAGGATATCATCTCCCTTGACTTGCTTGCTTGAGCTTTCTACCTAAGTGGCCCAAGCTTGTACTTTTCACTTTTTTTTTTTTTTTTTTTGAGACAGAGTCTCACTCTGTTGCCCAGGATGGAGTGCAGTGGCACAATCCCGGCTCACTGCAACCTCTACCTCCTGTGTTCAAGCTATTCTCATGTCTCAGCCACCTGAGCGGCTGGGATTACAGGTGTGCACCACCACGCCTGGAGAATTTTTGTATTTTTAGTAGAGTTGGGGATTCGCCATATTGGACAGGCTGGTCTTGAACTCCTGTCCTCAAGCTATCCACCAACCTCAGCCTCCGAAAGTGCTGGAGACTATAGACGTGAGCCACCATGCCTGGCTCACTTTCATTTAAAAAAAAAAAAAAAGTCACACTGTTGATTCATAATTTGTCAGTAATATAATCCTGCAGATCTTTTTCCCATGAGTTTTTGCTAATATGGTCTCTTCCATCTTGTATTTGTGAGATAGATTTTTTTTTAAAGCTCCTAATACTAGATTTTATGTTTATCCCTGTTCACTTTCATCTCACTGGTTTGGGCCCACTGTTCCTGTTCCAGATAATTAGAAATCTTCATGCATTTGAATCTGAATCTGTGGACTAGCTTGCCCTCCTAAATTTGGATCATTTGCAAAATTTATGCTCACTTAATTTTCATGAAAATGTTTCTGTCATTTAAAATGTATTTTTTTTTCTTTTCCATACTTATACTCACTTCTAGCACACTGGAAATTAGCATTGTCCTTCAGTTTGAATCATCAGTTTAATCTAAACAAATCTTGTTTTTTTCCTTTCTGTAAGGCAGACAACCATAATTGCTTAAGCAAGTAAAAAATAGATTACAAAATTTTCTAAGTATAAGTGCATTTAGAACAGAGTTTCTCAAAGTGTGGCCCACATACCACATATATCTGTATCACCTGACTGTTTTTCTAAAAATACAGTCCCCTGGGTCCCACCCAGCCTTTAGACTCTCTGGTAGTGGGGTTCAGCAATCATCATTTTTGTATAAAACACAGGTGATACTTATGGACACCGGAGTTTAAGAACCCTGCCCTAGAACATCAACACAGTGATCTACAGCACTGGGTCTCAACCCTGGCTGTACATTAGAATCATCTGGCGCCCTCTTAAAAACTGCTGCCATTCAGGACACACCTTGTATTAATTAAGTCATTAGCTGGGCATGGTGGCGGGCACCTGTATTCCCAGCTACTCGAGAGGCTGAGGCAGGAGAATCACTTGAACCCGGGAGGCGGAGGTTGCAGTGAGTCAAGATCACGCCATTGCACTCCAGCCCGGGCAACGGAGCGAAACTTCATCTTAAAAATAAAATAAAATAAAATAATTAATTCATTAAGTCAGAGTCTCTGGCGGTGAGATCCTGGCATCTGTATGTTTAAAAGCATTACCCAGGTGATCCTAATGTGCAACCATTATTGAGAAGCACTGATTTATATGTTGCACAGTATAGATTTGAGGGTTTAATACTACTGAACAATTTGTCAAATCTCATAAAACCCTTTCAGCTCAAAAAATGTCATCTGTTTACTTTGGACTTCGAATTACATGTCCTAGAGTTAAAAGTTACTTACTGTGAGAATAGACCGAGGTGCCTCTTGTTTGGCACTCAAAATTCCAAGCAACTGCCACCATTATTCTTCAGACAAAGAAGGTTGAGAGACAGTAGCTGTGTGGCACAATGCTAGGCACTGCTGGCAGTACCAGAGGCAAACTACAGTAGTAGAAGGCATGGTTCTCAAGAAACTTAGCCCAGTTGAAGAGGCAAACCTGGGAGAAACCAGAGTGAAAAGTTCCACAAAAGCTTAATGTAATGAAGTACCAAGCTGCAGGACACCTGTTAAATATTAGTTCAGAAGTTCAGCAGAAGAGATCAGTGAGGTCTTCAGTGGTCAGGGGATAATTTGCCGGCAGGTAGGGTTTGAGCTGCTTCTTGAAAACATTTCGGTATTTAAATTGATGGTGGAACAAATGGACAGCTTCCTGGATGAAGAGTACAGTATTAGTTCAGATGACTTCAAATGCAAGTAACAAAATCCCCGAATTATCAGTGGCTTAAACTTTTACAGATATTTACTAGTCCACTTGTCTTAGTCTGCTCAGGCTCCTATAACAAAATACTATAGAATGGATGGTTTAAACAACAAACACTGATTTCTCACACTCTGGAGGCTGGAAGTCCAAGATCAAGGTGCCAGCACATCTAGTGTCTGGTGAAGGCACTCTTCTTGGTTTGTAGATGGCTGCTTTCTTGGCTTTATCCTCACATGTTGAAAAGAAAGAGGGCTATGGTCTCTTCCTCTTCTTATAAGGACACTAATCCCATCATGGGAGCCCACCCTCAGGACCTTGTCTAAACCTAATTACCTCCCAAAGGTCCCACCTCCAAATACCATTACATTGAAGATTAGGACTTCAACATATGAATTTTGGGAAATCACATTCAGTCCATAGCACCACTTCACGAGATATCGGGAGCTGGGCAGTCCCAGAGTTTGTGTAGCAAATCAACAATATCATCAGTATTTTTATCTTTTTGTTTTGACATCCTCATTGCAATGGCAATGTCTCCCCTCATGGTTCCAAGATGGTTGCCACAGCACCAAGCATCACATCCTAACTCTAGTAACTTAAGCAAGAGATTGATGGAGCTCTTTTCCATGATCATCTCTTTTTCAGAGAGGAAAAATCTTTCCCAGAAACTCCCTCAGAGTTCTCCTTATGTCTCATTAGCCAGAACTAAGTCACCTACTCACCCCTCTGTCCATCACTAGCAAAAATTTGCATGACCAGCTTGAAACAATTGTGATTCACCTCTTGGGGAACACACTGTCACCTGTAACATAATCAAGGTTCTGTTACTAAGGAAGGAGGGGGAATAACTGGTAGGCAACAAGCCATGTCTGCCACAGAGGTAATGTGAATGAAAACTTATGCAGCAGTAAGGAGGCCAGCCAAATTAGAGCAGAGAATGTGTAATGTGAAAAGATCAGCTTGGTAGGGAGGAACCAGACTGAAGCCCTCAAAAGCCAAGCAGAAGAATCTAGAGTTAATATAATAGGAGAGAGAGGGAGAGAGAGCTATCAAAAGATTTTAAATAGGAGGAGGATGCGGTAAAAGCATTATCTGAGGAAGATCATTGTGACACTGGTGTGTAAATGGTGTGTGAGCCACCTCACCTGGCCCCAACTAGTGTTTTAATTTCTAAGAAGCAACTTCCTGTTGTCAGCTATGTCTCTATTTCCTCCAAATTGGGGGGAGGGGGAGAGATGTGTGTCTTAATTTGTATGTGGAGAGGGAGATCAGATGCACGAAGGGGATGAAGTGACTTTCCTAAGATCGCATAATAATCTGATGGCTGGCCGGGCGCTGTCCATGCCTGTAATCCCAGCACTTTGGGAGGCCGAGACAGGCGGATTACCTGAGGTCAGGAGTTCAAGACCAGCCTGGCCAACATGGCAAAACCCCGTCTCTACTAAAAATACAGAAAAAATTAGCCAGGTGTGGCGGCATGTGCCTGTAATCCCAGCTACTCGGGAGGCTGAGGCAGAAGAATCGCTTGAACCTGGGAGGCAGAGGTTGCAGTGAGCTGAGATCACGTCGCTGCACTCCAGCCTGGGTGACAAGAGCGAAACTCCATCTTGAAAAATAAAAAATAAATAATAAATAATAATCTGATGGCTGAGTGGGTTCCAAAAATCTAGTTCAGCATCACAACTGCTGGCCAGATGAGCAGTGCTTATCTTGTGGCACGTTTCCAGTTTTCAAAACAGTGACATAAGTCTAAATGGTTTATTAAAATTCTCTAGAAAATAAAGTGGTGTTGTTCTATGATGCAATCCCTATACTGACCACATGGTGGTGCTGCAGACAGATCTAGAGATTTGAGGAGAAGGTGTTTAAGAATATTTTTTATGTTTCTAAATTATAGTACAGCTACACAAAGATTATGCAGGCTTTTAAAAGAATGAGGTAAAGCTACAGATTTGTAAGAATAATCTTCAAAATATGCCACTAAGTGAGAAAAGTAAGTCACTAAACAATACCATATTTGTCTATTTTTTTTAAAAAGAATGTAAATATATATGCTGGTACATATATGATTTTTCTCCACAGAGTAAAAAAAGAAAGACCAATAACAGTTGTTACTTTGGGCAATGGGACTGGGGTCCAAAAGAGGGGAAACGATGGCTTTTTGGATAACTTTGTTTTGGGGGGCAGGGTGGTTCAATGATTCCCCTGCCTCAGCCTCCCGAGTAGCTGGGATTACAGACAGGCATGCGCCACCACGCCTGGCTAATTTTTGTATTATTATTATTATTATTATTATTATTATTATTATTATTATTGTATTATTAGTAGAGACGGGGTTGCACCATGTTGGTCAGGCTGGTCTCAAACTCCTGACCTCAGGTGATCTGCCGGACTCGGCCTCCTAAAGTGCTGGGATTACAGGCATAAGCCACCACACCCGGCTCATAACATTTTAAATGATTTGATTTTTAATAATTTACATTAATTTAAAACTCATTATTGCAAAAAAAATCCATTCGTTGTACAACTTTACTGCAGAAGTTAATAAAAATCTCTTCTCCTTCATCTCTTTTTTTTTTTTTTGAGACGCAGTCTTGCTCTGTCTCCCAGGCTGGAGTGCAATGGCACAATCTCGGCTCACTGCAACCTCTGCCTCCCGGGTTCAAGCAATTCTCCTGCCTCAGCCTCCCAAGTAGCTGGGATTACAGGCACCTGCCACCACGCCTGGCTAATTTTTGTATTTTTGTTTTTTTTTAGTAGAGACGAGGTTTCGCCATGTTGGCCAGGCTGGTCTCGAACTCCTGATCTCAGGTGATCCACCCTCCTTGGCCTCCCAAAGTGCTGGGATTACAGGCGTAAGCCACCATGCCTAGCTCTCCTTCATCTCTTAATCCCATTCCCCAGAGGACAGGGAGCCCCTACTGAGAGTTTGAGATCTCATTACTCAGAATGTGGTCTCCAGACCAGCAGCATCAGATCACTAGGGAAGTTGCTAGAAATGCAGATTCTTGTGTCCTACCCCGGAGCTGTTGAACTTCACAGTGGGGCCTAGTAATCTGCGTTTTAATAAGCCCTCCAGTGGTTGTAATGCATAAACCATTTTGTTTTAGCAGATTAGATCAGATCTTTTGGCAGGGGAGGCTGAGAATACTACTGGCCAGGAGAACAAACAACTCAAAATGGCATGTTTCCATTTATCCAGAGAACTCTGGCTGAAGAGTTGGCAGCCCCTTGAGCCCACTGTGACCTCGCTGTGGGGTTGAGCGATGACCATACTGTCATCCAGACAGTAGATATTAAAGGTATTATCTAGAAAAAAAGGGAAATGCCAGAAGGAGAAAGGAAAAAGAGGGAGGGTAGGAGAAACTAAAAAAAGAATGAGTAGGGAAAGGAAAAACGGGGCAGAGAAAAGGATAATGCAAATTTAAAAAGTAAAGATTTTTGGTGGCAAATAGATGACACCAATACCTCAGGGCCACTCATTTATTTATTTTTATTTATTATTATTATTTTTTGAGACAGGGTCTCACTTTGTCACTGAGGCTGGAGGGCAGTGGTGCGATCTTGGCTCACTGCAAACTTCGCCTCCCCCGTTCAAGCAATTTTTGAACCTCAGCCTCCTGAGTAGCTGGGCTTAAAGGCATGTGCCACCACACCCAGATAATTTTTGTATTTTTTGGTAGAGATGGGGTTTCACCGTGTTGGCCAGGCTGGTCTTGAACTCCTGATCTCAAGTGATCCATCCCTCTTGGCCTCCCAAAGTGCTGGGATTACAGGCATGAGCCACCGTGCCCAGCCCATTTATTTAATAACTATTTATTATTCTTCCATTCTAAACTTCTGCACCTTTAAGTTCATTTCCTCCGCTCATCCCCACATTTCATTGTCTATCATTTACCAAATCTGATAGGGTCATCATTTCTTACACCATTCAGTATGTTGACATGTAGGGAAATGTTTGCCAATGATTTCCTGCTCTTTGGCCAAAAAGTCATGCACTCTCAAAGGTGCTGAAAAGAGTCTTAATCTACCTATGATGGTAGGGGACAGTGTGGGGGGACTGCTGAGGAGTTCGTGCACTGGGGTGGTATGAGGTATATTCAGGAGAGCACATAAAAGCACCCTAGATACAGCAGTATCAACAATCAAGTCAACCTATGTGAAGCTTAGATCAGAGGGGATCTCACAGATTTCCTCAAACACTAACCCCAGTCTCACGTATACATCTGCATCTACCACCGAAAGCCAAGGAAAAGCTCCTTCAATCTGGGGCAGGGTAATGGGAGACTGTATAAGAAAAGAGATCTTTCTCACAGTGTTTTTCGGAGAAAACATTAAACAATTCTGAGTATGGAAGCTCAGTGCAAACAAAGATTTGAGAATTTTTAGCCTATTTATTCTGACAAAATACCCAGCATGTAACTACAACTTTCAAAACATTGTTGTGTCTCACGACGATGCCTGTCCCAGTCAAGGAGCCAGCATTTGTATTTGCCTGAGGAAAAGGTTGTGATGGGGGTGAGGGTGGATTTCGCTTGTAAAGCTGCTCGTATTTCACTGTGTTTATTTTTTTAATTTGATGACACCTTCAAGAGATAAAGGGCGACAATTTATTACACCAGATATTTGACAAATTGGGACAGTATTTTATTTTAATTGTTAGAGACAGGGTCTCACTCATTTGCACAGGCTGGAGTACAGTGGCGCCATCGTAGAGCACTGCAGCCTCAACCTCCTGGGCTCAAGCGACCCTCTCATCTCAGCCTCCCTGGTATCTGGGACTACAGGTGTGCACCACCATGGCTGGCTATCCTTATATATAAATATAAATATATACATATATTTTCAGAGACAGGGTCTTGCTCTGTCACCCAGGCTGGAGTGCAGTGGTGCAAACATGGCTCACTGCAGCCTCCACCTCCTGGACTTGAACAATCCTCTTGCCTCAGCCCCCAAGTAGCTGGGACTACAGGTGCACGCCACCACCCCCAGCTAATTTTTAATTTTTTGTAGAGATGGGGTTTCACCATGTTGGCCAGGCTGGTCTCAAACTCCTGAGCTCAGGTAATCTGCCTGCTTTGGCTTCCCAAAGTGTTGGGATTACAGGTGTGAGCCACTGCACCTGGCCAATTTTAAATAAATGAGCATTTACTCACATAGAATCCTTGAATTATAAACCTGATGCCAACTTAGAGATCATCTGAGGCCCACCAATATTGTTTTGGGGAGTTTTGAGAAAAACACCATGCCCAGGTCTGACTTCAGACAAACTGAATCAGAATCTCAAGGGATGGGACCAAGGGGCATTTTCCACTTTTAAAGCTCCACAAGTGATTCTAACATGCAGCCAGGATCAAGAAACAGCTCTAGTCTCATTATTTCATTTTACCAATAAAGATATAGAAGTTCAAACAGATGAAGTGACCTGCCTAAGGTCACACTGCCAGTAAGTGGTGTCTCACAACCAACTCCTCTGACTGCCAACCCAACGTTCTTTCCACTATGTTCTTTTTTCTGTTTCTTCTTATAGAAAGAACTTAGGGTTTTACTGAACATTAAAGTTATGCGATTTACAATTGAGAGAGAAGAGCTAGAGTCCAGGAAATATTGGTGGGGCATCTTCAGAGGGCTCAACTCAATTGTGGGTTCTCTGAAGACCACTATGCCCAGGACATAGCTCCGGCCAAGTCTCACTGATGGCAGTCAAATGACATTTTGCTAAAGGCAATGACTAACACTGTATGCAGTGTTCATTAGTCTTGTGTTGGGTCACTTGTTCACAAATTAGTTTCACCTATGGTAGTAAACATTCATTGACAAATATTCTCACTTTCAGGAATTAATTACATTAAAGCAAACAATAGTGGGGCAGATCAGTGGTTCTTAATATTTGAATTAGGGTAGGGGTTAGGGCAAGGAGTCACAGGTCCCATTGGAGAACTAGTGAAAACTACAAACTTCCCCACAAAAATACACATACATAAATGTTGCATGTAATTTCTGAGGATTCACCGACACCTCTCCCATCCTGTCTAAACTCATACATAAACTCCAGATTAAAATCTCCTGGACTAGATGATTTTGAAACTCTCTTTCAGTGTTTCTCAAAGTGTGGTCCATGGACCACAGAATCAGAATCACTTGGGGTGTTTGTTAAAGAAGAGATTCATAAGACTGCCACAGACCTACTGTTTCAGAATCTCTGGGGAATGAGGTACAGGAATTTGTATGTTAAAAAAAAAAAAACCCAAAACCAGATGGTTCTTTTGGAAACTAACACTTGAGAATCAGTGCTTTATTCCAACTCGAGATTTTTAAATGCTTTCATCTGTTGAATATTTTAGGTTTTGTCTGTTCATCTATCAAGTATAGCAAATAGTATGCTTAGTATGAACTCGTTAAAGAATATTTGTGTGTATGTACATAGGAAAAACATCTGGAAGTATAGATGTGGGTGTGTGTATATATGTATGTAAATATATATAATAATGTTAATAGTGGGAATACAGATGATCTCTATTTTTCCCCTTTATCTTTCTGTTTTATTTCTCTCATTTTTTTTCTTCCTGTGTTTAAAAAAGATGCTTCTTGTTTCTGAGCTCAATTCCCCCACCTGAGAACAGGGTGCTGTAACTAGGTGAATTTCAAGATCATGTCTTGTTCTGATGGTCCGTGACTCCATACTACCCTCTAGGTTCCCTCGTCCATCTCACAGCATGAACTGCATTGGTAACAACAGTGTTCGGAGAATAAGCATGTATTATTTTTGTATGTATTACGTTTGAGATGCCTAGCAACCATTTTTGTGCCCGCAAAATTTTTCTCTTCTTTGTCAAGAAGCCAAAACGGAAATAGTCTACTATCTACGGCCCTCAAAAGTTCCTCCTCTCTCCTTAGCCTTAGAAAATACCGTCCGCCATAGGCATGGGCAAAGACTTCATGACTAAAACACCAAAAGCAATTGCAACAAAAGTCAAAATTGACAAATGGGATCTAATTAAAAGAACTTCTGCACAGCAAAAGAAATTAGCATTAGCGTGAACAGGCAACCTGCAGAATGGGAGAAAATTTTTGCAATCTACCCATCTGACAAAGGTCTAATATCCAGAATCTACAAGGAACTTAAACAAGTTTACAAGAAAAAAACAACCCCATCAAAAAGTGGGCAAAGGATATGAACAGACACTTCTCAAAAAAAGACATTTATGCGGCCAACAAACATGAAAAAAGGCTCATTATCACTGATCATTAGAGAAATGCAAATCAAAACCACAATGAGATACCATCTCATGCCAGTCAGAATGGCAATTATTAAAAAATCAGGAAACAATAGATGCTGGCGAGGCTGAGGAAAAATAGGAATGCTTTTACACTGTTGGTGGGAGTGTAAATTAGTTCAACTATTGTGGCAGACAGTGTGGCGATTCCTCAAAAATCTAGAACCAGAAATACCATTTGACGCATGCACACGTATGTTTATTGCAGCACTATTTACAATAGCAAAGACTTGGAACCAACCCAAATGCCCATCAGTGATAGACTAGATAAAGAAAACGTGGCACATATATGTCATGGAATACTATGCAGCCATTAAAAAAAATGAGATCGTGTCCTTTGCAGGGACATGGATGAAGCTGGAAGCCATCATCCTCAGCAAACTAACACAGGAACAGAAAACCAAACACTGCATGTTCTCACTCATAAGTGGGAGTTAAACAATGAGAACACATGGACACAGGGAGGGGAACAACACACACGGGGGCCTGTCAAGGGGTGGGGGCCAAGGGGAGGGAGAGCATTAGGAGAAATACCTAATGCATGTGGGGCTTAAAACCTAGATGACGGGTTGATAGGTGCAGCAAACCACCATGGCACATGTATACCCATGTAACAAAGCTGCACATTCTGCACATGTATCCCAGAACTTAAAGTAAAATAAAAAAAAAAAAAATTAAGAAAGAAAAAGAAAAAGAAAATGCCGTCCGCGCATATCTCTTAGGAGCATAGGAAGGGCTGTGAACCAAAAAGCCAGGGCGTGGTCGCCCCGCCCACCGGCCTCTACATCACCACCCCTCTCGCCGCTTTCAAGCGCGGAGATTGGCTGTAAGCAAGAAAGAGCCCCGCCCCTAGTCTTATGACTCGCACTGAAGCGCCGATTCCTGGCTTTTGCAAGGCTGTGGTCGGTGGTCATCCGTGCTCTTGACCCAGGTCCAGCGAGCCTTTTCTCTGGTGTTGCAGCTGTTGTTGTGCCGCCGCCGCCGTCGCCGCCTGCTCTGCGGGGTCATGGTGTGCTTCCGCCTCTTCCCGGTTCCGGGCTCAGGGCTCGTTCTGGTCTGCCTAGTCCTGGGTGAGTTGTCGGGCCCTCCCGATTAGTCTGTCCGCCTGGGCCCGGGGCGCCAGTTCAAAGCTACAACCTGAAAGACTGGTCCGAGGGGGAGGGGGTTGAGAGGCTCAGCAGCTGACACTGGGCGGCGGCGGTTGGCCCGGGGAGGCGAGCGGTGACCTAGAGAAGGCCTGACCGACGGATGGCGGGGAAGAAGGGCCCAGGAGAGTAAGAAGGGGCCGGTAACGGGGGGTGGACGCCGAGGGAGTAGGCTAGGAGGAGTGAAGCGTGGAGAGGGTCAGGGTGGAAAGAGTAACTTGGGGAAAACACTGAGGAGTGAGCGTAGGAGGGTGGTACATGCAGATTTTGGGCGCCAGAGACAATTAGGAAGAGTCTTGGTTTGCTGAGATCAGGGAAGAGTTTTGAAGATCGTGGAAAAACTATGGGGTGAGATAGGAAATTAAGAGAGGAGACCATGCCTGCCTGGAGTAGCTTGGGGGAAGTGTGCGGGTGGGGGACATATAGGACAGATAGGACAGTAGAGCCCGAGGGGCAGGGGCAGGGGCAGGGTTGGGCATTTTGAAGGTTGGAATTTGAGGCTGTGAAGAAAGGGTGATTCAAGAGATTCGGAATGATGCTGGGTTTGAGTTTGGTAGTCATAGTTTTAAGGGCGAAGGAACCTAAGGTAGCTGGGGCAATTTCCAGGAAAGAAAACTTGGACCCAACCTCTGGAGACTAAGGGGTTCGGTGGGAACTTTGATGGGGAGTGCACATCTGACTTGGAGGTATTGAGGATGTCAATTTTCTCCCAGTTTTGCTACTTCCTCCCAGCCAGACACTGACAAAAATATCCCCAGACGTTTCAGTTAGGAGGGCCTTCCAGATGTGAAGTTTTGGGGGTGGAGTATTTGAGTTTGGTAGACTACCTCTTTGCCTTCAGAGTCTCTTGTTTTCTTTCTTCCCCATCACACAGCTAGCCTATTACCTCATATTTTGGGGGTGCAGGGAGCAGGCAGACAACTTGCTAAGGATTGGGTTGTTACCAGGGCCTAAGAATGGCTGGATGGGGCCGGGCGCGGTGGCTCACGCCTGTAATCCCAGCATTTTGGGAGGCCGAGGCGGGTGGATCACCTGAGGTCAGGAATTCGAGACCAGCCTGGCCAACATGGTGAAACCCCATCTCTACTAAAAATACAAAAATTAGCCGGGCGTCGTGTCTCATGCCTGTAATCCCAGCTGCTTGGGAGGCTGAGGAAGGAGAATCACTTGAACCCAGAAGGCGGAGGTTGCAATGAGCAGAGATTGTGCCATTGCACTCCAGCCTGGGCGACAAGAGTGAAACTCTGTCTCAAAAAATAAAAATAAATAAATCAATAAATAAATGGCTGGGTGAATGTTCGCTGATTGTGTTGTGCCCTAATAGGCAGTGGGTCCCTAACAACTTTAATGCCTAAAGGTGAACTTTGACTAGAGTGTCTCTTCCTGACTTTGATTCATGCTGTGCTTGTTGCTACCCACCTGTTCTTGCTATTTGTGACTTAATAAAATAACATAAAGAACAGACCCAGATGGGAGTGGGGAAGAAATAGACATATTAGGGGTCTGAGAAAGCAGTGAGAGGTATACATTTTGTAAATCACATTTCAGCAGAATAAAATCAACACTCTGGAATAGTGATTCTCAACCAGGGGACATTTGGCAACATCTGGAGACATTTTTGGTTGTCACAACTGGGGGATTGCTTTTAGCATCTAGTGGGTAGAGGCCAAGGATGCTGCTAAACACCCTAACTAAGCACAGGGCAGCCCCTGACAACAAAGAATTATCTTCCTGAAAATGTCAATGGTGCCAACATTGATAAATCCTGCTCGAAAACCATAGTATCGGAAGGGTTCTTGATTATCTAATTCAGTGACTCTCGAGGACCTTTTCATGGGTCTGTGAAATCAAAACTTCAGAATAATGTTAAGAAGGTATTTGTCCTTTTCGGCTGGGCACAGTGGCTCACGCCTGTAATCCCAGCACTTTGGGAGCCTGAGGTGGGTGGATCACCTGAGATCAGGAGTTCAAGACCAGCCTGACCAACATGGTGAAACCCAGTCTCTACTAAAAACACAAAAATTAGCCGGGTGTCGTGGCACATGCCTGTAATCCCAGCTACTTGGGAGGCCGAGGCAGGAGAATCGCTTGAACCCAGGAGGCGGAGGTTGCGGTGAGCCAAGATTGTGCCACTGCACTCCAGCCTGGGCAACAAGAGTGAAACTCTGTCTCAAAAAAAAAAAAAAAAAAAAAGAAGGTGTTTGTCCTTTGTCCTTTTCACTCACATCCTCTCACCAGTGTACAGCAGAGTTTTCCAGTGGCTACATAACATGTGATGACCTCACCACTCTGATGTTCTTATATTTTATTCATTTTTCAGTTTTAATTTCTAATACTGTAAATACCAATACATATGACTCACATAAACCTCTGTGAAGTCCTCAGTGGATAAGAAAGTAAGGGGGTCCTGACACCAAAACGTTTGGGAATCCCTGATGTAGTCCCAACTGTTGACAGCGTGCAGGAAACTCTTCTGTAGCACTTTTGAAAGGCGGCCTTGAGGCAGGCTTTGCTTGAATACTTAATTCGAAGCCTTAACTGTACCTTGGAGCACTTACTGAGGGCCAACTGACCCTAAGAAAGGATTGTTTACGATGGAAAGTACCTTATCAGTGACTAGAACACATCTGACCAAGGCATCTGTTAATCAGTAGTTCCCTGCCAATTGAATCTCTGCACAAATACAACACTGTTATTGTTTTGGGAAAGTGAAAAAAATAATAGTTGTCCTACTTGTTGGCTTTCATGTCATTAAATTTTTTTTTGTTTTTTAATGAAAGCTTTTTTGTTTTGTTTTTACAAAAGCAATGCTTACTCATTGCAGAAAATAAACATGCAAAAAGAAGCACATAAAAGAACCCATCAGCTCATCTGCTAGTTTGCCATTTATTGATCAGGACTAACTAGATTCTTCCTCTTGGAAAATTTCCAAGATTGCCTCCAAGTTCAGAGCAGGATTTGGAAAAGTAAATATTAATAATATACCTAGATCTGATTTTTAAGAGGTTCCAGGATGAAATAGAAACCATTTTTCTATACAGCTGCATTTTCTGATGGCTCTTGGTTCAGTGTGGAGCCCAAAGTCCTCCCATATAGCTTTTTCTCTCAAGAATTTAGCAGTTGCTTGGTGGGTTTTGCCCAAGTTATTTTTCTATATCAAAATGGATATCAATAATAGGTTTTTGAAAACTCAGTAAATATTTGTAAAGTACCTACTATGTAGCTAGATCAATAAATATTTGTAAAGTACCTACTATGTAGCTAGAACTGTGCCTGGGTACTGTACAGAGTGCCAGTGAAGGAGGACCTGTCCTAAATTTATAGTCTTATTAGCATTAGTGCTCTAGCTGTGCCAGTTTGACTTTGTAACTTTATAACTCTATCCCAGCTTCACCCGTAACCTTTTAAAAACAGCGGCTTTAGAGTAAGTACAGAAAAGGATTCTTAGAGGCTATATATTCTTAGAGGCTATATATTTAATCTCTTTTTCATAGAGATTAAATTATGCTGGTGTTTATTTGGATGAATTGTAACTGACCAGATAACTTATAGAGAAGTTATATGATTTAGAGGTGTTTTAAAGTGGATAGTGGGTGAAAATCCTTTCTTTATATAATTGCCTAATTATGGTCCTTTTGTGACATCATAGATTTCAGGATTCTTCTGTGGTTATTGATTCTTGTAACTAGCTTGACTTCTGTTTTTTTGTTTTTTTTGTTTTTGTTTTTTTTTTTTAGGGTTCAGAATGGTTTTTTTTTTAGGTTTGTCTTTTCTGGGTGGGAAAAACCTCACAGAAATATTCTTAGTGTACGTCACTGGTAGGAGCCTCTCCCTTCCACACATGTTTACTGAATGCCTATTGTGTCCCAGCCACTATATTAGGTGAAAGGGACAGAGGAATGGATAAGACAGATGAGGTTCCTGCTCTCCTGGAGCTTACATTTTAGTGGGAGAAGAAAGCTCAACAGGTAAATAGTATAATGTCAGATAGTGATAAACACTATGAAGAGGCCGGGCGTGGTGGCTCACGCCTGTAATCCCAGCACTTTGAGAGGTCAAGGCGGGCAAATCACCTGAGGTCAGGAGTTCGAGACCAGCCTAGCCAACATGGTGAAACTCCATCTCTACTAAAAATACAAAAATTAGCTGGGCATGGTGGCCGGCACCTGCAGTCCCAGCTACTCGGGAGGCTGAGGCAGGAGAATTGCTTGAATCCAGGAGGTGGAAGTTGCAGTGAGCCGAGATCATGCCACTGTCCTCGAGCCTGGGGGACAAGAGCAAAACTCTGTCTCAAAACAAAACAAAACAAAAACACTATGAAGAAAATTACACAGGTATTGAGAAAGGAGAATGAGTAGATGATAGGAATGGGTGATGATGGATGATCCTTCTTTATATTATGTGGTCAGAGGGCCTTCCATTATTGGGTGACATTTGGGCAGAGACCTGGGTGTTGGCAGGAGGCCAGCCATGTGACCATCTGGGGAAATGGGAATAAGTCTTATCATTTCCAAAATCTTAGGTTACTAGCCTATTCTCCACTCTTTTTTGTTTCCTCCTAGTTTTAGTCAAGTCTCTCCTATGGTAGCAGTCTCCTAAGAGCAGCGACTATCTTATGTACTGTTACTTCCCATTGCCTACCTAGCATAGGGTCTGGTACATGGTTAACCCTTAGTGAATTTTTGTTGAAGATATTCATTGGTGGGCACTAGGGATATGGTGGTAAACTAGACTCATTTAGTTTCCTTTTTCTTCCATGAATTTTAAATGATGTTTTGCAAGAAGTTCTTTTGGATTGAAAACTTCAAGATCAGTGCTAAGCAGTACGGATAATTATACAGTAATTTACTAACGTATAATCCCATATAATAATGCTCGTCTCTTACCTGTACTCCTTCAGATATACCTCCATAGTCTTGAAGGGGGTAATATGGAGAATTAGGAGTTCCTTGGTGAGGAGAGTTAGGTTTTCACAAAGTTAGGTTTTCTCTGAGAGAAAACAAGCACTAAGATTTTTCTATAGGCTTAACACATTTCATTTAACTGATAACTTTGATTTCAAGGTTCTGCCAAATTATTCTAGTTATAATAGAGATACTGTAAAGGACTGAAAAATTCTGAACCCTAAAAAAAAAACAAAAACAAAAAAACAAAAAAACAGAAGTCAAGCTAGAAGATAAGAAAGGACAGGCTTGTCGTTAGTTTGTTAGTCATTGATTATCACATCTGATAGGGTTATGGATGTTCAAATATGTCCCAAATACCAGATTAGTTTGTTAGTCATTGATTATCGTATCTGATAGGGTTATAGATATTCAAATATGTCCCAAATATCAGATTATCACATCTGATAGGGTTATAGATACTCAAATATGTCCCAAAAGAACAGCTTTCTTCTATCTTTGGGTAGATTTTGTCTGTAACCAAGGATTATTTCGCAGCACTGGAGCTGATTTAAATGACCCTTGATGCAGGAAGGCTGCTCTTCTTTCTGTAGTGCAAAAGCATTCTGATCATAGTTTCTTATTAAAGTGATCAGAGATCGCCTCAGACCCAAAAGTATACTTTATAAGTACTTGTCGGTATCCTGCTGTGCATTGTGAAAGAATTCTGGAGGTGTGCCAAACACTGCACAACAATAAGCACTTTCCATTAGTTGAGTAGTGTTGAATCTTGTTTCCTTACCCACTCTCTGACCTTAACAAATTAAGTCATTTTATAGCTTAAAAACATATTTTTATTAACTTTTAATACTCTTTTTCATGTGTTCAACATTCTTACTTTAAAATCATATTGCTTTTCTGCTTTAAGAAACTTACCAAAAAGCAGGAGTATAAAGTAACTGAATGCAATGAGTGTGCCTATTATTAGGAATTATAAAGGAGAAACAGTTAATCTGACTTAAACTTGTAGGAAAACCATCACTCTGAATAGAAAACAAAGATAAATAGGTACTGTATGCCTCTGTGTCCTGTGTTTTAAAAAGACCTTTTGCTCAACATCATTCTAAATTCATGAGTTTGAGGACAAGAGTCCAGAATTTAATATGGTGAAAGTAAACATAAGGCTAAAACTTGGGAAGGTTCCCTTTAGGTGCTGTGTTTACTAAAAAGGAGACTTGTAAATTGGTATCTAACTTGTTTGGCAAATTTCTTTTAGCTCTGAAGGGTTTATATGCTTTCTTTTTTTTTTTTTTTTTTTTTTTTTTTTTTTTTTTTTTTTTTTTTTTGAGATGGAGTCTCGCTCTTTCACCCAGGCTGGAGTGCAGTGGCGCGATCTCGGCTCACTGCAGGCTCCGCCCCCCGGGGTTCACGCCATTCTCCTGCCTCAGCCTCCCTTGTAGCTGGGACTACAGGCGCCTGCCACCTCGCCCGGCTAATTTTTTTGTATTTTTAGTAGAGACGGGGTTTCACTGTGTTAGCCAGGATGGTCTCGATCTCCTGACCTCGTGATCCGCCCGCCTCGGCCTCCCAAAGTGCTGGGATTACAGGCGTGAGCCACGGCGCCCGGCCAAAAGAACCTATTGCAGAAATACGCATTATAATTCTAAACAAGGGTAACTTGCCCAAAGTCTCACAGCTAGGAAGTTGGACTGCCAGATTTGAATTCTGGCTCTTCCACTCCAGGAATGGGGACTCTTAATCACTTCATTATATAATCAATCCACTATATCTTGGATCATTGTTTGGTTTCTTTTTATTGGTTTTGTTTTATTGCTAATGTTATGTTCTTCCCCCACCCCAATTTTGTGTGTTTATATGTTTTCAGCTATACTTTGGGTCAAATAGACTTGCAAAAACCTAGCCACTTTTTGCATTGTCATACACTTGGGGAAGTAAGGTCTGTGTTCTCTGTGAGAGGTTTTGTTTTTTTTTTTTTTTTTTTTTTTGGACAGAGTCTTGTTCCATTCCCCCGGCTGGAGTGCAGTGGAGTGATCTTGGCTCACTGCAACCTCTGCCTCATGGGCTCAAGCGATCCTCCCACGTCAGCCTCCCAAGTAGCTGAGACCACAGGCATGCACCATCACACCCGGCTATTCTTTTGTATTTTTAGTACAGATGGGGTCTTGCCATGTTGCCCAGGCTGGTCTTGAACTCTTGAGCTCAAGTGATCTGACCCCCTTGGCCTCCCACAGTGCTAGGATTACAGGTGTGAGCTACTGCCCGGCGAAGGTCTGCATTCTAAAAGAATTTACAAATGACCTTTTTGGAAAACAGGATTGAGAGGATATTTGACTTTGAGAACGCTGATTTTGAGGCATACCTTTTTCTTTTATTTAGAGAATAAACTCTCAGCTCTAAAATTACACACTCTAGAATATATTCATCTATGGTTTTTTAATGTCATAAAGCCTTTTAAAAATTGGGTATTGTAAAATCAAACACAGTAAGGATGGAAATTGCTTGCTAGATACTTTTTAACAAAGTGTAAATATTTCAACTGTAAACTTACCTTTTGGGAAAAGCTCTGTTCCTAGCTTGAAATCCATGTCAAAATTTATTGAGGTGAAACCCAACATGGGGTTTGAGGGAATATCCAGAAGACTGATATGTTCAAAAAAAAAAAAAAAAAAAAAGATTTGGAAGAGCTAAAGGACTGGCCTCTCTGTAATTAGATTAAGCTATGTTTTGGGTCCCTATTGTAGTGTGTTTTCACCTTGATATAATTAATCAGTATTTATTGAAAATCTAATATGCATTCAGCACTACTTGGAATGATAGGAGATAGAGGAAAAGTAATACACATGGTGTCCCCTACTGTGACACCAATGATAGATGACATTCATATAAAAGACACACTGCTAGGGGTTGTGGCATAGATCAGATCATCTGATCAAGGGAGCATACTGTTCAAATGAGTGACAGAAATGTTATCTAAAGGGAATCTTGAATCTATCCATATGTATCATTCATTCAAGACTTGGTACTTTTTTTATTAGTAACAAATTACTTACTGTATACTATAATTTACCATGGCACACCAGTTTGTTATGAAGTGACAGTTGAAAACTGCTGTGTTGGAGCTTATGACAGTAGGAGGGACAGGATTTACTGCTATAAAATAACTGAATAATTCAGGATAATATAAAATATACTGAAATGGGATATGCATTATTACTGCTCTTTGAGGGCTTTTATAGTCAGAGAAAGCTTTGTGGAGAAAATGGCTACTGAAAAAACAGATAGCATATCAGCCCAGGTTCTTAATTGCAAGGAAGAGAAATACAATCTGATTGATTTTAAGCAGAAAATAATGTATTAAAAAGAACTGGGATATAATGCATACCCTTTGGCCCCACAGTTTCATTCCTAGATATACAGCCAACATACACACATACATGTGTTTACTAATATGTGCAAGAATGTTTGCAGCAGTGTTTATAATAGAATCAAACTGGAAACTATCTAAATGCCCATTAGAAGTGGCATAGATAAGTAGTTTTTTTTTTGTTTTTTTTTTGAGACAGAGTTTCATTCTTGTTGCCCAGGCTGGTGGAGTGCACTGGTGTGATCTTGGCTCACTGCAACCTCTGCCTCCCGGGTTCAAGCGATTCTCCTGTATCAGCCTCCTGAGTAGCTGAGATTACAGGCATGTGCCACCATGCCCAGCTAATTTTTATATTTTCAGTAGAGGCAGGATTTGGCCATGGTGGCCAGGCTGGTCTCGAACTCCTGACCTCAAGTGATCCGCCCTCCTCGGCCTCCCAAAGTGCTGGGATTACAGGCGTGAGCCACCCTACCTGGCCTGTATTCACCTGATCATAGAAGGTTATACAGCAGTGAGCACAGACTGCAATTGTGCATAACATGGGTGAATCTCACAAAACCTAAAATTGAGGAAAGAAAGCAGACACAAAAGAGAGCATAGTGAATGATTTTATTTATATCAAGTTGAAAAATGGATAAAATTAATCTATAGTGTTAGAAATCAGAATAATGGTTACCCTTGGGAAGGGAGTAGTAACCCTTGGGAAGGGAAAGGGAAATAAGGAGGGCTTTGGAAGTGTAGTTGACCCTGGAACAACACAAGTTTGAACTGTGTGTGGATCTACTTATACATGAGTTTTATTTCACCTCTACCACCCTTAAGACAGCAAGACCAACCCCTCCTCTTCCTCCTCCTCCTTATGATTTTTTTTTTTTTTTAGGGACGGAGTCTGTATCTGTTGCCCAGGCTGGAGTGCAGTGGCGCGATCTCGGCTCACTGCAACCTCCACCTCACAGGTTCAAGCGATTCTCCTGCCTCAGCCTCCCAAGTAGCTAGGATTATAGGTGCCCATCACCAAGCCCAGCAAATTTTTAGTGGAGATGGGGTTTCACCATGTTGGCCAGGCTGGTCTCGAACTCCTGACCTCAAGTGATCCGCCTGCCTCAGCCTCCCAAAGTGCTGGGATTATAGGTGTGAGCCACCGTGCCCAGCCCTCCTTATGATTTTCTTAACATTTTCTTTTCTGTACCTTTATTTTCAAAACATAGTATGTAATACATATATAACATGCAAAATATGTGTGAATCGACTGTTTATGTTGTTGGTAATGCTTCCAGTCAACGGTAGGATATTAGTAGTTAAGTTTTGGGGGAGTCAAAAATAATATGCAGATTTTCAACTGTGCAGTGGGTCAGCACCTGTTCTGTTAATGGTCTGTTTCTTAACACAAGTGGTTTTGATTTGTGAAATTATTTGAGCTGTGGACTTAATGTTATGTGCACTTTTCCCTTACATCTGTTATACTGTGCCTGCTTCTGTACATATGTTACATATCAAATGTTTATTAAAGGGATATATTGGGTAACTCAGAATTTCTGGTGCTCCTGGCTATATATACCAAATCCCAGTTCAGGATTCAACAACCCAGATCATGCCGCTGAACTGCACTACCACTGCCAAGTGTGAAACTGAAGCTTGCTCTGCTGGCCTTGTTGCCTGGGAGCTTGATCCTGCTTCTGCTACTCCACACCTGCCTCCCTCCCTGTTCCATTCCTGGCTCCATTTGCAGCCCTCCTTTCAAAGTGTGGGATGGATACTTTTGTTAGGCAGAGCCTAGCACGAGTGGTCCTCCTTACGGCAAGGGAGTCTGGGAAAGCAAGTATCCAGTGTTTTCAGCTTTTATAGTGGGTGGTGATTTCTGCCAGAAATTGTAACAAGGGGACAAGGGGTGTTTCAGATTTGGGGCAGCCAAAAAGTGAGGAAAATCCATCTTTGAGGTGAGCATTTAGGCCAATAGAAGAAAGTAGATTTCAAGTGTTAGGAACAATAGAAGCCCAGGGTAGAGGTTGAATAGAGTATGGCATTTTTGAGCCCAGTGGAAACAAGTTTAACTGGATTAAAGGGTGTGATCTGGGGAAATAGTTTGAGAAAAGTTGAAGGAATAGGATGGGACAAGATTAAAGATTACTTTGAAAGTCAGGCAGAGGAATTTAAATTTCATATGGGAATGTTGGAGCCACTAAAAGTTTTTGAACAAGAAAGTATCCTAAAAGGAAATGGTACTTAAGGATTGTTAATCTGGCAGCACTTCTAGGAGTATCTAGGCATTTTCTGTCATAATTTAGGTGTGGGGTGATAGATTGGGAGTAGAAATAAAAGGCAAAGATTGTATTTAAGAGAAGATTTGAAGGGAAAAAATCAATAGGACTTCTTGAAGAGAAAGAAGTAGAGGCTATTTCTGAAACTGAGCTCGAGTGACTGGTCCCACTCTTCATTTAGAGCTAGCAAAGCTGAGGAGGGACCCAGTTTGGAGGAAGCAGAAGAATGAATTTTAGTTTGGGAATTGCTGAGTTTGAGGTGAGAGATATGGAGTAAAAGTGGTCCCTGTGCAGTTAGAGTTGGAGACCAAGAAGTGGAAAGAATTGCACTCCCAGGCAGAAAGGCTGTGACGGGAATGGAACAGAGTGTGCCAGAATCTTCGGGGTGTTTCTCAGCTCTTGTTTACGGGCCACCAGGTATACTATCTTGAATTTGATTTTAAGTGATACGTTTGAACTACAACCTCTACCTTCTGTTTCATAAAACGTCAGTTCTCACACCCTAAGACACATTAATGCTATTACTATTTTACATGGTCTTCTTCCTGTTATTCTAACATATTTGGAAAGAAAATGATTAATACATGTGAGGCTTTTCTTGGTTATTTTCAATACTTTTGAATGCTTTGAATACAAGGAGAATAATATACTAAAGCTAGAGACCTTAAACAAGACCGAGAAAAGACTGCATATAAAAAGCAAACCTCCAGTTCATTAAAATTGTAAGTTGGAGCTCTTGGCTCCACGGCAGGGAGCCTTGGATCGGTAAGTATGACAGCTCCCTTCTGTATTGTACTTAGAAAAGAATGATCATAAAACCTACTTAGGCCTCACAAGGTCTTTTTGAGCCTTAGCCAATGCATTTAGTCACTGTCAGTAACCACAAGCTTTAGTATAATATTCTGGCTTGCAAAGCAGCCAGATCTCCAGAGCATGATGATAGGCTCTTCTATACAACTTGAAAGCTGTTGCTGAGGCACACCTTCTTGATATTCCTCTTAGCCCTTTTCTCTAGTCTATAGCAAGTCTGTACCTGTAGATGACAGTGGATTGCTCAGATATTATTAAAGAGTATGCAAGTATCTTAACAGGAAACAGCTTACCCTTTGGGTAATGTGTGATACAGTGAAGAAAATCCCTTAAATAGTTGCCCAATATTGATGCTGCTGGCATGTTTGCTGGGATATTTTTTCTCCTCTGAATTAGTATTTTTAGTCCTTGGGCTCTTCAGTTTAATAGATAATGTTTCTATGTTTAAGTGTAGAAGATCAACCGTGTTAGCTGAAAAGTTCCAAGGCTTTTCTGTCTCTGTAACATTTCTCTGCCTAAAGAGGTAGCAGGTTGAAAATTTAGGAGATAACTTTGCGTCAAAAAATTCATCAGCCTTTCTATCAATTAGATTTTAAAGGGAAACAGTGATGAACTTTGCATTTATCAGAATTCATGTTTTTCTTATGGATTTAACAGCCCTTTGCAACTCTGCTTCCTTGGTTACATGATACTCAGAAAGAGTATCTGATCACCTCAGAATAAAATCATTTGGGAAGACATCCATGTGTCATAGGTTATGTAGCTTGCAACAGGATTTAAAGCAAAAAGATGATAGAATATCAGATCTATCATTATTTTTGCAGTGAATGTTTCACCAGCTGGTTTGAGAGAAGTTTTACACCCCTACCAGGCTTCCTCTTACCTCATTTACCGCAAAAATCGCAAGTCCTAACAAGCAAACTGCAATTGCCTAAAACAAAACTAGTAAGGTATAAATGCATGTGGAAATGATTATTTGAAGGCAAAAGGCAAATAAATGTCACCAGTCTGAGCCATGACCTAAGCATCCTAGGTCTACTAACCATTCTTTTGGTAAGGGATAATGCCAACTTTTTTATCAATAGGATTCTGTTAAAAATACAAAGAAAAACAGTCAGCAGGATACTATATATATATACATACACGTATGTATATACACATACGTGTATGTATATATATGTATATATGTGTATATATAGATATAAAATACTTTTGTTTCATTTTAGAGCTGGTTGAACTTCAGTAGTGGATAGAGCTTGTTTTTAATTTATCTAATTTTTGTAGTACAATTTTAAAATCTTATTTTTTAAAATAAATCCAGGAGCTGTGCAGTCTTATGCATTGGAACTTAATTTGACAGATTCAGAAAAAGCCACTTGCCTTTATGCAAAATGGCAGATGAATTTCACAGTACGCTATGAAACTACAAATAAAACTTATGTAAGTATATATTTTAATGTTTCTTTGAGTTTTATAGTAGGAATTTAATTGACTTTATCCTTTAGATACATGTATACAAATGAAATTCCACGTTGACTGACTTAATGCTGAAACTCTGGGATTTTTTTTTAGCATACACACTCGGAAGTTATTCTGTTTAGTGTTAGAATGAATATTTCTTCTGATTCATTGGTTCTTGGGAGTTTTTGTAGGACTTGATTAAGGGCAAATGATCTGAAGACGACTATATGGTGTTCAGGTCTAACTATTTCTGTAAAGTGTTTAAAATGTACTAGCACCAAAGCTTGCCCTTTTAAAAAGTAGCTTCCCATCTGGGCGTGGTGGCTCATGCCTGTGATCCCAGCATTTTGGTAGGCCAAAGCAGGAGGATTGCTTGATCCCAGCCCGAGCAGCATAGTGAGACCTCATCTCTACAAAAAGCTTTTAAAAATTAGCCAGGCATGGTGGCACACACATGTACCTCCAGCCACTTGCTGGGCCGAGGCGGGAGGATTGCTTGAGCTCAGGAGGTTGAGTCTGCAGTGAGCCATGATTATGCTACTGCACTCCAGCCTGGGCAACAGAGCGAGACTCTACCTCAAAAAAAAAAAAATCGCTTGCTTAGGTTGGTACAAAAGTAATTGCCATTAAAGGAACAAACCACAATTACCTTTGCACCAACCTAACTAAGCGATTTTTTTTTTTTTGGCACAAACTGCAATTACTTTTGCACCAACCTAACACTAAAATCTCCCCCTTTTTGACATCTCCTCTTAATTCCTTTGCCTTATTTTCTTTTTGTTAAGGTCCTCACTACTTACAACCTAATTTTTAAAAAAATCAGTTTAAGAACAGCAGCTCAAGCCAATTTTCCTTTTCTTTTTAGACATACACGAATTTACCCAGAGGAGTGGTATGTAGCTGAAGAATCAGGGACTGGTTTACACAGCAAACCAGGCAAAGGGCTACCTGGCCACGGAGAATGTATGATTTAGGCTGAAGTGGCATGCCCTACATAAATGCTTGGTGTTCCTTGCTGCCTGTTTGTTTCTCACCCCCAAACTTCTGTTTCTTTTAGAAAACTGTAACCATTTCAGACCGTGGCACTGTGACATATAATGGAAGCATTTGTGGGGATGATCAGAATGGTCCCAAAATAGCAGTGCAGTTTGGACCTGGCTTTTCCTGGACTGCGAATTTTACCAAGGCGGCATCTACTTATTCAATTGACAGCATCTCATTTTCCTACAACACTGGTGATAACACAACATTTCCTGATGCTGAAGATAAAGGTAACCTTAAGAATGGATTTGTGTTATGTTCTCTTGCTTTTTATTAATGATAAAAATGTAAACAATTTAAGAACTGTTATGAATGTCTGTCTTCCTAACTAGCATGGAAACTTCATGTCTTTATACCCCTCCCACTGACCCCATGCATAGCACATATGATACCATCCAACATACTGATGATATTTGCTGTCATTGCTTGAGTGACTTACTGTATACCAGGTATTATCCAAGGTGTGTTACCTGCAGCATCCCTCTTAACAGCAACCCTGGGAAGTAGATGTTGTTTCATTTTTACAGGTAAAGGAAATGAGGCTTGATAAGATTAAATGACTTTTCCAAACATCACACAATCTAGTAAGTGGGCGAGCTGGTGTTTGAAGCAGTCTATTGACCTGCAGAATTCATATACTTAACTATTATTGATTTCATTCAGTAGTGTGCATGAAACAAAGGTTTGATGAATGAGAAAATGCTTTACTCATAGCTACTTTATTTTCAAGATCAGGGCGGGGGGGGGTCTCACTATGTTGCCTAGGCTGGTTTTGAACTCCTGGGTTCAAGCGATCCTCGTGCCTCACAGCCTCCTGAATAGCTGGGACTACAGGCATGCACCACTGCGCCTGGCTACTAATAGCTATTTTAAATGTGTAAAAGTTAAGTAACCTGAGACTAGGAGAAATGCCTCTTGTTCAAATCTTTTTATCATTTAGGTTGGATTTTGATTGAAAAGTAAATGATGATTAGTTAAAGGTGTAGTAGTCCCTCATTACACTCAGGGGGTATCATTCTAAGATCTCCAGTAGATGCCTAAAACTGCAATTAGTACTGAACCCTATACAGGAAATGCGATGTTTTTTCTTATCTGATAACCGAGATGGCTACTAAGTGACTAACGGATGGATAGTGTAGACAACGTTGATATACTGGACAAAGGGATGATTCATGTTCCTGGTTGCACAGAGCGGGACAGCAAGAGATTTAATCATGCACTCAGAATGGCGTACATTTTAAAACATATGAATTGATTACTTTTGGAATTCTCCATTGAATATTTTCAGAGCTCAATTGACCATGGGTAACTGAAACCAGGGAAAGCAAAAACCGTGGATAAAGGGAGACTAAAGTCAACATTTGCTGTTATTTTAAGACAGTTTCAGGTCAAAGTGAACTTGGGAAGCATTGGCAGGTCATTCTAGTAATTCCCAGAACTGAAATGCATGTTAAAATATTTTGAAGATATAGAGTGTAGAGATTTTATTTTATTTTATTTTTTTGAGCTGGAGTCTCGCTCTGTCACCCAGGCTGGAGTGCAGTGGCCTGATCTCCGCTCACTGCAACCTCCGCCTCCCAGGTTCAAGCAATTCTCCTGCCTCAGCCTCCTGAGTAACTGAGATTATAGGTGCGTGCCACCACGCCCAGCTAATCTTTGTATTTTTAGTAGAGACAAAAATACAATGTTGGCCGGGATGGTCTCGAAATCCCGACCTCATGATCCACCCACCTCAGCCTCCCAAAGTGCTAGGATTACAGGCGTGAGCCACCGCACCCGGTCAAGATTTTAATTTTGTTAGGGATATAATTCTCTTCTTTCTCCCCCTGCCCATTGAGATTGAGTTAATGTGGTATTTGTAGTAGCTTAGCTCTTTGCAGATAGTGTTTCATTCTGATCCCAGAAACACAGGTAGATGGGCTTTAGTTGCCTAGACCTGGGGATTAATAACTCATTTGGACTTAAGGATATCAAAAGATCCTGTTCGAAAGAACCAGAAGTAAATAAGCTCATGTAAAACTTGGGAGGTATTGCAGAATGAGACTTGGAAATCAAATCCTAGTGCTCTGTTTACTAATCTCTTAGTTTTAGAGTATAACTAAAGCAAATGGTTATTGGCTCTCTTAGTTTATCTTTGTGCCCTGTTTTGCCTTTCAGAGCTAGTATAAGATATGCCCCCTCACTTTCGAATAACCTAAGAATGAGCTGGGGAGACAAAGCTAAATGCTATTCCTGAGTTACATGGAAAAATTGGAAAACATCGAGCTCAGTCTGATTTTGTTGTTGTTGTTTGCGTTTTTGTTTGAGGGAGTAGAGTGTTCATCTCTTCTGACAGTGTGAGGAAAGCTTTAGACTCCCTCTCAAGAAAGAAAAAGTACACAGTAAACTTTGCATATGGAACATAGTCCCTGAACCCATATGTAGATCCCTGTGGTTAAGAGTGCCTGATTTAGGTCGAGAATGGTAGCTCATGCCTGTAATCCCAGCACTTTGGGTGGCCAAGGCAGGCTGATCACTTGAGCCAGGGAGTTCAAGACTAGCCTGGGCGACATATTAAGACTTTGTCTCTACAAAAAAAAAAAAAAAAAGCCAGGTGTGGTGGTGTGTGCCTGTGGTCCCAGCTACCTGGGTGGCTGGGGTGGAGGATCGCTTGAGCCCAGGAGGTTGAGGCTCCAGTGAGCTGTGATCGCACCACTACACTCAGCCTGTGTGACAGAGAGAGACCCTGTCTCAAAAAAAAAAAAAAAGACTGGCTGATTTAAAAGTGTTCCCGTGTTCCCACAAGTGGTCCTGATTGGGAGGAGTGATAAAGGAAGGCTCAGTGTGTGTTAGAGTAGTGAGAAAGCTTGGTAGAGAAGTAGGACCTGAGCTGAAACTCAGCTAATGGTAGAATTTGAGTAAGCGGAGGATTTTGAGCAGGATGTTTCCAGCAGGGGGAAGCATAGCATATGCGGCAGTAATTGGAGAGCTGCCTGATTAAATCAGAGGCTGTGTGTGTAGCAGAAGGAAAATAAAGTTGGCTAAATGCAGTGGGCCTAAATTATAGGGGGCCTTGGAAGCCAAGGAAAGACATTTAGCTTGATGGGGTAGGCACTGGGGAATCATCTTAGGTTTTTAAAGCAGGAGAATGATATAACAAAAGCAGAAACAGTAGCTTATAAAGAATATTCTGCAGGATTAGTTGAGAAGTGAGGAGGCTACAGGCAGAGATGCCGGCTTAAGAAGCTGTTATAGTAATCAAGGGCTGATGTAATAAATGCCTGGACTACGGGGGCAGCAGTTGTTAGCAGTTATTAGGAGGAGGTGTTTAATCTGACATATTTGGATAGAAAAACTATGGACCCTGAAATGTTAACACTTCTCTCTTTCCCCTTTTATTTAAAACAAAGGGAGGATTACTGTTTAAATTACTACCTTCTATATAATAATATTTGAAACTATTTGGAATGTTAAATGGCTTCCTGAAGTGGACTATTGATAATTGTTTTTGATATAGTTCAGTGTTTCAAGAATACTAATTTATGGCCGGGCACAGTGGCTCATGCCTGTAATCCCAGCACTTTGGGAGGCTGAGGCTGGTGGATCCTTTGAGGTCAGGAGATTGAGACCAGCCTGGCCAACATGGTGAAACCCTGTCTCTACTAAAAATACAAAAATTAGCTGGGTGGTAGTGGTGCCTGCCTGTAATCCCAGCTACTCGGGAGGCTAAAGCAGGAGAACTGCTTGAACCTGGCAGGCGGAGGCTGCGGTGAGCCAAGATGACGCCACTGCACTCTAGCCTGGGCGACAGAGGGAGACCCTTCCCTACCCCATCCAACAACAAAAAAATACTAATTTAGGTCAGGTGCAGTGACTGAACGCCTGTAATCCCAACACTTTGGAAGGCCAGGCAGATCACTTGAGCTCAGGAGTGTGAGACTAGCCTGGGTAACATAGCGACATTCTGTCTCAAAAAATAAAAATCAAAAACTACTAATTTATTTTTAGGCATCTGATAATTGAAGTAACATTGAAGCTGCTTTTTTCTTTTTTAAATTTTTTTCATGATTAAAATATAGAAATGTACTGGCCAGGTGTGGTGGCTCGTGCCTGTAATCCCAGCACTTTGGGAGGCCGAGGCAGGCAGATCACCTGAGGTCAGAAGTTCGAGACCAACATGGTGAAACTCCATCTCTACTAAAAATACGAAAATTAGCTGGGTGTGGTGGCACGCACCTGTAATTCCAGCTACTTGGGAGGTTGAGGCATGAGAATCATTTGAACCTAGGAGGTGGAGGTTGCAGTGAGCTCGTATCATGCCACTGCACTCCAACCTGGGCAACAGAGCAGGACTCCATCTCAAAAAAAATTATATATATATAGAAGTTACATATATAATAAGGGTTTTTTAAAAGGCTCTACATATACATATATATAAAGATTATATATCTATAAAGATTATGTATGTATACAGAGAATAATATAGCAGACCCATATGTACCCATTATCCAGAATTAATAAATGCTGTTTTTTTAATGTTTGTGTCACTTTTTGATTAAAAAGGTAAAACGTTGATGATACAGTGGATATTTCCTTTGTCTTCACTCCCCAGACCCATTTTCCTCCTTGCCTGCTAAGAGGCAAACACTTTCACGAATTTGGGGTATAACCTTCCTGTCTTTATGTTTGTTTTTTACTATATAAGTACATGTTCATAAACAATACATAGTTTAAAAAAAGCTATTCATAGTATAATTCCAATATGTCTGCAAGTTGTTTTTTCACTGACTTATTTTTGGAGTCGGTCTATATACAGCCAGTCACATATCTATTCATTTTTGTTAACGGTGAGAAGCAATTCTGGGAAAAATGTTCTTGTTCATTGGTTTTTTGTTTTTTGTTTTGTTTTGTTTTGTTTTTTAATTCCTATGGCCATTAGGGGGTGCCAAGGCAGCATTGTGTGGCTGCTTGCTACATGATGGAGAGGCACAGAAGGCAGCCTATATTAAGGACCTTGGATACTTTCCTTTCTTGCTACTTCTCCAAAAGAAGCCAAACCACTTGGGTGATCATAGTCTTTTGAAGTTTCAATCTACGCAGGCTAATAAAAACTATATGAAATGGCTGTAACTTACTGCTTTCATATTCTGAAGATTCCCTGAAATGGAATCATCTTTAAATTTAATCCAGGAAGAGGTTCTGTAAGCTCATTGGAGTTAATATAACTTACTTGGGACTAGTAAAACAAAAATAAGGATTTACTATACAAATGTATGATTAATCCATCTCTCTTGCGTCCTTAGTTATAGTCAATAAGTCCTGTTGATTCTACCATAGATAAGTGTTTTCAGTTTGGCTTCTTTGCTCTCTTTCTACTGCCCCACACCATCTTAGTTTAGGCAACCCTCCCTTACCCTTCACCTTAACCAGACCATCACCCTCTGGTTTCCCTCTTAAGTGGCTTCCCTGAAAAGCTTTTCCCCCTGCCTATCCCCTACAAATTTGCTATCTTCCTTAAAATAAATTATATATGTGTTATTTTCTGCTTTAAAAACTGAGGCTAGCCCTCGACTGCTAAAAAGAAAAGCCCAAACTGGCCTTAGATCATAGAAGATGCTTCAAAGTATGATCACCTGCAACTTGTCTTTCCTTCTTAACCCCCATTTCTTTTTCTTTTTTCTTTTTTTCTTGAGAGAGAGTTTTGCTCTTGTCATCCAGGCTGTAGTGCAATGGGCGATCTCGGCTCATTGCAACCTCCACCTCCCAGGTTCAAGGGATTCTCCTGCCTTAGCCTCCCAAGTAACTGGGATTACAGGCACCTGCCACCACGCCCAGCTAATTATTATCTTTTTAGTAGAGACGAGATTTCACCATGTTGGTCAGGCTGGTCTCAAACTCCTGACCTCAGGTGACCCACCCACCTTGGCCTCCCAAAGTGCTGGGATTACAGGCATGGGCCACCGTGCCCAGCCCCTAACCCCCATTTCTTCTTCCCCCTTACTCCTTATGTTTTAGCCACAGTGAACTGATCATGCCCTTGAGCATGCTATACGCTTTGTCACTTTGGGCCTGGGGTAGGGCAGGCAGAGAGAAGAAGAAAGCCCATACAAATATATTTATATTATTACTTTTCTCCTACCTTCTTGGAAACAGCCATTGTTAATCTTGTTTTATAGGAATTCTTACTGTTGATGAACTTTTGGCCATCAAAATTCCATTGAATGACCTTTTTAGATGCAATAGTTTATCAACTTTGGAAAAGAATGATGTTGTCCAACACTATTGGGATGTTCTTGTACAAGCTTTTGTCCAAAATGGCACAGTGAGCACAAATGGTGAGTAAAGTATATATTTCTCTACTTGGATCCTAATTTAAGAGTAGGTAGCTTTCATTGAAGTCATTATCTGAAAGCATTTATATATTAAGGTTTATTCATAGCTTTTACTAGGCTATAAAGTTTTTGTAAATAATAGCAATTCTTATTTTTGTGGCTCTTACAATTTAAAGTTTTTGATGCACATGTTGTGGAATGGTCTTTTAAAAGACACTACCTATACTGTTCTCAGCTGATAAAACCTGACCATTGTTTGAACAGATCCTCAGATAGCTTGATTATCAGCTTTTTTAGCAGTTCCAAGACCAAAGCTTAGAAATCAGATTCATGTTCTAATCTTGAATTTTTAAAGTTGATTTTATAATTTTTATGTAGCTTTATGGAAAGGTAATAATTTCTCATTCACCAGTTCTGGAAAACTACTAACACTTCCTAAGAAGAGTTTGAAATGCCTATGATTTGCCATAGGGCTAATGCAAATAAATTGTTCATTTGTATTTAAGTCCTTTGATGATGTCTAAGCTTTTTTCTAGTAAACAGTATCCTTCCTTATGGTGGTTGTATGTGGGAATAAAAAACCAAAAATTTAAGACTTAACTCTCTGAATTTCATATCAGAGGCAGGCAAAGTTCTCTGGGAATAAAAAGATTTAAGGGTCTGAAAAAGACGAGTATGTGGCCATGTGTGAGTGGATAAAACATAGGGATGTGTCCTGAGTTTGTCTGCTGTGTCATAACTCATGTAGATATTCTGTATATGAAGCAGCAGTTTAAGAACCTCTGCCTAATTTTGTTTCAGATATACTAACAAGATATTCTCTTCCCCTAATATAACCCTTTTGGACTTCTATTATGAGAAATTTTTTTTTATTTTCCCTGGCCTTATGAATTAAGAAAATGTCCGCTTTGGTTTCTTTTGTCCCTTTTTGCCTGTTTTAGAGTTCCTGTGTGATAAAGACAAAACTTCAACAGTGGCACCCACCGTACACACCACTGTGCCATCTCCTACTACAACACCTATTCCAAAGGAAAAACCAGAAGCTGGAACCTATTCAGTTAATAATGGCAATGATACTTGTCTGCTGGCTACCATGGGGCTGCAGCTGAACATCACTCAGGATAAGGTATAGGTGTCTATTTTTTATCAATACATCCTTTTTGCATTTCATTTCAAATATTGCGTATCCTACCTTCAGCCCAAAGGTAGTGTTACTAGAATGATTCCATTTTTTGTTTGTTTCTTTGTTTGAGATGGAGTCTCTCTCTGTCCCCCAGGCTGGAGTGCAGTGGTGTGATCTCGGCTCACTGCAAACTCCGCCTCCCAGGTTCATGCCATTCTCCTGCCTCAGCCTCCCGAGTTGCTGGGACTACAGGCACCCGCCACCATGCCCGGCTAATTTTTTGTATTTTTTTAGTAGCGATGGGGTTTCACTGTGTTAGCCAGGACGGTCTCGATCTCCTGACCTCGTGCTCCGCCCGTCTCGGCCCCCCAAAGTGCTGGGATTACAGGCATGAGCCACCACGTCCAGCTTTTTCTTTTTTTTTTTTTTTTGAGACGGAGTCTCACACTGTCGCCCAGGCTGGAGTGCAGTGGCATGATCTTGGCTCACTGCAACCTCCGCCTCCAGAGTTTAAGTGATTCTCCTGCCTCAGCCTCCCGAGTAGCTGGGATTACAGGCATGCACTGCCACGCACAACTAATTTTTTTTGTATTTTTAGTAGAAATGGGGTTTTACCATGTTGGCCAGGCTGGTCTTGAACTCCTGACCTCAAGTGATCCACCCGCCTCAGCCTCCCAAAGTGCTGGAATTACAGGCGTGAGCCACCGCGCCCAGCCCGATTCAGTTTTAAATGGAGATTTCATGTTGGCTTGTTGAGCTTTGATTAGTTAGGAGTTACTATAACCATGAAGTGTTAATGTCACTTTCAGGTGTTGTGTTGGCTGGCAGAAAACCTAGCAGTTTAAAGTACTCTTTGGGGTTAGATTCTATTTGCCATCAGTGGATCAGAGTACAAACAATTGGCCTTTATTTCGGTCAGTTTAAAATATAACTCCTTCACACTTTGATCTGAAATGCAGTGTAGGTTGGCGTACGGGAATGGCACAGCTATTCGTTTCTCCAGCTATTTGATGACTCGGATCATGTAGACGTGCCCAAGTACATGATGGCACTTCTAGTTGCAATGTTCCACTCAGGCTATAGAGGGAGTGCCAAGAAACAAATCCGATTTCCAGGATCCTGTGACTTAAACAAGCGAGACAGGTGGCTCTTGTGCTCCATAAAAATGTGTGTTTTCATTTGGCTCATTACTGTAGAAGCTTCCCTCTTGTTTTTTTTTTTTTTAAGTTGTCTGAGTCACAGCTTGAGGACCCATGCCAACTTTGTTTGAAAGTTAAGACACCATGAATTTAAGTATCCAGACAAAAGATTTTTTGTTTTATGCTGAAGTTGGTTTTGGTAGAGTATAAGGCTTTGCTGGCCACTTTTATAGCTAACCTGTACCTTTTCCCTTTCTTCTTCTCCTGAAGGTTGCTTCAGTTATTAACATCAACCCCAATACAACTCACTCCACAGGCAGCTGCCGTTCTCATACTGCTCTACTTAGACTCAATAGCAGCACCATTAAGTATCTTGACTTTGTCTTTGCTGTGGTGAGTAACAGATTTTTTAAAGTTAGGTTCATTCTCTTAGAAACACATCTGAAAGTCTAAATAGTTGCATGGGGGGAGGGGGATATTTAGCTTTATTTTCCAGTTCTACAGTACTCAATTATAAAGTGTAGTCCATTCATCCCTGTTCATCCCTCAGAGTCTGTGCAATGGTCTGTGGACTGGACTCTTGCATTAATGTTCACCAAGAGTGGCCATTTTGCCATTAGACAGACTCTAGGATAGAAGCAAGAATTAACTCACATAAAAAAAAAACCACAATTGTCTAATCTATCCATACATAAGTAATTTCCGTGATAATTTTTTCTCAGTTATTGGTTAGGTAGTGCTCATGTTTTTCTATGATACTATTTGAAGCCATTTGGAGGCTATATTATTTGTAATAGTGTCAGTAATAAAAATAGGTAACATCTATTGAGTACTTACTATGTACCAAGCTCTGTGTTAAGTGTGTATATGAATTCATTAAATCAGGACAATTTATAATGGCAGCATTCAGGTTTTTATTGTTGATCAAGAGCTGAAACCTAAACAGAAGGTTTTGGGTTGAGCATACCTGTTCTACTTCTTGCTAGCATAAATTAATCATCGGGGACCTTTATTTCCACCTTCTCAGAAGCAATTATTCCCATAATTTCTGTGAAGGGATGTATGTGTGAACGTGTTGTGGTAAATGAGACTGGTGCAATAGAAGATAGCTATAAGTAAGGGAAAATGTTGAACCACCAACTATTCTCAAACTAAAAATATTGTGTAATTAGATAAAAACCAGTTCTGTTTTTAAATCAGATTACTGTGGGGATGGGGAAATAATCTCAACATCTGATATATAAAAAGTAGGTATGTTGTTATTTCATATGTGGTCTTGGTATTTTGAGTCTAAATTTTGAGCACATTTTTCTCTTTAGAATATATGCCGAGTAATTGAGGATTACATTAGGCACTTATATTTTGGAAAGGTTTCCAAAAATGTTCCTTTTTCCAGCATTCAAATAATTCCTCTGTTAAAGTACCATGTGACCAGTGAATTACTATTGAAAATGTCTCATTAAATTTGTCCTCTCCAGTATGGTAAAAGCAAGCCTCAGGCACATTCTCTTTTAAAGTTACCTAATAGGGGTTATGGTCAATAAGAACGAGGAAAGTAGTATTTTGGGTTTATTCCCTTTCAAGTGATTGAGTTTGATCTTTCTAGCTGTGGTAGACTCCTAAGAGGAACATGATTTCTCTTGACTCTCATATAGCAATGTTTAGTATTTAAGAATTACAATATTTAATTTACCCAGCAGGCTATTTTAAAACGTAATCCAAAATAGTGACATTTTAATCATGCTACAGGCACTCTGAAAAATCAAGAGATACCCTGCAATGTCCCCAGAGTTCAGTGGGGCCCATTATTGCCTTCAACCCTGTCATGATAGATGCTCCTTAGGAGAATTTATAGAATTTGAGTGCGTTATGTGCAGGCTGCTATGGTGGGTTATGAAGAAGAAAGCCAGTATTCTTAAAGTGCCCACAGTTTAGTGGTAATGGGAGAAATCTGCAGATAATTGCCATTTTTGTGAAAGGCCTACATGCCATGCCAAGGCTTTTGAACTCGATTCTGTAGGCAGTAGAGTACTGTGGAAGGTTTATATGAAATGGGATGAGTGCCAGACCAGAGAATAGTACAAAGTGCTGCAGGAGAATGGAGGAGAGAGAGGTTAATTCTGGCTGGAGGAGAGTCAGGAAGGTTTAATGGCAGAGATGGCATTTGAGCTGGGCCTTCAAGGATGGGTCTGGTTTGTATTGGTAGGGAGATAAGGAGAGTAAGTGGGAAAGTGCAGGTTATCCCTGGGTAAAGGGCATAATCAAGACCAGCTGGGAGAATGAGGAGTGTTATATGTTTAGTGAAAATATGGAAAAGTCATTGGGACAAATTGTGGAGTCTTGAATGCAAAGCCAAGATGTAGCCTAAGTCGAGGAGGGATGTGATGAAGGTGTGAAGTCCTCCATTATGCTTCTTCCTGAAATTTCTCTGAAGTCTGTCCCCTAGCTTTTACTCCCCATTGCTTTTGCTCTGGGTCCAGTCCACATTACCTCTTGCCTGGACCATTCAAACAGCTCCTGCCTGATTGCTCCTCTTCCTCACCTTCTCCATTGTTCTACATCAACTTAACCTTCCTAAAGCACATCTCTCCATCAGTGTTTTTCTTTCTCTTTCCTTTCTTTTCTTTCTTTCTTTCTTTCTTTCTTTCTTTTCTTTTCTTTCTTTTCTTTTTCCTTCCTCTCCTCTCCTTTCCTTTCCTTCCTTCTTCTTTTCCTTCTTTTCTTTTCTTTTCTTTCTTTGACAGAGTCTTGCTCTGTCGCCCAGGCTGGAGTGCAGTAGCGAGACCTCAGCTCACTACAACCTCCGCCTCCCGGATTCAAGTGATTCTCCTGCCTCAGCTTCCCAAATAGCTGGGACTACAGGCACGTGCCACCACACCTGGCTAATTTTTTGTATTTTTAATAGAGATGGGATTTCACCATGTTAGCCAGGACGGTCTCGATCTCCTGACCTCGTGGTCTGCCCGCCTTGCAATGTTTCTCTTTTGCCAGCAAGGTAACATCTAAAGTCCATGGCTGGGTAGTTCAAGCCTTCTTTTCTCCCATGCAATGCAGCCTGCATTTTCAGCCTTCACTCCCTCTTTATGAACCTTATGTTTCCTTCAGTTCCTTCAGGGTGCTTCCCTCATCCTGTCCTCTATGCACTTCTTATGAGGTAGGAGAACATAGTAATAATAATTACATAGATTCTGCAGCCATACTCCCAAAATGGGGATGATAACAGCACCTATTGCATAGGAGTGTTGTACTTACTCAGCGAAGCATCATATGTAAAGTTTTAAGAACAGTGCTGGGCACTTAGTAAGTGCTCAAATGCTAGCATAAAAATTTGAGATTATGCTTATTTTCTAACTACCATTATTTATACTCTTGCTCTCTCAAATACCCCTTTTCCCGCTTGTTTCCTAAGAGAATCCTGCCCGGTTCAAAATGCCCCATCCCTAAGCTGGCATTACTTTTTCTCCTCCCTTATTTGGAAGTGATTTCTCTCCTATTTTCATGACTTCTCACTTTCTTTTTTGTGATATGGTAGTTTATGTGTTTATCTTACCTTCCCTGGCAGATTGCAAACAGGGTGAAGGCAGGATTGAAGTGTGGTTCATTTTGGTAGCTCCTGGAGTACTTGCACTCTGAAATTATTAGAATGACTGGCTGATCAGATGAGTACTTCAGAAAGATAATAGCAGTGAAAAGGAAAGATTAGGGCTGGAGGGGCTGAAAGGCAGGGAGCCCTCTTAAGAGGCTGCTGTGATCCAGGCTAGAGGTGGTGAGGGCTCAGCAAGTGACAGGAGGAATAAAATTGAGGCCATAAATCTTCAAGTGTCTGAGATCCACATGACTACACCTGTGCTCCAAAAGTTGGAAACAAAATACAGAGGAAAGGGGTTTCTGTCAGATTATGAGTTCTCTTTTACTTAGTTGCAGTTTATTCTGCTGCATGGTTTCTTCTTCTGTGGATATTAACCGTATCTGTTATCTGTAGACAGTTGTGATATGTTAATTAACTAGAAGCTCTTTTTCAAACAGAAAAATGAAAACCGATTTTATCTGAAGGAAGTGAACATCAGCATGTATTTGGTTAATGGCTCTGGTAAGCGAAGCATTGGCCTGGGGAAAAAGACTGTGGGTTACCCTGAAGAATTAGAAATTACAATGGTCTTATTACCAAATAGTGCCTTATTTAATGAAACAGAAGATGCTATGTAAAAAGTGTACCTTGATCATACCTTAAAATCAGTAACTTAGAACTATGATGTTCTGTCTTTTTCTGTATCCCATCTTTTCAAAGTAGGGTAGATAATAATTAAGGTTGTGACTGATTTTTAGACTATAGAAACATCTATAGAAAGATAAGGGAACCTAGTTATGGTAAGAATTGCTTTTTGTGGGTTGATCTTGTCCCCCAGGCTCCCATACTTCACTGAAAAACCCTGAGGATTGTTCCTTTTTTTTTTTTTTTTTTTAGACAGGGTCTCGCTCTATGCCCAGGCTAGATTGCAGGGGCGTGACCACAGCTCAGTCCCAGGTTCAAGCCAACCACCCACCTCAGCCTCCTAGGTAGCTGGGACTACAGGTGTGCACCATCATGCCCAGCTAATTTTTTTGGTATTTTTTGTAGAGACAGGGTTTCGCCATGTTGCCCAGGCTGGTCTTGATCTCCTGGGCTCACGCGATCTGCCCACCTTGGCTTCCCAAAGTGCTGGAATTACAGGCGTGAGCCACTGTGCCTGGCCAACTTTCCCATTTTTGATGTTGATAGGATAAGAAGTTACTAACCTGTTTCTTTTCTTTGAAGTTTTCAGCATTGCAAATAACAATCTCAGCTACTGGGATGCCCCCCTGGGAAGTTCTTATATGTGCAACAAAGAGCAGACTGTTTCAGTGTCTGGAGCATTTCAGATAAATACCTTTGATCTAAGGGTTCAGCCTTTCAACGTGACACAAGGAAAGTATTCCACAGGTAAGAATCAAGCAAACTTCATTAATAATTTATGTTCTTATGTTGACTGATAGGTGGCTTTTCCTTTGAATCATAGACATTTAAACGTTGAAATAGAGGAATATGAATTCATAGCCTTGAGCGAATTGTGCAACTCTATATTTGGCTCATCATTTTGCTCAACCGAGATGTTTTTGTGATCTTAAAATCATTTGCAAAAAAAGTTCTTAAAGCTAGAACTGATAGAAGCTTTAAGTGAGCTTTATTTGAGGTACGGGTTTTAGTTTGTAGGGAAGATGGCACTTGGGAGGGGCAGCTTTGAGCATCTTGCATCTGCTTCCTGAGGCCGTCTTCTCACTGGAAACATTTTCATACCTGAATGAAAGCAGTTTGGGCCGATTTTGTTAAGACAAAAGATAAAGAGCGGTAGCAAAGCCTCAAATATCATGAACTATGTTTTTACCAGCCAAAACGATCTGGAGAGTTTTCAAAGCATGTGCCAGTGTAAATGAGGCTTTTTGAAGATCACTCAGGGATAATGGTGGTATTTGTTAGATTTTTAATGAAACCCTTGTGAAGGGCTCATTATAATGTGTTCATATGAATATGAAAGACATATTTGGCATTACAAGATTAAAATTTGCATGAAGAAAAAAGGCACATAAAATTCCTTAATTGACTTGTCCTTTTAAGCCTATTACCTAAAATTGGGGGTTTGTGGATCACAACTCTGTTGAGCAGAGCTATTCCAGGCATCCACATCCTTTTCAACCATTCTATGGTTTGGAAGGAAATGTGGAAGCTGTGTTTAAAAGCGAAAATACTGTGAGCCATTCGACTACTTTTGCAGTGGTGTTGAATACCTAGTCTGACTCGGTTAGGCCACAATAAATTGGGCTCTCCACCCTACCATTCTTGCGATTAAAGATGTTAGTTACACTTTAAAAATATTTACAAGAATTCATTTTCCCTTTTGCCTGTTTTGCTTATGTACTTCAATTATTTTGATCCTTTAGTAGCTTTATTTTTGGACGTTTTATCTGGCTCCCCTTCATTATTCCCCTAATTTTAAGTCCAGATTTGTGTTTACAATTTAAAATCATTTGCAGTATTAGTATCATCACTTCAAGACTGTTTATCTAGTCACCTGTAATAGAGATGAGCTGTGCTCTTTCTCTTACTTTGAAACTTTGGTTTTTATGTACATAGAATTAAAAATATCACCCAAAGAGATATACAACATTTAATACTGATATTGAATGTATAATCTATTTGTGAAACTAGGTTCTTGGCTGTGGGTACCTATAAATACAACACATAGGTAATATTTGACTGTATGGGGAAAGAAATAGAATTGCAATAAGGCAGAAGAGTGTTGATTAGATTTTACTGGATCAGACCACTTTCTAGAAATAGAAAAAAATAGCCCCCTTAGGCTGCCAACCCTGACCAGATAAGAAATGCAGTAAGCACACTCAAATTAGTAAGAGGTCCCAGTTTCTTGACTTTGCAGCCACTAAAATTGTATGTACTAAGTCACGATCTGCAAACTTTAAAGTTCCAAACAGTAAGTGTTTTTAGGCTTTGGGGCCATATGGTCTCTGTCACAACTATTCAACCCTGCTATTGTAGCACGAAAACAGCAACACATAAACAGATGACTGTGGCTGGGTTCCAATAAAACCTTATTTATGGACACTGGAATTTGAATTTTATATGCTCTCATGTGTCACAAAATATTTTTTTCAACCATTTAAAAATGTAAAGGCCATTTTTAGCTCTTGGACCAGATCTGGCCCATGGGCTATACAGCTTGCTGACCCTTGACCCTAAAGAGCCTTCAGAGCCAGCCTGGCTATTCTCATCACATGATACCTTCCTGATCCTGTTTCCACTTTCCCCAAAGACATTCACGCTACCACTGAGAGTCTAATCTGGCTATGTAAAAGTGGGCTAGATTAGCTCCCTTTATTTCTGATAAAGAAAGTAATATGCCTATTTTGGAAAGGACTTGGAATATAAACAAACATATACATGCATATATATATGTATATGCACACATTATATATATCACATATATATCAAATATATATCATATAATGTGTGCATCGTATATCATATATAATGTGCATGTATTATATATATGCACACATATAATGTACATATAATATATGCACATTACAATATGAGCTGTTTATAGATGTAAATGAATATACATGTATTCATAGATATGAATATCTGCATATATACACATAAACAAATGAAAGGACAAAGAAAGTCTCAGAATTTTAATTCTAGAACAGTTCTCCATTTTCTATAGCTTTATCTAAAAATATACCTGTCTTAGTTACTTGAAGTTGATCTTGTAAGAACATTTCTGACTTTTAAATCAATATCTTTGACTTCGGGACATTCTTTTGTGATTATACTCATTATTTGTTACACACTTTTTCTCACCTACAGCCCAAGAGTGTTCGCTGGATGATGACACCATTCTAATCCCAATTATAGTTGGTGCTGGTCTTTCAGGCTTGATTATCGTTATAGTGATTGCTTACGTAATTGGCAGAAGAAAAAGTTATGCTGGATATCAGACTCTGTAACACTAATCAATACGTGATCTCTGTTACAAAAGAAAAAAGCAAGTACAAGTTCCAACATGCAATACTGGTCAACTTAAGGTATATTTAGTTGCAGTCCAGCTCTTTAGAATGGGTGGTATGGGGGATTTCAAACTTAAACAAAAAACTATCAACTACAAGTTAGTTGCCTGACTTTGGTTTTTCCAACCAAGGAATTTAAAACTGTTATTTTTACAGCAAAAGATGTGCAAAATCACTGGATTATAAGTTCTACTTTATTGTCTTGAATTAATATTTCAGTGTTTTCATTTTAGACATTCAGACTAAAAATACACAGTTTAGAAAAAACAATTTTTGAAAAAGAGATTTTTTTTCCCTGCAAGTAGTTGAGTTGGAACAACATGTTCTACAGTGGATTTGTACTTGCTCCTTTTGCTCTGTATGTGTGTGTGTGTGTGTGTGTGTGTGTGTGTGTGTGTGTGTGTGTGTGTGATTTTTGTTTGCAGGTTAACTTAGCTACTTTGGCATTGCTGCATATTTGACCTTTGAGAGATATAATAGTAGATTTGAACAGGGGCTGGTATTATTATGTTCTTAGCAATAAATGCTTTTCTAATGCTTTTTGAATACATTTGTATTTATGTGGCTGTAATGACAAAAGATACAAAAGCTTTTTAAAATTTAGAGTAGGTATTAATCTTATTGTTTAATCTTTTTTTAAAAAAACTGGATATTTCAATCTTTTAAATTGCAAGATATGAGACTGTTCCAACTGGGCATTTCAATCCATTTTTTAGGTGCTTTAGAGATAATTGCTTGCCAGTGCCAATTGAGGGCATTAGTACTTTGTGCTCATAAATTGGCCGCTGTATGCAGTACTAAAATTAATGCAGATTTCTCTTTAGCCTTCCAATATTTCTTGTTGGTAGTGATGTATTTTATTATTTTCTTTTTCTTAAGAAATGCCAGTGTGTCCTAGAACCTAGATAACAAAGTGCACTTACACTTATAAAATAACTTGCATCTAGGCTGGGCGTGGCGGCTCACGCCTGTAATCCCAGCACTTTGGGAGGCCGAGGTGGGTGGATCACTTGAGGCCAGGAGTTTGACACCAGCCTGGCCAACATGGTGAAACCCCATCTCTATTAGAAATACAAAAAATTAGCTGGGCGTGGTGGTGGGCGCCTGTAATCCCAGTTACTCGGGAGGCTGAGGCAGGAGAATCACTTGAACCCGGGAGGCAGAGGTTGCGGTAAGCCGAGAGCGCACCGTTGTACTCCAGCCTGGGCAACAAAAATGAAACTCCGTCTCAAAACAAAACAAAACAAAACAAACAAACAAAACTTGCATCTAACCCAGAAGTCTTGGTCTTATCTTAACCCATTAAAAAGTTGTTCTTTGTTTCCAGCTTGCATTGATTGCTACAACATTACTAATTTGGCTTTCACATTTAAATGGTTCTGTGCTAATCAAAACTTTCCTTGTTATTATTCGTTATGGTAGAATCATTATTAATTCATGTGCTTTGTGTTCAGTTTTGTGCTCTGAGAGATGCACCAATTGTCAAATTACCGTGCACCACCTAATGTTTATAGGAGAAAGCAACATACATCAGCTTGATAGTTAACACATCAAATATTTCTTGCTGCTTCTAGGAGAACTTTTTTGGTGTGTGTTGGAATGGCTGAGCAAATATCAAAATTGTTAATATGCAGCCATATATGGAAGGTTCCTGTGGGGTTGTTTAGTGGGGTTTTATGTGATCCCTTCATTTCATAGAAAATGAGAAAATGTCTGGTTCCAAAATTTGATTTGAATGGATCAATACACACACACATGCTAGCATGTGTATTTTTATAACAATATAACTGAGTTATATTGGAATTATAAATATTTTCCGTCACTTAAATTTGCTCTTTGTTTAGCCTGAAAACCTTTATGGCTCAAGATCAGATCCTGACTAACCTCTCTCTTAGAGCTACAGTGAGCTGCATTACCAGCTTAAAACACTTCTTAAAGATTAAATATAGATGTGATTTTTCAAAATCATTTTTAATTTAAACTGTGTTTTAGTGTAAAATTGTTAACCTTATAAGATGGATAATGTGTATAAGAATGTAGGCCTTAACTATTTCACAAGTCAAAACAAAGCAGCTTTAAAAAAATAATTGGAAGCACAAGTGTGTGGCACTGACTGAATGCTGTTAATATTTCTAAAAGTTTCTACATTCAGATTATATGCCTGATTCATAGTAAAATACCTCTAATAAACACTGTTTTATAGAAAACCTGACTTCAGTGAATATTTTTGTATTTTACGTGGGCCAGTTTATATACTGCTATTTACACTATTATTTCCTATAGCTACATGTTCTTTGTACCTTTTGTAGTTTTATTTGTATTACTTGATTCATACTTGATGGTAACCCTCTATTTGGTTTTAGGTGTTTTTCATGTTTTAGCATTTGTATAAAGAAACTGGTCCATGTAAATACTTTCCACGTTTTTTCTTCAAATGTTTAAACCAGTAGTTGATGTATCGTATCTTTAGATATTTGCCTGTCTGTTTACTCAAAATCGCTTCTAAAACAATAAAGATTCTTTTATTTCTTAAGGCAATTTGCTCACATTTTTTCCCATTGGTTAAAGTCAAGATTTTGTATACCACATAATGGCAATTTCTTTCAAATGGAAAAACTTTAGAAATGTTTAGAAGTAGGATTAAATTATTTGCAAAATGTTCTGATGTTCTGTCTGTATATTACTATCTGGAAGAATAGCCCCATACATAGGCCTCGATTGATGATAGGCAGGCTACAGAATAAGATTCACCTGGGAAGCGTTTTATAAAAATAGATTCCAGGCTCCATCCTTAGAGGATTTAACGTAGTAGGTCTAATGAGGAGACAGAGAGAGAGAGAGAGAGAGAGAGAGAGAGAGTGTGTGTGTGTGTGTGTGTGTGTGTGTGTGTGTGTGTGTGTAAGCTCCCCTGCTGAACCTGATGCATAGTCAGTTAGGGAACCATAAAAGCTTCAGAGTATCTCTTTGTACACTTTTCTAAATTCCTAAATATCTCTACATAGTAGCTTTACATTGCAGCCATACATATTGAGCTATTGATCTGAACCAACGTAGGATTGTGTGCAGTCTCTGTCTTACTTAGATCACCCTAAAATACTTGAGCCTTCCAATTTCCATATACAGATAGTTACCTAGTCACCTTACTATATCACATAAGAAAACTTAGCAATGTAGCTGGTAACTTTTCTCTGAATTACCCAGTTAAGCCATGTGAATGCCAGTTAGTCATCACGGCTGCAAACTCTGCAGTTAACTACCATTGTCTTTGGCCAAGTTGTTTAACTTCTAGTGTCTCAATTTCTTCATCCAGTGGGTGGGGGCTTTAAAATCCTGCTACTCATTTCTTTGAGTGATAATTTGCATTTCAGAGGAATGCATCTTAGTATTTCATACATCTTAGTACTTTAGAAGGAATCTGATAAGAAGCTACTTGTTACGTATCAAGAACATACTGTAAGTTCTGTGTAAAATGTACCACTTAAGTTTCCTGCAGTTTTCAGGAGGAATTCTTATAAGACTCGGACATTTTTAAGATGATAGTATTTCATCTGTTTATTTAGGTAGATAATGTTAAATTGTCTTGGGCTCATCTTCCACCCATCTCCTTTTCTTTTACCCTGGTAGCTAACTTTCTGCGTTAATAATCACCATTTCTTGTCTTTGAAACTGGTATAGATATTCATGAATGATACCGAGTAGCTTCACGAATCTTTTCAGATGCATGTGATTTACTTAACACAGTTTGATTATAGATATAAAATGTATATAACCAATAAGATATCACCTAAGAATGTGCTTCTTAATGTTGATCCTTCCAAAAAGAAGTTTTGACTCCATTGTTTGTTTGTTTGTTTTGTTTTGTTTGAGATGGAGTCTCGCTCTGTTGCCCAGGCTGGAGTGTGTATAGTGGTGCAATCTCAGCTCACTGCAACCTCCGCCTCCTAGGTTCAAGCAATTCTTATGCCTCAGCCTCCCAAGTAGCAGGGATTACAGACGAGTGTCACCACACCTGGCTACCTTTTTATTTTTTTAGTAGAGATGGGGTTTTGCCATGTTGGCCAGGCTGGTCTCAAATTCCTGACCTCAAGTGATCTGCCTGCCTCGACCTCCTGAACTGCTGTTATGATAGGCATGAGCCACTGTGCCTGGCCTCAACTGGTTTTTAAGAGAAGTTTTATTAGTTTTTGTTGTAAATGTATACCTCAGCTTTCCAGTTCTTGTGTTGAAAATTGTATTTGAAAAATGTCTGAACTGGCAGAAAATTGAAGATTAACAGCATTTTTAATCTACATGAAACTTCTTAGTGAAATTTTAGTGGCCATGGAATTTGTTAATCTTTAAAAATCTTTATTGCTTCTGTGGCTATTAAATTCTTCTGCAAATACACTTTTCCCCAGAAGCATTTTCAATACAGCGTTAAGTATACATTAGGCAAGTAGATCAGATCAAAATGACTTATAGGATGAGATTTTCTTTTCTTCAGAATGTGATCCCATTAAAGTTACTGTTTTACCACAATTTTTTCCATTAACTAAATAATTTTTAAAGGTTCAATTCATACAATCAATAGTTATTATAAATTAATATTTCACATACTAATTGAGAGCATTTTAAGTAAGTGACAGTATCTAGAAAGATCTTTGTATTAGCGGAATTGCCTTTTTGAGCTACTCTGGGAATATTTGTCTTACATGAAAGCCTTATTGGCAGTATTTATGAAAGTCGTTTCAGTACTAGGTCAAATACCCAATTTGGGAAAGAGAGAACTATGAGTCTGTTGCCAGAATAAGAAATTAATCTACTAATGAATTTTTAAAAAACCAAGTTATATTAAACCCACGGCATAATACTTTATCGTACATGTCACCTAATAGTTTATGGGCTGGGTGGTAATTTGGGAAATTGTAGGGGAGGTGCTAACTGGGGACTCTTAACACCATCTATTCACAGGTCACATCTGGCAACCTCAGCTCTCTGGATTCTTAACAGAACCAAGAAGCAAGTTAAAAAAATAATTGAACTGGCAGCCAAAGTCAATGTCAGAAAAGTTCATAAGCTCCAGGGTTGCATTTAGTTCCTAGTTGTTGCCCCAGAGGCTAGTGGGGGCGGCAGGGAAAGCTTGGCACATTTCTTGAATGCAAGCACAATCAGAATTGCCATGCTGCCTATTTGTCCTATCTTTGATACAATTCTAATAAGCTTAGTTATCTGATTTATCAGTCCCTGGTAGACTGCAAGCTAGGCAGAGAACTAGGGCAACAAGACACAGGAAATGGGAAATAGAAATAGCAGTTAACTTCCTTCCTGCAAGTGTATCCATCTGTACCATTCCTTCCTCCTCTCCAGTCTCAGAGTAGGTTTTCTTTTCCTCGTTAAACTGAGGCAAACAGTTATGTCATCAAGGCCCATTTATATCTCTTTTCCCATTACTAAGTGACCCCAGATTGTTATGTATTGAGTCTTATGTCTTATGCTTTTGGAATCCAATTTCTCTTAACTTGTAGGAGAACTTGTACCATTCAGCATCTTCTGTCAATTGCTAATGGCTCTTTCCCTCATCCTATTTAAGTTCTTCTAACCTGAAGCTATCCTTTCTTGTCCCTATGTCCCCCTTCTAATTACCTCCCTTTTGTCCTGCCTTAATCATTCTAAACTTCTCAAAATGAGTATTGTATTTGTTACCCTGCCCAAGTTCTTGATGTCCTAACCAATCACTTCCCATTCCCTCTTAAACCTGCAGCAATTTTACTCATATCTCCCACCCTTCATATTGCTAGAGGCAATGGACATGTTTCAAAGCTTTCTAATATTATTTGCTGTCTTTCCACCCTAATTGAAACTTTCCATCCTTAGCTTCTCTGGCGCCATTTTCTATCTGCCCTTTTACATCTTTTTCCTACTCCATTGTCTATCCCACAGGTATTGGTGTTCCCAAGGGTTTTTGTCTCTGATCCTCTTTTTATTCTACTTCCCCTTACTGAGAAATGTTCTTGCCCATGTTTTAACTACCACTTATGTTCATATAGCCACTTGGTTAGGACATAGTCATTTTTTTTTTTTTTGAGATGGGTTCTCAATACGCTGCCCAGGCTGGTTTTGAACTCCTGGGCTCAAACAGTTCTCCCATCTCAGCTTCCCAAGTAGCTAGGACTACAGGCGTAAGCCACCATGCTCAACTAAGGACACAGGTATCTTAAACTCACATATCCAAAACTGAGCATCTCTCTCTTCCACGTATCCTTTTTACCCCCTGTTCCATATAAATACAAAAAACTGAAATGCATATATTCTTCCTCTTTTATAGAATGGCACCAGCATCTACATAATCAGTCAAGTGTGGAATTGGAAACCATTCTATTATCTCCTCCTCCTACACCCCCTACATCCATTTGGTCAATTTTGCCTTCTAATTTGATCTCCAGTCTGTGCCTTCTGCTTTTCTTCTGCACTTCATTAATCCAGCTCAGGACAATATTATTGGTTACCTGGACTCTAGTGATAAAGATGCCTCCTACCTTACTACCTCCATCTGCCATAACTTCTGAAATGAAATCCTGCTTAATATCCTGCTGCTGAAATTTTTTTCATCAGGATAAGGCCAGACTACCTAAGAGCATATAGTACCTTTGTGACCTGGGTCCCTGTACGCTTTTTCTGCCTTCTGTCCAGCCGAAAATACTTTTTGATCCATTGTTCTAGCTATGCCAACCTGCTTGCGTTTCCCTTGAAGTGCTGTGTCTTTTTACTCTCCATATTTTTGTCTGTGCTATTTCTTATACCTGGAATGCCCTTCCCCCATTACTTGCATCGTTAATTCCTATTCATCCTTAAAATCTCAGCTCAAGTGTCACCTTTTCAAAGTGTGTCTTATGTAATAAGGCTAAACTTGAGTGTGCCTCTGAAATTTTTCCATGGCACTTTGTGTTGCCTGCTCCTACCACAACACATTTTGAAATTATAACCACTGATTTTTCTTGTCTGACTCTCACACTAGACTGAGCATCTTGAGGCAAACAGTTATGTCATCAGGGCCTGCTTATATCTCTTATATCTCTTTTCCCATTAGTAAATGACCCCAGATTGTAATGTATTGAGTTCTTATGTCCTCTTTGTATAGTTGTTCATGCAGTGAGTTAATACTTAACAATCTGCAATATTTGAAGCACTGTGCTTCTTCGACATCATAACAGTTTGCCTCTGAAAGCTCACGGCCTGATCATCAAGGCAAGGCTAATTATATTTGTTCATTATGTTCTGTTTAAGAAATCTGGGAAGTATGTGACCATGTTATACATTTTTCATCCAAAACGACTGCATTTTTACTTGGTACTTAAAAGTGTATTATTTGGTTATTTGGAAAATCACTTTTGTGGAACATCTCATTTGCTGATAATGAAATGCCAATGACTCGTTACCTTGGTATAAAAAACCAAAATGTGCGTGTTAGGAAGTGCTGTCATTTTACTCAAAATACACAGATTTGAAAGTTTGTCACTGTTTCTGTTCTCAATTGTCCTTTCTCCACATCTAGCTCAAGACTGCAGTGCAGATGACGACAACTTCCTTGTGCCCATAGCGGTGGGAGCAGCCTTGGCAGGAGTACTTATTCTAGTGTTGCTGGCTTATTTTATTGGTCTCAAGCGCCATCATGCTGGATATGAGCAATTTTAGAATCTGCAACCTGATTGATTATATAAAAATACATGCAAATAACATGGTTTTCTTACCTCTCAGTTGTTGAAACACTTTACTTCTTAAAATTGATATGTTGAAACTTTAATTCTTTTATCAATCCCAGCATTTTGAGATCAGTCTTTATTAATAAAACCTGTTCTCATTAATCAGTTTAAAATCCAAAGTGTCATATTTACTGGTCCTGGAGACAAACTTGTTCAAAAGAACATCAACATGCAGTGTTTTAAGCTCTGTCTTAAGAAGCCCTGGCCAAATTTTGATCCTAACCTTGAAGTATGCCTTGAACTTATTAACATGGCCATTATAAGAATAAAATATGTAGTTGTGTCTTAATGGAATTAATAAATATCATTTCACTACTGGTGTTCTGTTTCAGTGTATAAGGACTATAGTGATTTAAACTCATCAATGTGCCTTTGCATAAAGTTCATTAAATAAATATTGATGTAGTATAAATGCCCATCAGATATGCTTAAACTTGGTTTTCAGTTGAATGAAGTAGAGAATGTTCTCAGGACCATCAGCATTTTAAAGGTTATGTGACTTTTGCTGATTTCTCTGAGTTCAAGTTAAGCATGAAGTTAGTACCTCAAGCCTGTGATTTTTCCCTAGGGATGATACAGACCCAAGAGGCTACAACAGAACTTAAACTGGCTTCGTAATTAGAGTTTTTAAGATAATTGTTTGTTTTTCAGCAGTATAGACTGAAAAGATTCAAGCATATTTAGCCACTTGCTTTTTTGTTTCTTGTTTTGTTCTTCTTTGGATGCCTGATTAGTATTGAAAGATAGAAATATTCTGTGAACTAATTAGGACAGATTGCGTTGTGTTTCTCTACCTCATCTTGTTGATCTCTGGAGCATTAAAATCTATTTAGTGTTGTCATCAGTGTGGTACTTATGAAATGTAAGCTAACAGCAATCTCAGAAGGGAGGCAGTGAAGCATAGCAACTAGGCTCTTGTTTCTTCAAGATGGCCCCTGTGGGGCAGTGCATAGATGGGGGTGTAAAGAGAAGCTGTTGGCATTAAGATGAGCTAGATAATCAGCCCTTGTTGAAGCATATTCCATGGTATAAGAGTAGCACAGACATGAAACATAAAGAAGGAAGGCTAATAGACTAGAAGACTTCCGCGTTGAAGTATTATTAACCCATTGTATGTATATATGGGCATGATCAGAGTTTCTATAACTTCCTGATTAATAATACAGTGTATCTTGTTACCCAGCTCTCAGTCCTTGAGAGCTTTCAGTAAAATATAGTAAATTCTTTCAACATAGCCTAACGTGTGGTTACTGAGATGAGTGTTATGTACTCAGAACCGCAGCAACATTTTTATGAATGGTAAAAGTACAAGAGGAGGAAAAGTTAAAATTAGAAGAAAAGTACAAGTTATTGCTTAATCATAAATCACACCAGATAACACATTTTGTTAATTTCATTAGCTATTACTGGAAAGGACCTTAACGATTATTTACGGAAAGGGGAGTGAAATTCATTGAGGTTCCATATCAAGTAGGCAACAAAACTATTATTAGCATTTTGATGAAAATTGCCCCTAATGAAATCTAGTCACTCAACAGTAAAACAACAGCTGGTTTACACTTGAAATTATGAGATCAGAATTGGGCACTTTGGGCTTCCATACTATGTTTTGCTTAAGTTTTTTTTTTTTTTAATACTAATATGGGCTTTTTCAGTAGTAATATACCAAAACACTCCTATTTTAATCTGTTTGCTACTTCAAAACCTAATCCTCCTCAGATGGGATCATGAGCATAAGAGGAAAAGACAAGAGAATGAACACTTGTTGACCTGATGTGTATCAGATGCTTAGAAACATAATTGTATTTAATCCTCAAATACCTTATAGGTATTATTATCCCCTTCTTACAGATGAGGAAAGTGAGGCCCAGTTTAAATAACTTGCCCAAGGTCCTTTGGCTAGTACTGGAAGGAGTCAAGATTTAAACTCAGTTCTGTCTGAATCCAGAGCTCAAAATCTACATTGCACATGTTGCTTTCCTGGTGGTTCGGTGGAATGGACTGCAGTGCATTAGATACTGCTGTTTTTCTTCCAGGCCACTGCTCAGCTAAAAATAATTGTGCGTGTGTGTGTGTGTGTGTGTATATATATATACACATACGTATATATATGTATATATTCACACCTATATATACGTATATATATGTATATATACACACCTATATACACATATATACGTATATATACACACATGTATATGTATATATACACACATATATACGTATATATACACACATATATACGTATATATACACACATATATACGTATATATATACACATATATATACGTGTATATACATATATATACTGCATTCTTGATCCTGTCTTTTTTAACTTAAATTTCATTACTTATACAGAATTCTTATTTATACTTTAATTATAGGTGTGACAAAGGAGAGAGTAGGGAAATACACAGGCAATGGTTTTAAGTGTAGATGGCTCCTTAACCCAGTGTCATTAGATAATCAAACCTAAAGTCTTCCCATATTAGGCAAGCACAATTCTCTATTTTGGACCCTTCCCATTCTTCCCTTACCTTCTGCTTTTCGTACTGAGGAATTTCGTGTGATTTTAGATAAAGTGATAATGAGATATTGAGCAAATAAGAAAATAGAGGTAATGCTATAAAAGACTATGCTATGTACACTTTCAAAATGCTTGTTTCTTGCATGCTTTTTACTACTTAATTGCATTCTTTACTAATTTCCTTTCCTTGCTGTCTGTTCTTTTCTAACAGCTGAAGAATGTTCTGCTGACTCTGACCTCAACTTTCTTATTCCTGTTGCAGTGGGTGTGGCCTTGGGCTTCCTTATAATTGTTGTCTTTATCTCTTATATGATTGGAAGAAGGAAAAGTCGTACTGGTTATCAGTCTGTGTAATCAATTAAATCTAGTGTTTTTGTTTGTTTGTTTTTGTTTTCAATTAGAAGTTACATTTCCATTGGCTAAAAGCCAGGACATGCTGTGCAATAGATTGTTTAAGATATGCAGACTAACTTCAGTGAGTTCCTAGCTAACTTGGGCATGAGTACACTTATTTAAGACAAAATATATTAGGACCAATTTTTTTCTGTTTTTTCTTCCTTTGTTAAAGTATAATTAAAAGAAAAAATCAGCTTAGAATTTTTTAAGTAAATAATGATTTTAAGCCCCTGGATCCAATTATGAAAGCGTTTTTACTGATGTGTAATTTTATATGTTACAGTTACTTATATTTTACTACTTTGATGTTATTTGCAAAATCAAAGGTGTTAAAGAATTTAACTTGCTTCAGGAAATAAATTCAAGAACATAATGGATTCATTTTTGTTGGTGGCAGACACGAAATTTGGTTCATGACCACCTTCTGATCAGCATTATTTAACTCTGTATTTTTCTGTTAGTTAAGAAAGAAATGGCTTCATGATATTGTATTTAACATCAAAAGTTTGGCTGTCTTCTTCATTACTGTTAATAGCTACTATATTTTAACAAGGAGATTTCTCTTTTTGTTGTTGTTCTAGAGTTTGGAATATACTGATTATCTCAGACTTGACATTTATACTGAAGGATGAAGTAAGACCTCCAGCTTTTTTTTTTTTTTAAAGGTGGAACACCTGTATGGGCTATGGTTTATTAAGGTTATGGTTTAGAAAGTTTTTTTCCCTCAGAGCCTTAACTTGTTAAGAAGGTTCATTTATCCTGTACTGAAAACAAAAACTCTATATACTTTGTTTGTGTGCCTCCTGCACTCTCCCATTCCCTACGTGAATATGCTCTAGTTGATATTTTTAATATATTGATTTCTTTTTTCTCACAGCAACAAGTGCTTACTCTAGAGGTTAGTGGGCCCTGATATGTCATCAGTCAGATGCCTGCCTAGCCAAAGCTGGACCCAGATTATTCTGTACATTTGTTGATCTTGATATAGACTTACATCCCTGTAGGGACCGCTAATGGCTCTGGCTTCTGGTGTAAGGTACTGGAGACCACTCATCCCTGTGTCTGCTTGATTGGTTCAGCTGTTGAATTGCCCTTTTATTTGGAAGCAGTGTTGAAGTTGTCTAGGGTTCAAATGGCTGCTTTGTACACCTGTCATTAGTGTAAGGCAGATGTTTATTTTATCAAGCTATTTTATCTCTACATTTAACTAAAAACAAAAGTTCCCAAAGATCTGCCTTCACTTCAGAAATTTTTTTTGATTAAAAAAATTAAGCCTGAACCTTAAATAAAGTGAGTTGGTTATTCATTCCAAGGATTAAGTCCCAATCTACCTCTCAGCACAATGCAGAAGCTCACCACTGTATTGCTGCCATTAACTCATGCCAGAACCCTTTGCCAATAACCGGAATTACAAATGTTTGTTAAATTTACCAAGATCTTTCTTTACTGCCTTCTCTATATGTACATCTCAAAAACATGTACATCTCAAAAACTGGAGTAGAAAGTTAGATTGCTCAACTACAACTCCTCTAGAACTCTATAGCTCTGACATGCAAATTCACACTCTCCTCTAATTGCTAAGTATGTAAAGAATGTTTTCTTTTAAAATGTTCTCTTTTGAGAACAACTGCTTATTTGTTATAAAAGCATTTGGTTAAAACGATGGCATCATAAAGAACAGTGGCTTCATTTCAATACATATTTTTGAGATGATTGTCTAGAAGCCAGATTAATTAAATCAGCTTGTGACCTTGCTAAGCATATAAATTGGAAATTCAGATACATTCAAAATTATGGGTTCATTTAAAAGTGTTCTACCTTTTGGGTATGAGACTAATATCACTAATTCCTCAATAGTTATCATGGCTCTATCTTAATTAATTAGAAAATATATGTGTTTAATTCTTTGAGAATTAAAATACAGAATATTAACAGAGGGTTAAAAACTGCTTCAACTCCAATAAGATAAAGGAAGTTCAAAATCTATGAGCCGAGTGTTCAATTAGCTTTGCCTACTGAGTTCAATTTTATGTCAATACAACAGTGGATCAGACAGTACGACTTTGAACTGGTGAATGTAAAGAATTGTTTTTCACCTAAGCTGCTTTGGAAGAACTGATGCTTGCTGCTAACTAAAGTTTTGGATGTATCAATTTAGAGAACCAATTAATACCTGCAAAATAAAGCATACTGTGGTACTTCTGTTTGATCTAGTATGTGTGATTTTAGATTGATGGATTAAAAATTAATAAAGATCATACATTCCATGCCACTATGGATAACCTCATTTTTATTCCATATGCTCAGCCTTAAGAGCTTAGACTTAATTGTATAATCTAAGTTTCTTAAATTCTAGTCTCTTGGATTGTCAACAGGAATCATAGGATCTCATAGATCTGCAACTTAACCAAGTCCCGTCATTAGGAAGGCACTACTACAGAACCTTTAGTACAGACACCTCGAATAGGGGGACCTACGTAGTCATGGAAATTACAAGAAAACATCAAAAACAAAATATGGAAATCTAACAAATGTAAGAACATCTTAACAAATGAACTTTCCACGTATGTCTGTCTGCATTGATGAACTATACTAATTGTTGAAGTTCATTTCATTCTGAGTGAGATATACCTCAGGGATATGGTGGGGCAAGGGGAGGAGCTATCCATTTTCTGAATTTCCTTTAAATTCCTTACAATCCAGTCTAATGCTCAATTTTTATATAATTGGATAAAACAACAACACATACATAAACATACTCCTTTTTACATAAGAGGTATTTTTGGTGGGAGAAGGAATTAGACATTGGCTCCCTCCATAGTTCCAGAATAGGGTTTCATTTTCTGAAAGACGTTTAATAGCTTGTAATTAAGTCAAAAAATGGCCTTCATAACTGCCACCTCACGAGGCCTCTGAAAGAAGCACTTTAAGTTGACTGATAATCAGGAAGAGTGGTTCGATATATGTTGCTGTGAGGGTTACAGTGTATCTAAAAAGTCAACTTGGAGGGTCATCTTTTTAACTTCAATGTGTATACTTTTTGAATGCCAGAACTGCCTTTAGAATTCTGATGAAATGTTTTTCCTTTCCTTTGTTTTTACTGTCTGCATGTATTTTGATAGCACTGTAAGTTTGGGTCCCTTTAATTTCAAGAGGTATGCGTAATGAACAGGAGAAATCTTGCCATACAATGCATCTTTAGTAGGAAAAATTCCATAATTTTATTGAGCAGTTACAGTGCTGTGCACTTTAAACACGTTATTTCATTTAATACACCAACTCTCTGAGGTTGGGGGTATCATTTCCAGTTTACAGATGGGATAACTGAGGCTTGAGTTGGTTACTTAACCAAAGTCACACAGGATTAAGTGGCAAAATGGACATTTGAACCCAGTTCTGTTTGCCCGCCAAAGACCATGCAGTTAACCACTATACATCTGCCTTTTGCAGAAGCAATAGATTTTTTTTAAAGCACATGCCTTACATTAAATGGTTACAGAAATCTGACTTCTGTACTCTTCTATCTTGTATGTAGTTGCCTTATAAATATTCTTCAATATCCTTAAAATAACTTGAGTTTTATCCAGCCCACTTTTGGGGCAGATGGATGTTGTAGCAGCATGCCTTTTGGAAGATCAAAACCAAGGCCAGTTTGCACTGTACCTCATCAGTAATATTAAGCCCCGAATGTCACTTTTTTCGGGTAGCCTCATCTAGTTATTCTGATCACATATCATTGTCATTCTGCCCTCAAACTCTTCTGCACCATGAATCATTTTGACTGTGCATTAGTGTGTTTAAGAAACTAAATGGAACTGTCTCTCTTCTCACTTCCCTTAATACCATTCATACCCCTTCCCCTCGTCCCTCAGCTTTAAGTGCATTGTAGCCATGACACTCAACTATCTTTGCCAGGTGGTTCTGAACCCTATTAATACACAGTTCCTATTCCTCAATCTAAGGCCTTTTGGGAAGGGTTTCAAGAATTTTTTTTTTTTTTTTTTTTTTTTGAGACAGAATCTCACTCTGTTGCACAGGCTGGAGTGCGGGGGCGCGATCTCGGCTCACTGCAACCTCTGCCTCCCGGATTCAAGCAATTCTTCATACCTCAGCCTCCCGAGTAGCTCCCAAGTAGCTGGGATAGCCACCATGCCAGGCTAATTGTTGTATTTTTAGTAGAGACGGGATTTTACCGTGTTGGCCAGGCTGGCCTCGAACTCCTGACCTCAGGTGATCCACCTGCCTTGGCCTCCCAAAGTGCCGGGATTACAGATGTGAGCCACTGTGTGCATAGCCAATTTCAAGAAATCTTTACCTGCAAAGTTTCCAGCCATAATCTGAGAAAGCCCCATGCCCCTCCCTCCTTATCTACTACTTTCCCGTATTCACTTCATCCATACTGACCCTCTTGCTACACCTGGCTAATTTTTGTTTATTTTTGTATCTTTAGTAGAGACAAGGTTTCACCATGTTGGCCAGGCTGGTCTCGAACTCCTGACCTCAAGTGATCTGCCAGCCTCAGCCTCCCAAAGTGCTGGGATTATAGGCGTGAGCAACCACACCCAGCCAATGTTAGCTTTTTATTTATATCAATCTGGACTTCTTTCTAAAGATGACAGATGCCAGCTGTTTAGATAAGATCATAGAAAGAGGAAGTGGAGAGAGAGAATAAGGTGAGATAAAACCTTAAGGAACAGAAATCAACTCAGACTGGGTTAAAAAGAAAAAAAGAGGCCGGGCGCAGTGGCTCACTCCTGTAATCCCAGCACTTTGGAAGGCTGAGGCAGGCAGATCACGAGGTCAGGAGATCAAGACCATCCTGGCTAACACGGTGAAACCCCGCCTCTACTAAAAATACAAAAAATTAGCCAAGTGTGGTGGTGGGCGCCTGTAGTCCCAGCTACCTGGGAGGCTGTGGCAGGAGAACGGCGTGAACCCGGGAGGCAGAGCTTGCAGTGAGCCGAGATCTTGCCACTGCACTCCAGCCTGGGTGAGAGAGCGAGATCCGCCTCAAAAAAAAAAAAAAAAAAAAGAGAAAAAGAAAAGAAAAAAAGAATGAATTGTGAAGCTATGGGGTAAGTCTCACAGAATCCAATTGAAAGAAGTACATCTTGGACTCAAAGGAATACAGAATTAGATTATAAAGCTTCAACTGAGAGAATACATGGGTGATGACTACCAAGAAAGTTTAGGAAAAAATGAATAATGAATAATGAATAATAACTTGCACTGCATTTGCTAAAATGTATTAGAAAGCTAGAATCAGGTGTTAGGTGGGTATAAGAATAGAGCAACAGTTCAAAGGACAAGACATAGTATATACACAAATATATACAGCAGTATGTATTTATGTGTATGTGTATATACATTACATATGTATATACAGTATGCGTGTGTGTGTGTGTGTGTGTGTGTGTGTGTGTGTGTGTGTGTGTATGGTATTTGATAAGGATGTTGTTTTTAGATGAGTGGGGAAAGAATGGAACGTTTAAAAATGATGCTGAGGGCCAGGTGTGGTGGCTCATGCCTGTAATCCCAGCACTTTGGGAGGCCAAGGCAGGTGGATCACTTGAGGCCAGGAGTTCAAGACCAGCCTGGGCAAAATAGCAAGACCCTGTCTCCACAAAAAATAAAAATAAAAAAATTAGCTGGTCATGGTGGTACATGCCTGTATTCCCAGCTACCCAGGAGGCTGAGGTGGCAGGATTGTTTGAGCCCAGGAGTTTGAGGTTGCAGTGAGCCATGATTATACCACCGCACTCTAGCCTGGGCAACAGAGGGAGACCCTGTCTCAAAAAAATAAATTAGAAAAAATATGATGCTGAGATACTAAGATACTAGGTTATTTATTTGGGGGAAAATACACTTAGTCGCCTACCTCACAATACCAAAATAAATTTAAGGATAATTAGAGTTAAGTTTAAAAAAAAACTATAAAAGATATAGAATGAAATATAATGGCTGTTTATTTTATCTCAAAATAAAGACCTTCCTAAGAATAGAAGAAAAAGAAGAAATGGCGGTGGAAAAAATATTTCCATATAAAAACATTTAATATATCTGACCACTAAAATGCTACCAGACACAAATTTACAGGTAAACTATAAACAAGGGAAAGTATTTGCAATCTTAAATATAACAAAGAGTTAAGGTGATATTTTTACTATCAGATAAATACAAACAAGATGAATATTCCCTGAATAAGCTGGAATAAGGACATGAACAGCAAAGTCATGCCAGAAGGATTGCAAATAGATAAGCAACTTGAAAAAATGTTCCATCTCCCTAGTAAACAAAGAAATACAGGTTGAGTATCCCATATCTGAAATGCTTGGGACCAGAAGTGTTTTGGATTTTAGATTTTTTTTTTTTTTTTTTTTTTAGATTTTGGGATATTTGCCTTATATTTGCCAGTTGAACATCCCTAATCTGAAAAATCTGAACTGCTCCAATGGGCATTTCCTTTGAGCATCATGGCGACACTCAAAAAGTTTTGGGTTTTGGAGCGTTTCAGGTTTTGGATTTTTGGATTACAGATGTTCAGCCTGTATAAATTAAAACAAGATATCTTTCAAACTGGCTAAGATATTTTTAGTGATAATATTCACTCTTGGCCATTATACAGAAGACTGCACACTAACGATGTTGGGAGTGAAAATAAAAATTTGGAAACAATCTAAGTACCCAGTAAGATAGAACTCGGTAAGTGTATTGTGAAATGTTGACATGACAAAATGTTACAAAGCCATTTAATATCACAATATCAAAAATTAAGAATATGAGACTGTGCTTGTGTCTTACTGTTAAGTGAAAAATGAATGTTGGAAAGAAATATGTACCATTCTGTTTTGGTAAGTAAATCTCTCTACCCCTATCTCTCTATCTATCTATATATCTACATCTAACTGCTCGTCTGCCACCCAAAAAGTGTTTCTCCCTATCCTTATACCTTACCACATGCTTGGTACAGAGTCCACCACAGGAGGCTCCAGATTGGAGCCATTGCTTCTACAGTTGAGGCCACAACAGAATGTGTACTGTGTCCTGTCTTGGTGTATATGTATGTATATCTGTAAATATGTGTGTATATATAAAGTAAATACATCAAAGTATAAACAGTAGTCACCTCCAGGTTTTGAGATTATGGGTGGTGTGAATTGTTTTTCATAGTTCTTTTTTGATAAGTGCACTCTATTTTGATAATCAGAAGGGTCTCGGGAAAATGATTTCCCAAGAGAGTGGATTTAAATCACCTTGATTCTTTCCTGTGTGTCTTGGTTTCTAGCGTTGGTGCTCGAAAAGGAGTTAGCAGAAGGAGAGGATTGGGGACATGGCTCCTAGGGGTGTTGGCCTGGTTCTTTCTTGCATTCTGCATGTAAGTGAGAGCTGGCCCCATGAGAGGACAAAGCCTCTGCTTCTACCAGATATCAGGGCACTCTCCTCATTTGAAACATGTTTTTATCAAGAAAAATTCCTTTATTTTACATTGTTCATTAGTCCAGTCACTTAGCCCTGATCACGCCCAGCTCTCCCGCCCCCACAGGAATACAGAAGCACACGTATCCATCAGTCTATTGTTCTCTTCTGTGATGCCTGACAGGTGCTTCTCCCCATCCCTGCATATTATCTGCAGAGGTTTCCACAGTAAGTGTCTGAGTTGGAACCACTACTCGCAGCTGAATGAGAGTGGAAGTTTTGATGGCAAGAGCCTTGGTGGGGGTGGGGATAGGGGACATGCCAACCATCACATGCTGTCCATCTCCTGCATCTCTGTCTCTGCAGGTTTTGCCAGGCCAACGCCCCTAGGAGCCATGTCCCCAACCCTCTCCTACCATTTCCTTTTCTAGCACCAATACTATCCATAGCAACAAAGCCTGACTCTTTTGGCATGTCAACCCACTTCCCTTTCTACCATACTGTCTCTATGACTCAAATTTCCTCCATTATTGTCAATTCTATGGGTCAAGGTATTGGCATACCCTATTAACTGCTATTAATTGGTAAGGGTAAAAGGTTAAGGCACTGTGTTCTAGTATAAAAAGCATGGAGTTTGGTGCCAGGCAAATTGGAGTTTGAACCCAGGCTTTACCAACTCTCAACTGAATGACTTTGGGTAGGTGACTGAGTTGCTCCATCTGTAAAATAGAGTAGAATATTCTGAAGAACTGTTAGGTGGCGGGGGCGGGGGAGCTATTATACCTATAACTTTACAGAGATGTGATGGTTACCAACAGGATAGTGGCCATAAAGTCTCACATAGAAGGCGCTCAATTGTATGAGTAGGCAATTGAGAGGCATCCCTTATACTCATTACCCCAGCATCACAAACAGAACTCCGAGGGTAGGGGAAGGGAACCAACACTTTTGGGGGCCTGAAGAAATTCAGAAACTTGTTCAAGGTTGCACAGCTAGTGAATAGCAGAGCAGGTATTTGAACCCAGTTCTCTCTGGTGCCAAAGCTCAGGCTCTTCCCACAAACACCTCACTTACTGCCTTTACCTACATGTCCCCATCCCAGAACGAAAGGAGAATTGACAGCCAATTTTACTGATTCTGGACAAAGATTCAGGCAGGTTACTGTGAAAAAAGCCCTGATATGTTGGGTAATCACATTGAGCTATATAAAAAGCTATGCACAGACCTTCAGACATTCCAGTGGACATCAGAGTATATTGTGAAGCCCTAAATGAACCAACTATAATGAGAACTAGGGTTATTTGTTCACATTACACTATGGATGAAAACAAAAGTTCTCAAACTTCAGTGTGCATCAGAAACACCTGCTGGGCCCCACTTCCGGAACTTCTGGGGTCAGGAAGTCTGGGTGGGGCCTGATAATTTGCATTTGTAACAAGTTCCCAGGTGATCCTGATGCTTCTGGTCCAGAAACCACACATTGAGAACCACATTAATATGTACTGTAACATTTCCAAGTCTCTGTGTCCTATCTTCCAAAAATTCCAAGGAGCTATCAGCACACGAGTATCACAAAACCTTAGCTGCCAATCCAGAAACCCTAGCTTTGGGTTTGATGTCTCTGATGGACCCTTTCCCCTCCAGCACTCCAAAGTAAGTAACCAAGGCTCTCCTGGTAATCGTGACTGTCAGGGAAGTGAGAATGCTGGTGGGGCAGGGCCACTTTTGTTCTCTGTCCCCATTCTTGTGCCCATACCAAGCAGGTAGCCAGCCTCCACTCCCCTTCACCTCAGGGAACATTTGTCTTGTGAGCAGACAGGCTACAGCCTGGCTGTTTTCCAGAATCCTAAACACCTTGATAGGATTATGCATAGGAGAGAGGGGACAGTGACTTGGCAGGCAGAAATGCACAAGGGAAGTTTCTGCACGTGGGACATCAGGGGACCTCAGGGAGACAGGACTCAGGGAAATGGCTTAGTGGTACACAGGAGGCTGGATCCCAGGCATCAGAGCGCCAAGCCTAGGTAGAAGAAGCATCTTCCTCACCTGACCTCTCATGCCCCACCATCCCTGGAGCAGCCTGCCCTGGAGCAGCCTGCCCTGGAGCAGTCCCATCTTCAAGGAACCGTGTGGACAGTGAGGGTAGCAGGGACAATCACGATGTACTGAAGGCCCCACAGAGGTGCCCCTAATCCTTGGGTAACTCGTCGGAAGAGGAAGGGCCCTCCAGTAATGAATGAGATTGAACTTCAGTGGGATGGAGGGAAGATACAGATTTAAGCTGCCACCTCTGAGCAAACCGCCCTGACATACACACTACATAGAAGACACAGCAGTCAAGGGCACACTCTTTAGTACTAGTTAGGATCAGAAAACCCTTGACAAAGGTTGATCTTGGTGAGCTGGGCAGGATCTCGTGGGGTAACCCGAGGACACCTTTAGCTCAGATTGAGGTAGATTTAACTAACCACCCCTGGCTCCCTTCTTGCCTTGCAGCAGCTGCCTTGGGGAGCAGAGAGCCTGCAATGAACACACCAAGAGGGAGAGAAGGGGCCCAGAGGCATTCCCAAGAGTGCTCGCCCCAGTCCAGTTGTATTTTTAACCCACTTATTCCTCCCAAGAGAAGCACCATCCAGAGCTTGGTGCCCCTGAGGTCTGTCCGTGGAATCCAATTTGTTCTTCATCCACTGTTGACTGGAAAGGGACTTGGGATGGGGGCAGCCCGAGGCTTAGGGCCAGAGTGTGTAGCCAACACCCCCTGCCCTCAAGCACTGTCTTTCTTCAAGACAGCCCAGTGGTCTTTCAGTCAGGCTTGTGGGCAACCAAAAAAATGCCTGTCCCGGTGCGGTGGCTCACGCCTGTAATCCCAGCACTTTGGGAGGCCGAGGTGGGTGGATCACGAGGTCAGGAGATCGAGACCATCCTGGCTAACACGGTGAAACCCCGTCTCTCTACTAAAAATACAAAAACATTAGCCAGGCGTGGTGGTGGGCGCCTGTAGTCCCAGCTACTCGGGAGGCTGAGGCAGGAGAATGGCGTGAACCCGGGAGGCAGAGCTTGCAGTGAACTGAGATCGCGCCACTGCACTCCAGCCTGGGTGACAGAGCGAGACTCCGTCTCGAAAAAAAAAAAAAAAAAGGAAAGAAAACAAAATGCCTGTCCCTCTCAAGGGAGGAAATCAGTAGGCAATCAGAAAAACCCTGCCTGCACTTTCCTAATATTTGTCACTGCCCATTCATTTCCATTGGGACTAATGTGATGAGCAGTTCAGTCACTCAAGGCCTTTCATGAAAGTCTCTTTGACACTTCCCCGAGAATTACAAGAATAGATCTTGATGTTATTTCAATTGGGTTTATCCAAAGGGAACACTATGTGCAAGGGTACAGAGACACCCCTGATCTACACTGTATTTCAAATTAGGCTTTCTTGGCCGGGCGCCGTGGCTCACGCCTGTAATCCCAGCACTTTGGGAGGCCGAGGCGGGTGGATCACCTGAGGTCAGGAGTTTGAGACCAGCATGGCCAACATGGTGAAACCCTGTCTCTACTAAAAATACAAAAAAATTAGCCAGGCGTGGTGGCAGGTGCCTGTAATCCCAGCTACTCGGGAGGCTGAGGCAGGAGAATCGATTGAACCCAGGAGGCGGAGGTTGCAGTGAGCTGAAATCGCTCCATTGCACTCCAGCCTGGGCAACAAGAGCTAAACTCCATCTCAAAACAAACAAACAAACAAACAAACAAAAACAAAAAACAAATTAGGCTCTCTTATCTAACCAAACTCACCCAATTGGATTATAATGTGTGCACCAGATGACAACATATAATTATAGTTTCTAACACACACTAGGCCATCAATGACTATTTGGTCAATAAATTAATGAATGAAATTAAACAAACTTGCTATAATCTCTAAAATTTAATGCTATTTTCCCAACTCCCTTTGAACTCAGCTATATCAATCCCTTTTCTCCAACAGGATTAAATTCTAATGAAATCTGTCTGCTCTCCCTTGTTCCAAAATACATGCAGAACATCTCCTTCCTGATTCCTTTGCATTATTTTCAGCAGCAGCCAGTTGAGGTCTCACTGAGGTGAAAGATGCTGAGAGCCAGAAGAGTATTTTGTGAGGTTTCACATGCTGAGAGCCGGATCATCTTCAGCTTCGTGCAAGATTCCTGGAGCTCAGAGACACAAAAAACAGGCCCTCACCTATGAATGTAATAAGAATAAATCAAACAAATATGAACACTGCTATAGTTTACAATATGACAATAGCAAACTCAAGGAAAAAGCAGTGTTCTAGAAGATGATGTGTCTTATGTTGTAAAAGCATGGCTATTCCCAGTCAAAAGCCTAGTGTTGAGGAGAGAGGAGGTTAAGGAGAACGGAAAGGGAGAAAAAGAGAACGCTCCATAACATCAGCTTCAGGGTGTCGACTAATTAGTAGAATTAGTCACGCCATTCTCCTGCCTCAGCCTCTCCGAGTAGCTGGGACTACAGGCGCCCACCACCACGCCCGGCTAATTTTTTGTATTTTTAGTAGAGACGGGGTTTCACCGTGGTCTCGATCTCTTGACCTCGTGATCGGCCCGCCTTGGCCTCCCAAATTGCTGGGATTACAAGTGTGAGCCACCGCGCCCGGCATGAGATCAAATTTTTTAGCTCCCACATGAGGGAGAAAATCCAATGCTTGCCTTTTTGTGCCTGGCTTATTTCACTTAACATAATGGCCTCCAGTTCCATCCATGTTGCTGCAAATGGCATGATTTCATATTTTATGGCTGAATAGTATTCAATTGTGTGTGTGTGTGTGTGTGTGTCTGTGTGTGTGTGTGTGTGTGTGTATGACATTTTCTTGATCCATTCATTCTTTGATAAACATTTGGGTTGATTCCATATCTTTGCTAATATGAATAGTGCTGGAATATACATGGGGGTGCAGGTATCCCTTTGATATAACAATTTCTTTTCCTTTGGATGAATACCCAGTAATGGGATTGTTGGATCATATGGTAGTATTATTTTTAGTTTTCTATTTTTTAAAAGAAATCCCTATACTGTTTCTATAGTAGTTGTATTAATTTACATCCCACCAACTGTGTATAAGAGTTCCCTTTTTGAAGATGGCCAAATAGGAACAGCGCCAGTCTACAGCTCCCAGCTTGAGTGAGGCAGAAGGTGGGTGATTTCTGCATTTCCAACTGAGGTACTGGGTTCACCTCACTGGGGCTTGTTGGACAGTGGGTGCAGGACAGTGGGTGCAGCGCACTGAGCATGAGCCGAAGCAGGGAGAGGCATTGCCTCACCCGGGAAGCACAAGGGGTCAGGGAATTCCCTTTCCTAGCCAAGCAAAGCTGTGACACATGGCACCTGGACAATCGGGTCACTCTCACCCTAATACCACACTTTTCCAATGGTCTTAGCAAATGGCACACCAGGAGATTATATCCCACACCTGGCTCAGAGGGTCCAACGCCCACGGAGCCTCACTTATTGCTAGCACAGCAGTCTGAGATTGAACTGCAAGGTGGCAGTGAGGCTGAGGGAGGAGCGCCCGCCATTGCTGAGGCTTGAGTAGGTAAACAAAGCAGCCAGGAAGCTCCAACTGGGTGGATCCCACCGCAGTTCAAGGAGGCCTGCCTGCCTCTGTAGAGTCCACCTATGGGGGAAGGGCATAACCAAACAAAAGGCAGCAGAAACCTCTGCAGACTTAAATGTCCCTGTCTGACAGCTTTGAAGAGAGTAGTGGTTCTCTCAGCATGGAGTTTGAGATCTGAGAACGGACAGACTGCCTCCTCAACTGAGTCCCTGACCTCTGATAGCCTACCTGGGAGGCACCCCCAGGTAGGGGCAGACTGACACCTCACACACTTGGTACCCCTCTGAGATGAAACTTCAGGAGGAACAATCAGGCAGCAACATTTGCTGTTCAGCAATATTTGCTGTTCTGCAGCCTCCGCTGCTGATATCCAGGCAAACAGGGTCTGGAGTGGTCCTCCAGCAAACTCCGACAGACCTGCAGCTGAGGGTCCTGACTGTTAGAAGGAAAACTAATAAACAGAAAGGACATCCACACCAAAACCCCATCTGTACGTCACCATCATCAAAGACCAAAGGTAGATAAAACCACAAAGATGGGGAAAAAAACTGAGCAGAAAAACTGAAAATTCTAAAAATCATAGTGCCTCTCCTCCTCTAAAGGAACACAGATCCTCACCAGCAATGTAACAAAGCTGGACGGAGAATGACTTTGACGACTTGAGAGAAGGCTTCAGAAGATCAAACTTCTCCAAGCTAAAGGAGGAAGTTTGAACCCATCGCAAAGAAGTTAAAAACCTTCAAAAAAGATTAGATGAATAGCTAACTATAATAACCAAGGCAGAGAAGTCCTTAAAGGACCTGATGGAGCTGAAAACCATGCCACAAGAACTACGTGATGAACGCACAAGCTTCAGTAGCTGATTCGATCAACTGGAAGAAAGGGTATCAGTGATTGAAGATCAAATGAATGAAATGAAGTGAGAAGAGAAGTTTAGAGAAAAAAGAATAAAAAGAAATGAACAGAGCCTCCAAGAAATATGGGACTATGTGAAAAGACCAAATCTACATCTGATTGGTGTACCTGAAAGTGATGGGGAGAATGGAAGCAAGTTGGAAAACACTCTGCAGGATATTATCCAGGAGAACTTCCCCAACCTAGCAAGGCAGGCCAACATTCAAATTCAGTAAATACAGAGAATGCCACAAAGATACTCCTCCAGAAGAGCAACTCCGAGACACATAATTGTCAGATTCACCAAAGTTGAAATGAAGGAAAAAATGTTAAGGGCAGCCAGAGAGAAAGGTCAGGTTACCCACAAAGGGAAGCCCATCAGACTAACAGCTGATCTCTCAGCAGAAACTCTACAAGCCAGAAGAGACTGGGGGCCAATATTCAGCATTCTTAAAGAAAAGAATTTTCAACCCAGAATTTCATATCCAGCCAAACTAAGCTTCATAAGTGAAGGAGAAATAAAATCCTTTACAGACAAGCAAATGCTGAGAGATTTTGTCACCACCAGGCCTGCCCTAAAAGAGCACCTGAAGGAAGCACTAAACATGGAAAGGAACAACCAGTACCAGCCACTGCAAAAACATGCCAAATTGTAAAGACCATGGATGCTAGGAAGAAACTGCATCAACTAATGAGCAAAATAACCAGCTAACATCATAATGACAGGATGAAATTCACACATAACAATATTAACCTTAAATGTAAATGGACTAAATGCTCCAATTAAAAGACACAGACTGGCAAATTGGATAAAGAGTCAAGACCCATCAGTGTGCTGTATTCAGGAAACCCATCTCACGTGCAGAGGCTCAAAATAAAGGGATAGAGGAAGATCTACCAAGCAAATGGAAAATAAGAAAAGCAAAGCAGGCATTGTAATCCTAGTCTCTGATAAAACAGACTTTAAACAAAGTTCAAAAGAAACAAAGAAGGCCATTACATAACGGTAAAGGGATCAATTCAACAAGAAGAGCTAACTATCCTAAATATATATGCACCCAATACAGGAGCACCCAGATTCATAAAGCAAGTCTTTAGAGACCTACAAAGAGACTTAGACTCCCACACAATAATAATGGGAGACTTTAACACCCCACTGTCAACATTAGACAGATCAATGAGACAGAAAGTTAACAAGGATATCCAGGAATTGAACTCAGCTCTGCACCAAGCAGACCTAATAGACATCTACAGAACTCTCCACCCCAAATCAACAGAATATACATTCTTCTCAGCACCACACCGCACTTATTCCAAAATTGACCACATAGTTGTAAGTAAAGCACTCCTCAGCAAATGTAAAAGAATAGAAATTATAACTGTCTCTCAGACCACAGTGCAATCAAACTAGAACTCAGGATTAAGAAACTCACTCAAAACCACACAACTACATGGAAACTGAACAACATGCTCCTGAAAGACTACTGGGTACATAAAAAAATGAAGGCAGAAATAAAGATGTTCTTTGAAACCAATGAGAACAAAGACACAACATGGCAGAATCTCTGGGACACATTTAAAGCAGTGTGTAGAGGGAAATTTATAGCACTGAATGCCCACAAGAGAAAGCAGGAAAGATCTAAAATTGACACCCTTAACATCACAATGAAAAGAACTAGAGAAGCAAGAGCAAACACATTCAAAAGCTAGCAGAAGGCAAGAAATAACTAAGATCAGAGCAGAACCGAATGGGATAGAGATACAAAAAACCCTTCAAAAAATTAATGAATCCAGGAGCTGGTTTTTTGAAAAGATCAACAAAATTGATAGACTGCTAGCAAGACTAATAAAGAAGAAAAGAGAGAAGAATTGAACAGACGCAATAAAAAATGATAAAGGGGATAGCACCACCAATCCCACAGAAATACAAACTACCATCAGAGAATACTATAAACACCTCTACGCAAATAAACTAGAAAATCTAGAAGAAATGGATAAATTCCTCCACACATACACCCTCCCAAGACTAAACCAGGAAGAAGTTGAATCTCTGAATAGGCCAATTGCAGGCTCTGAAATTGAGGCAATAATTAATAGCTTACCAGCCAAAAAAAGTCCAGGACCAAACGGATTCACAGCCTAAATCTACCAGAGGTACAAGAAGGAGCTGGTACCATTCCTTCTGGAACTATTTCAATCAATAGAAAAAGAGGGAATCCTCCCTAACTCATTTGATGAGGCCAGCATCATCCTGATACCAAAGCCTGGCAGAGACACAACAAAAAAAAGAGAATTTTAGACCAATATCTCTGATGAACATCGATGCAAAAATCCTCAATAAAATACTGGCAAACCGAATCCAGCAGCATATCAAAAAGCTTATCCACCATGATCAAGTGGGCTTCATCCCTGGGATGCAAGGCTGGTTCAACATATGCAAATCAATAAACGTAATCCACCATATAAACAGAACGAATGACAAAAACCACATGATTATTTCAATAGATGCAGAAAAGGCCTTTGACAAAATTCAACAGCCCTTCATGCTAAAAACTCTCAATAAATTAGGTATTGATGGGATGTATCTCAAAATAATAAGAGCTATTTATGACAAACCCACAGCCAATGTCATACTGAATGGGCAAAAACTGGAAGCATTCCCTTTGAAAACTGGCACAAGACAGGGATGCCCTCTCTCACCACTCCTATTCAACATAGCGTTGGAAGTTCTGGCCAGGGCAATCAGGCAGGAGAAAGATATAAAGGGTATTCAATTAAGAAATGAGGAAGTCAAATCGTCCCTGTTTGCAGATGACATGATTGTATATCCAGAAAACCCCATCATCTCAGCCCAAAATCTCCTTAAGCTGATAAGCAACTTCAGCAGTCTCAGGATACAAAATCAATGTGCAAAAATCACAAGCATCCTTATACACCAATAACAGACAAACAGACAGCCAAATCATGAGTGAACTCCCTTCACAATTGCTTCAAAGAGAATAAAATACCTAGGAATCCAACTTACAAGGGATGTGAAGGACCTCTTCAAGGACAACTACAAACCACTGCTCAATGAAATAAAAGACGATACAAACAAATGGAAGAACACTCCATGCTCATGAATAGGAAGAATCAATATCGTGAAAATGGCCATACTGCCCAAGGTAATTTATAGATTCAATGCCATCCCCATCCAGCTACCAATGACTTTCTTCACAGAATTGGAAAAAACTACTTTAAAGTTAATATGGAACCAAAAAAGAGCCCGCATTCCCAAGTCAATCCTAAGCCCAAAGAACAAAGCTGGAGGCATCATGCTACCTGACTTCAAACTATACTACAAGGCTACAGTAACCAAAACAGCATGGTACTGGTACCAAAACAGAGATATAGATCAATGGAACAGAGCAGAGCCCTCAGAAATAATACCACACATCTACAACTATCTGATCTTTGACAAACCTGACAAAAACAAGAAATGGGGAAACAATTCCCTATTTAATAAATGGTGCTGGGAAAACTGGCTAGCCATATGTAGAAAGCTGAAACTGGATCCCTTCCTTACACCTTATACAAAAATTAATTCAAGATGGATTAAAGACTTACATGTCAGACCTAAAACCATAAAAACCCTAGAAGAAAACCTAGACAATACCATTCAGGACATAGGCATGGGCAAGGACTTCATGTCTAAAACACCAAAAGCAATGGCAACAAAAGCCAAAGTTGACAAATGGGATCTAATTAAACTAAAGAGCTTCTGCACAGCAAAAGAAACTACCATCAGAGTGAACAGGCAACCTACAGAATGGGAGAAAATTTTTGCAATCTACTCATTTGACAAAGGGCTAATATCCAGAATGTACAAAGAACTCAAACAAATTTACATGAAAAAAACAAACAACCCCATCAAAAAGTGGGCGAAGGATATGTACAGACACTTCTCAAAAGAAGACATTTATGCAGCCAAAAGACACATGAAAAAATGCTCATCATCACTGGCCATCAGAGAAATACAAATCAAAACCACAGTGAGACACCATCTCACACCAGTTAGAATGGCGATCATTAAAAAGTCAGGAAACAACAGGTGCTGGAGACATTTACAGTTTGGTGGGACTGTAAATAGTCAATATTGTGGAATCAGTGTGGCGTTTCTCAGGGGATAGAATAGAATCATTACTGGGTATATACCCAGAGGATTCTAAATCATGCTGCTATAAAGACACATGCACACGTATGTTTATTGTGGCACTATTCACAATAGCAAAGACTTGGAACCAACCCAAATGTCCATCAATGATAGTCTGGATTAAGAAAATGTGGCACATATACACCATGGAATACTTTGCAGCCATAAAAAAGGATGAGTTTGTGTCCTTTGTAGGGACATGGATGAAGCTGGAAGCCATCATTCTCAGCAAACTATCTCAAGGACAAACAACCATTCTCAGCAAACTATTACAAGGACAAACAACCAAACAGTGCATGTTCTCACTCATAGGTGGGAATTGAACAATGAGAACACTTGGACGCAGGAAGGGGAACATCACACACCAGGGCATGTTTTAGGGTGGGGGTAGTGGTGAGGGATAGCATTAGGAGATATACCTAATGTAAATGATGAGTTAATGGGTGCAGCACGCCAACATGGCACATGTATACATATGTAACAAACCTGTACATTGTGCACATGTACCCTAGAACTTAAAGTATAATAATAAAAAAAAGTAAAACAATTTGGTTAAGGTGAAAAGGTAATTAAATAAGTATATAGGTTTAGCTACTTGGTTCAGCATGACAGATTTATGTACAATTTGCTTTTTAAAATGGAAGACAGTATACTGTCATACAAACCAGGTTTGATATCATTTAACTGTGTCAGTTTAGGAGCCTTGATTTTCTTCATCAGTGAAATGTTGGTTATAATATCTACCTCACAGAACTATTGTGAGAATTCAATTGAATTGGATAACTTATGTAAAGTACAAGGCTCATTACAAACAAACTGTAAAATGTTGTTCTTTCATTGTCCCCTTTCTCTAGTTTCTTCACAAATATTCTCCAAGCAAAACATCTCCAAATAAACAGTTTCTTTGAGATACTAAAAAAAAAAAAAAGATAGAGTTCCCTTTTCTCCACATCCTCACCAGCATCTGTTATTTGTTGTCTTCTTAATAATAGCCATCCTAACTGGGGTAAGATGATATCTCATTGGGGTTTTGATTTGCATTTCCCTGTTGATTAGTGATGTTGAGCATTTTATCATACACATGTTGTCCGTTTGTATGTCTTCTTTTGAGAAATGTCTTTTTATGTCCTGCACCCACTTTTTAATGGGATTTTTTTTCATTGTTTAGTTGTTTGAGTTCCTTGTATATTCTTGATATTAGTCCCCTGTCAGATGAATTGGTTGCAAATATATTTTCTCATTCAACAGGTAGTCTCTTCATTCTATGGATTGTTTCTTTTACTGTGCAGAAGCTTTTTATTTTATTTTATTTTTTCTTTTCAGAGATCCCTGTTATGATTTTTTAAGTTTAATATAGTCCCATTTGTTTATTTTTGTTTTTGTTGTCTGTGCTTTTGAGGTCTTAGCCATAAAATCTTTTCCCAGACCAATGTCCTAAAGTGTTTCCTCTATGTTCTCTTCTAGTAGTTTTATATTTTGGGATCTTATGTTTAAGTCTTTAATCCATCTTGAGTTGATTTTTGTATATGGTGAGAGATAGGGGTCCAGTTTCATTCGTCTGCATATGTATATTCAATTTTTCCAGCACCATTTATTGAACAGATTCTCTTTTCCCCAGTGTGTGGTCTTGGCAACTTTGTCAATAATCAGTTGGCTGTAAATACGTGGATTAATTTTTGGACTCTCTGTTCTGTTCTATTGGTCTATGTATCTGTTTTTATGTGAATGCCATGCTATTCTGGTTTACTATATCCTTGTAATATATTTTGAAGTCAGGTAATGTGATGCCTCCAGGTTTCTTCTTTTTGCTCAGGATTGCTTTGGCTATTCAGGTTCTTTTTTGGTTCTATACAAATATTAGGATTTTTTTAAGTCTGTGAAAAAATGACATTGGTATTTGATAGGAACTACATTGAATCTATAGGTTACTTTTGGTATATGGCCATTTTAATTATATTAATTATTCCAATCCATGAACATGGATTGTCTTTCCATTTGTTTGTGTCCTCTTTAATTTCTTTCATTAGCATTTAGTAGTTTTCCTTGTAGAAGTCTTTCATCTCCTTGGTTAAGATTATTCCTTGGTATTTTGTTCTTTTTTGTAGCTATTATAAATGAGATTACCTTCTTGATCTTTCTCAGCTAATTCGTTAGGTGTATAGAAACACTACTGATCATTGTATGTTGATTTTGTGTCCTGCAATTTTACTCAATTTATTTACCAGATCTAAGAGTTTTTTGGTAAACTTTCTAGGTTTTTCTAGATATAAAAGTTTCAGTATCATTTGGAAAGAGAGAAAATTTGACTTCCTCTTTTCCAATTTGGATGCTCGCTTTCTTTAAACCATTTCGATTCGATTTTCATATATGGTGAGAGACAGGGGTCCAGTTTCATTCTTCTGCATATGGCTATTCAACTTTCCCAGCATCGTTTATTAAATAGAGTGCCCTTTCCCCAGCGTATGTTCTCATTAATTTTGTCAAAGATCAGTTGGCTATAAATATGTGGATTCATTTATGGGTTCTCTATTCTGTTCCATTGATCTATGCATCTATTTTTATACCAGTACCATGCTGTTTTGGTTACTATAGCCTTGTAGTATAATTTGAAGTCAGGTAATGTGATGCCTCCAGCTTTGCTCTTTTTGCTTACGATTGCTTTGGCTATTTGGAATCACTGAGCTTCTCTAAAATCAATATTTTTAATTCCTTTTCTGGGATTTAATAAATTTCTTTTCGATTGGGATCTGTTCTGAAGAATTATTGCGTTCCTTTGGAGGTGTCGTATTTCCTTGCTTTTTCATGTTTCCTGTGTCCTGATGTTAATATTTGTGCATCTGGTGTAGCAGTTGCTTTCTCCAATTTTTTGAATTTGCTTTTGTAGAGGAGGACTTTTTCATGACGATGTGTCTATGGTGTTGGTTGGATAGGGCACTTTGGCTCTGATTCTGAGTGCATGCAGTAGCATAGTATCTGTATGATTTCTTTGTTTACTATTATTATTATTATCATTATTGGCAGAGACAGGGTCTCAACATGTTGCCCAGGCTGGTCTTCAACCGCTGGCCTCAAGCACTCTTCCCACCTTGCTCTCCCAAAGTGCTGGGATTACAGATGTGAGCCACCACACTGGGCCTCTGTGTGATTTCTTTGGCTGTAAGTAACGTCTGGTATCTGTAATTTCCTGAATGGCTTAGGGTATGTTTATTAATGAAATTTTGCCGGGGACTGAGATACCACGTGGGCCAGTCTTTGGGCCCCAGTGGCAGCAGCTATGGGCTGTGTCTGTCCTTGGGTCCCAGGGCAGTGTATACTGGCACTAACGTCAGTGGGTCCAGGGGGACTGATCCTTGGGCCTCCAGGTGGCTTGCTCAGATGCTGGTAGTGGCAGTGGTGGGCTGGGCAAGTGGGCAGGGCCCTTGGGCAGCTGATGTGGTGTGGGCAATGGCAGTAGCAGTGGCAAGAGAACCCTCTGGGTCCTGAGTGGTGCACGCTGGCATTGGTGGTGGCTGCGATGGTCTGGGTGGGCCAGTCTCCAGGTCTGCAGGTGGCATGTTCAGGTAGGTGCCAGCTGGGTGGTAGCAGCAAGGTGGGTAGGCCCAATCTCAGCCACCAGGAGGAGTACTCAGGTGTCAAAAGTGGAACTGGGTTGGGCAGTTCCCAGACCCCTTGACTGTGTGCTCTGGCATGGAGTGGGGGACAATGCCAGGGTGGGCAGTTCCCTCGACAGTGCATGCAGGCACTTGCCATACTAGGCAAAGGTGAGGCAATTCCTAGGGCCCAGCAGAATGCTCAAGTGGGATGTGGCAGCAGCCATGCTGCAGCCCTGCCACTGGGGACCACAAGTTGCCTTCAGTGGCAGCAGCCTATTCCAGCAGGTGGGGAATGCGTGCTCTTCTTGTATCCCAAGTTTGGTTGTGCCAGTCTGCATCTTGTTTATGCCTCAGCCCTGTGGCAAACTGCAATTGGGTGGCACCTCAGCCAGGGTGCTTCTGGGCCCCAGGACAATGTGCAGTCTATCGTGAGCTGGGATCTCAAAATGGCACTTTGCTGTATGTAGCTGCTTAGGAATGGGAGGGAGTGTGGGGCCCAGCACAGACTCTCTCCCTGGAGCAGTGTCATCGTGCAGTTTCCAGGTAGCTCTCTAGGTTAGTTTCAGGGCCTGCAAGAATCTAGGGGCTCTCCCCTGGCTAGAATGGCAGGGATTCACGGTGGGAATGTGGATCCCGTGGGGGCCTCTCATTTACCCTTTCTCAGCATTGGGGAGTCTCTCCAGGCTCCCAGTTGATTCCAGCTGATTAGGCTGCTTTGCTTCCCTCTCCTTCTTTGCTTTAGGTGTTTCCTATCACATTTCTGTTGAATTCCAGTGTTCTTTCTTGGATGGTCTATTTTAAGCATGATTATCTACTCGCTATTTTAGTTCTTATTAGTAGAGGAGGCAAATATGAGATGCCACTAGTCAGCCACTTGAAGCCTCGCTTAAGAATCTTTTTTTTTCATTTATTACTTTCACTTTTTTATTATTATACTTTAAGTTCTAGGGTACATGTGAACAACATGCAGGTTTGTCACATATGTATACATGTGCCATGTTGGTGTGCTGCACCCATTAACTCGTCATTTACATTAGGTATATCTCCTAATGCTTTCCCTCCCTCCTCCCCCGACCCCACAACAGGCCCCGGTGTGGGATTGTGTGGCAATTCCTCAAGGATCTAGAACTAGAAATAGCGTTTGACCCAGTGATCCCATTACTGGGTATATACCCAAAGGATTATAAATCATGCTGCTATAAAGGCACATGCACATGTATGTTTATTGCAGCACTATTCACAATAGCAAAGACTTGGAACCAACCCAAATGTCCATCAATGATAGACTGGATTAAGAAAATGTGGCACTCCTTTCTGGAATGCTGTTAAATAATGACACTTGGCTGGGCGCGGTGGCTCACGCCTGTAATCCCAGCACTTTGGGAGGCCGAGGGTGGCGGATCACGAGGTCAGGAGATCGAGACCATCCTTGCTAACACAGTGAAACCCTGTCTCTACTAAAAATACAAAAAAATTAGCCGGGCGTGGTGGCAGGCGCCTGTAGTCCCAGCTCCTCGGGAGGCTGAGGCAGGAGAATGACGTGAACCCAGGAGGCGGAGCTTGCAGTGAGCCGAGATAGCGCCACTGCACTCCAGCCTGGGCGACAGAGCAAGACTCCATCTCAAAAAAAAAAAAAAAAAGAAAATGTGGCACATATACACCATGGAATACTATGCAGCCATAAAAAAGGATGAGTGCATGTCCTTTGTAGGGACATGGATGAAGCTGGAAACCATCATTCTCAGCAAACTATCGCAAGGACGAAAAAACCAAACACCACCTGTTCTCACTCATAGGTGGGAATTGAACAATGAGAACACTTGGACACAAGAAGAATCTTTTGTTTTTTATTTGAATATTCAGGGAAGAGAAGCTTTCTTTTCAACTGGACATTAGCCTTTGAGGATGTAGGCCTGGCAAGGCAGGCAGCCACCTTGCCTATCTTGATTTGTAATAGAAAGCAGAATACAGAGGTGGAGAGAGACTGGTTCCTAATCACATCTTTGAGTTCCTGGACCTGGCTATGCCTGAATGCAAACTACAATTGGACTTTTCAGTTTTTTGATTTGGTAAATTCCCCTTTATCCTTAAGTCAATTTGAATTTTTTTGTTCATTTGTCTGTCACATGCAAGCAAAAGAGTTCTAAATGATATCCCAAAGGACACCAGATTAGGAAAGTATGAATGAGAGAATTTGAAAAGGGAATGAATACTAAAGAACAGAGAAGAAAATTCTATAATGGAAAAGCCTAATAACTTTGACCCCACAGCCTCGAAGCAAAGTGTGTATGAAAATAAAATTGCCGCAGTCCCTAGGGTTGGTTCAGTAGATGATTCCAATACTATGCCAGGCTCCAAGGAGTCTGCTCACAGAACCTCCACTCAGTAACTGTGCTAGATATCGCCAGTTTGCCCTCCAGATGCACTCTCCACCTTTCTCCACCCTGCTTTCTTTTTTTAGGAGTCTGACCTGTACGGGCTGCTTCAATCTTTTTTTTGTTTGTTTTTGTTTTTTTGTTGTTGTTCCCCCACCCCCGCCGCCAGCTTTTGGCTCAGTTTGGCCAATGAGAAAAATTAAGTTGCAGTATTTATTCTCCCTAAAAGATCACCTTGGGCTAGCTTAGTCCTTCAACAAAGTCACCACTCCTCTCAAGGCAGCCAATTGTACACAACTCCTTCCTTCTGAGTTCTAGTAACCATTTCCTGCTCCTATACCTTATGGTCAAGAGATAGTAAGAGCTCAGCTCTTACTAGGCTGGGTTACTGTGTTATTGGTGGTTCCCTATATCTATGCTTCTGTAAGTAATCCCTTTGTAAATAAATCTTTTTCCAATTATCCTTTTTTTGTCAAGTGTGCTATCTATTTCTTGTTGAATTATGGTCATATAGGGGTCTGCAAGGAAGTACATTCTGCAGAGTGAGTTGTCAGACTGAAAGCTTACTATATTCTGCTTAAAACTTTTGGATCCCCCATCAACCCTTCTTCCCTTCTAGATTGCAACTGAAGAACTTTGTGAAGTAGTGTTTCCATTTATTTTTCCTTGCCCTTTGCCTCCATACATTGTATCCACTCTCCTTCCTCCCAACATATGCATATAAATACCCAAACCTCCATTTTCTGCCTGGATAAAAGCACAGTGTAAATCATACTTCTGTATGGTTTGGTTAAATTACTTTATTATGTATGAATATTTTAAGAGGGAGGCAGTAAAGAAAATGACTCTAATGAAGAATTTGGACAGGGAGAAATATGTTGAGATCAGGGATCTGTTGTCTAGCGGACTTTAGGCTGAGGCAGCTTCCAAGGAAAGAAGGAAAGATTCCTGCTACAGCCTAGCCTCTGAGTTGAATAAGGGATTGGAAATATTTATGTCTTTAATTGCAATTGCCATTAGATATTTGCTCTGGGAGACAGTTTGTGGCTAGATGTCCTTAAAGCCATTTAGCCAGACTTTCATCAAACATTTTCAAAGTTTCTCTTCTAATTTTGGTTCTGTCCCTCGGCCTGAAAGTTTCTCTTAGTGTTCCTCTCCTACACAAACAAACATAACAGTTTATACCAGGACTCAACCTTGATAAAGAAAGGCTGCTCTCACAAAGCAGTCTAATGAGAAACCAGAGCACAGAGACTACGAAGGAAAAAATGCCCAGAAATGAAACAACTTTTAGTTTTATCCTCCTGTGACTAAACCCTAAGAGTCAAAAAGAGGGGAGAGAGAAGAAAAACAATATTTAACTAACAGGTTGTCAATTGTCAAGTTTTCCACCCACATCGCTGCCCAGTATTCCTGTGGGAAAATCGGTGACATAGTCTAGAAAGAGAAAATCATACATTTCTTTTTTATTTCAATTTATTGTTGTTGACAACTCCTCAAGACAATATAAATGTTTTTTTACATGTTGATCCCCAGAAAATAGGTGCCTAAAAAAAGTTACTTTGGGATAATGATTGCAGGGGAGTAGAAGGTGAAAAATCATAACCAAAGTCCAGTATGGACAAAACCATGAAGACATTTGGAAGTAGTATTTCTCATTGACAGGCATGTAAAACCAAGCGCATTGCAACAGATGGCATACAAATCAAATCCTGATGCAGCACGGTATGGGGAACTATTTAAATTAATCTACTAGAAGTTTATTGAACAGTTAGAACATAACTTTAATGAATATATTATCATATCCAGTTCTGTATAGTAAAGCTATATTTTTCATGTCTTAGCTGACAACCCAAACTATCTTAGTACCCTTCGATATTGCTTTGCAATTGTGGACACAATGGATTCCATTGAAAGATAAATATTGTTTGACAAATGATTCATAATTCCTTGTCTAATAGTCAATGCATTTAACAGGATAATGTATTATGTATAAAATATAGCACCAGTAGTTGAATTCCTGTGAAATGTTAACTATTTTAACTCAAAATTTACATATGTTTCAAAATGTTTGGGATATCATTCATTGATTTTTAAGAAGATGGTACTTTCTGGTAAGCAGCAGCTCAGAGTAGAAAGAGCACTGGACCTGGAGTCAGATGCAATGCAAGTTGTTTTTTCTAAACACTCTCTAATATCCTTTCCAGATCTAACGTTCTATTATCTTTTACTACTGAATCTTGAGAGTTTGATTGTTTGAGGTAATTTTCAAGTGGTTTAAAAGTTATTGTCTTTTTCATTTTGTTCCTTTTCTTTTAAAGGTTAGTTTTGAAAATTGAATTTGTTAAGAAAATGGGTTGAGGGGAGGCAGTTTCATTGTATGTTTGTTTGTTTTTGTATTTTCCATTAACCTACTATAGAAGATCCTATATCTTCTAGAACTTGTTAGTAGTGGTTGGCCTCCGTTTACTATGTCAATAAGACTTTGAAGGTGTCTGGGAAGGAGATTTCAAAGAGGAACAGCAATTCTTTCTGCCACAAGAGAAAAAACACTGTTAGGGACTAGACTGGTGTAGTATGTTTACATGACTGGCTTCAGTTCCCAAGATTAAATAGCTTAAAATTTCCTAAGCGAGTTCCCTTAACCCAATGTTTCTTTTGTTCTCATCTTTCCTTCTCCCCAACCCTACATGTGTTTACATCTCCACATCAATGTCTGACCAATAGAAAATCATGTCTAAAATGTTCAAAATTGATCTCTCCAAACCTGCTTCTCTCTTGTGTTCCCAGTCTTGATCAACAATGTCACCATGTCACCGGTTCTAGCCAAGCTCAAACCTTTGGAGTCATTCTCCAAACTCCTCCTTCCTTATTCCCCATTCCACTGTCTTGTCCTTCTCCAATCACCCTTCACATAGTGGTTGCCAAGTGCTCTTTCTAAAATGCAAGCCAGGTGCGGTGGCTCACACCTGTAATCCCAGCACTTTGGGAGGCTGAGGCAGGCGGATCACTTGAGGTCAGGAGTTCAAGACCAGCCTGGCCAACATGGTGAAACCCTGTCTCCACCAAAAATACAAAAGTTAGCAGGGCATGGTGGTGCGTGCCTGTAATCCCAGCTACTCAGGAGTCTGAGGCTGGAGAATCACTAGAACCCAGGAGGTGGAGGTTGCAGTGAGCTGATATCACACCACTGCACTCCAGCCTAGGCGACAACGCGAAACTCCATCTCAAAAATAAACAAATAAATAATAAAGTAAAATAAAATAAAACACAAATGTGATCACAGAGCCTCCCTGATTAAAATGCTTTAATTACTCATTTTCACCTATTGGATAAAGCTCAAAGTCCTCTTTCCGTCCCTGAATACCTCTCTAGCTCGATCTCTTGCCACTCCCTGCCATTCCTCTGAGCCCGTTTCATTCCAGTTACATAAACTGCTCACAGTTACCCTGACACACCATGGTCTCTTCATGACTGTGGCTTTGCATGTGAAATTTCATCTGCTACTTTCTCAGCTCAAGATATTTTTCCTCATGTTCCCATAGCCTTCCACATACTAGTTTTTTAACTCTCATTAAACTATATCGTATAACTTCTCCACTTGCTTGTCTTCACTACCAGACAGCCAGTTCCCTGTTTTGGGAGAAAGGAAACATTTTAGAGGAGATTCAGACTTTGGATGCTCCTATGTGGCATTTAAACTTGCTTCGAACCCTGAGACACTATACTATTCGCTGATGCTTGCTTTTTTTTTCTCCTTGTGCCAGCCCTCCCCCTGGTGGAGGTGTTAAGAAGCAGTGGAGTGATCAGGTGACCAAAGATAAGACAAAGTGACCTGGCTGATCCACATCCTGTCAAAAACCTGTCTGCAGGAATGTTTGCCTTTAGACGGTTACACCAGAGAGCAAGGAATCAAACACCAATCATATCCATATGCTAAGTGTTCTCTCCAGTTGCAGTGAGCCCCACCTCTTTAAAAAGTCACAAGGACGGTCTTCGTCTCTATCCCAGAACAATATCCTGTTAGCACTGCTTTTTTCCAAGTTGAAAATAACCTAGTCTTTGAATAAGCATTTAGTTGTCTGTGGGCAGCAGAAGTTTCTTAGGCACCTCTGGATATAGAGGTCTTTAGGTATAGTGGTCTTGGTTGTCTAGGTTGGTCCGAGTGGTGATTCCCAGGGAAGGACCTTGCCAGGCAGGTTTTTTTTTCTTCAGAGACGGGATCTCACTCTGTCACCCAGGCTGGAGTGCAGTGCAGCTCACTGCAGCCTTGACCTCCTGGGCTCAAGTGATCCTCCTGCCTTAATCTCCCGAATAGGTGGGACTACAGATGCATGTCACCACACCCGGCTTAGGCAGATTTTTTTAAACATGTGTTAGGTTATTAGCCTGGTTGGGAGGAATCTGACCTCTAAAACCAACAGAATTTTAGAAAACATGATGAATTTATAATCATAATAGAAATTCTCCTTGATGGCTATTGCATGGCTATTGTAAATCTTATCAGATATTATGTTTACGCTACAGGGAGACTACCAGCAGCAAGGACAGGTTTTAGTTTTAAGTGGAGGGAAAGGAAATTAATATACTCTGTTTGTCATCAGGAGAGACTACCTTTAAAAAAATCGAACAGCTCCCACAATGTCATTTTATACACATGTCATAGGCAAGGAAAGATGATCTGCTGTCTTAGATGTCCATCTGGCTGTGTCCTAATTGAAGAAAAAGAATTCAGGTGCTACCAGAGATACCATGAGATAAAACAGAAACAGAACTGGTAAGAATGGCCCCCTGAAGTTCTTAGGTTTCTATGTTTAGGGTAAAGATTACCCTGCCCACAAAGCGATCATTGATGACATCATTTATGATGCCTTTGCCCTTCAGTTGGCACTGCACAGGCACTGCTTGGTTCTTCACCACATCTGTAAAGTGCATTGCCACCAAGGGGGACGTGTAGTTAACCTGTAGGTCAAAGAAAAGTGAATTCTAAGTGTGGGGAGGTGGTAGGAGGGAAGTGATCAGATAATCACTGCAGGATGATAACCCTCACAAAGAGAACTGAGTAAATCCCACGATGCCAATTTGCAAATGGCCAAAGCAACTGACATACTCTCCTTGCGCTGGGAAAGTGTGGGAAAATCATACATTTCTCTAATAAGTCACTGTCAGATATCTGATTGTCCTCTGGGAAAAACCAATTCTGATTCAGCATGATATGGTTTTTCTGGAAATCAGACCATGAATTAAACCAAAACTAGTGTCTATCAAGTCCCTATGTTGGGGACTCACCCCAGCGCTTCAAATGGGAGAAACAGAAGCGTGATTATTAGGGCATGTTTAAGCACATTGGTAGTAATTTATCTGCTCCTGACCCTGCCACTAACTAGCTGTATGGTCTTGGGCAAGTCACTTTCTGTCTCTGAACCCCAATTTTCCCATTTGTAAACTTAAAAGGTTAAACTAGGCCATATATGAGATTCTTTCAGATATGGAAAGGAGTGTGGGGTTGTGATAAGAATTGGTAAAGGGAGCTCCTGGTTATGGCCAGCAGCTATTTACCCCTCTACTATCTCCTGCTCCCTAATTCTCATAGATCCCAGCCAGCTCTTCCTTTGTCACTGAGCCCTTTCTGACAGCAATGACTAAAGGGGATACAGCTTACGTGAGTCAGTTTGCCGTAGTAAGGGTAGTAGCGGAGGTCAAAAGAAGCCGACTCTGGGTAGTAACTGATGGATCGGATGTCATTTTCATCACCTCTCTGTAAGCAAAAGCAGGTATATGTGGGGTGCTGGGTCACAGAGTGGGCTAGAGTCTGAGCTAAAGGGAGTTGTACCTCAGGTGAAATCACTGTGTGACCCATAACCAACTGTTCCAGGAAGACCATGAAAGCAGAATGGAGCAGAGCTCAGCTGTGACCTGTCCCTAGATGAGCATTTTTAGGGAGTGACTGTGCCTTGTTTTTTCAGTTCAAAGAATATTGAATAGAAGGCCTGAAGTGAGGAGGCCAAAGGTGCTCAGTATGGCTCTCTGTTGGCTTCTGGGGTGCCCAGACAGAAGCAATCCAAAGGGCTTGCAGTACCTGATGCTGCTCTGGCCTGGCACCCAGTCTTGGACTTTGGAGCTGAGGGAGATATACATTAGAACATATTTAGTAAATCCCACTCCACGATTTGCACACTGCAGGCTCGGTTCTATTGGAAGTCAGATCAAGTGCATAGGTACCTGATACACAGGCACACAGCCTACAGTTGGCTCACCTAGACTCATGTCTCTGACCATATTCTCTGTAGTGCTTAATTACAGTAGGTGGGGTCAGAGGGGTAAGCAACAAGAGCCTGGGTATGGAAATGATTAAAGTAAACAGGTCTACCCTCATCACATTATGTCAGGTAGGGGGCTGCCCATTCTGCGATACATTCAGCTTGCCCTAAATAGCAGAGGTCTGGGGGCTAGTAAGGACAAATAGTGCATCACTACTAGCAAATTACTCACTAAGGTCATGTGATTACTTCTGTCAATATACTATAATTGTTCTTGGTACAAACTAAGCTCTCCTTAATTTATTCTAGTCATTACCTCATCCTGCTTGATTTCCACAAATGGGTGTGGATTTGACCAGTATTGTTTATTACAGAATGTATAGAGATTCTTAATATATTTTTTTAAAAAGGACATAAAATATGTAAGGAGGTAGCTAAAAATAGTAATTAAAACATTAAAACAATTTTAGAAAGGACAGTTCTCAGCAAGGTTTGATGTAAGCTGAAAAACAAACAGCTTCCATTAGGGAACAATAAGTAGAACTCTGTCCAGTTAATATGCTAGCTTAAGACTAAGTTGGTCTTTAAGATTTACTTTTAATACATTCTTCTAAAAAGCAATGAAATTTATTTTTCATGAAGGCCTGAGGAATCAGTTTGGATAGTTTGTAGTCTCACCTCACATTGTGAATATTTACACATATACATGAGAACAGAATGTGCTTCCTACCTTGTTCATTTGGCAAGTACTGCCTGACCTTTCAGAGCTCATCTTCACTTTTCATAGCACATGTAATACTTGATTGTCTTGATTTCAGAGACGGAGTCATACTCTTACCTCGACACTTCTAACACCTAGCAGAGGATCTGATATATAATAAGTGATCAATAAATGCTTGCTAAATGTGGGATATGGGCTGAATAAATGCTGCCTTTTGCTGTTTTCTGATCTGCCACCATGAAGACTGAAGTTTTCAACTGTATTTCTCCAACTGAGAATGGGATTACCAGGCCTCACGCATTTGCAAGACAACTATCCAGGTCTGGGGGTGCAGTTGATGTCATAGAACAGGAGAAAGCTACTGCCTGTTTAAGAAGCAAACTCAAGATGTAAGGGCTTTTTCCTACAAGGGAGCTAATTGGTGCAGATGAGATAGAAGTTAATGGTCCCTCGAAGGACAGCTAATTAGCATACTAATCGAGTTCTGTTTATACTTCCCATGTAGTCATTTGTTATTGCTACACCCAGTACCACTGGTCATTGCTGCAAAATGTGAAATTCAGTTTTAAAATCTGGAAACTAATGACTCTAATGAAAGCTGTTTGTTTAGTTCAAAGAAACAAGTAATTAGAGCTAAAAGCAAAAGTGTAAACAGAATCTCAATTAATGACTTGGCACATTGTTGTTCCCTGCTGTGGCCCTTAGCTGAAGTTCAATCTTTGGTTTTCACAAGTATTAATCATGACAGACTGACTGACACACACACATACACACACATACACTATACACACAAACACACATGAGCTGAATGCTTTCTGGAAAGAGGAAAACCTGAAGGAACTAAAGAGAGGTGTAGTTATGAAAAGATTAACCTTTTCTTTAGCCTACCATCCATGTGTAAGTCCTTGAAAGGGATGGACTACCTTTTTGCATGAAACAGATGTGCTAACAATGCTTACTCAAAAGGGCTCTTTACCTGAACTTTGCAGGAAACCTTCACAGGATCTCCAAGCTCAGGACGAAAGCCTACAATCTATCAAAAGAAAACCAGTGTTTTATTTTTTTTTTAACAAAACATATTTGACAGTAAAAATTGGGGCTTTTCTAACCCTCCTCCCAATCATCCTTTCTCAGGCATATGCTTCATCTATTTCGCCTTCTTAGAAATGTTACAAAAAGCAAAAAATGAAAAACATCTTCAGAGCTAAGCAGCTCAGCTTACTCCGTGTTGTATTTATGCCTGATATTTACACACAAGGGGAAACTTCAGCAAGTCAACGCTAAAGATGTAAAGAACTTTCTAATATCAAGAGAGGTGTGACTGATAAGGCTCTGCCACACCTAAGTCATGACAGGATGGAAGAAAAATGCATTTTTATGATATAAGAACTGTCCGCCATGCCACCCTCATTTCAATCCCCTGTTCCAAACAGCTCAGTATTCCATTCTTTATTTAGAATACTTTTTTAAAAATTAAAGATGAAGTCTCACTATGTTGCCCAAGTTAAACTTGAACTCCTAAGCTCAAGCAATCCTCCTTCCTCAGCCTCCCGAGTAGCTTGGATTATAAGCTCGAGCCACTGCACTTGACTAGGACCCCATTCTTGACAAAGGCCATCAAGCGACAGGCTTGGGGGTGAGGGAGAAGAATGGCCGTAGGAAGTGCTCAGGGGGAAAAGAAATTGATAGATTTGTCTGGTTATTTTATTTCTGATGCTGTCAGAAAAATGGCCAAACCTGTGGTGTGTGAAGACAGAGACCAAGACAAATGGAGTGGCCAGAGCCCTCCTACCCAGTTCATTCACTTATCACCACCAGATATGAAAAGCCAATATACCCGGTTCATCTTTAGAAGGATGCAGGGCTGTCCAGTAGAGTATCCAAAAGTTGGGTCCTCCAGACCAGAGCAGTTCTTTAGGAAGGAGCGCTTAAATTGGCAGGCCTTCTTGTCCTCATCCTCATCGCCATCTTGGATGAAGTATTGCCCCGGGGGACAATCTACATTCATTTCCTCTTGAAGACTGTCATTATAACCTAAAGCATGTGTGAGTGGCAACGGGTTATGTTAGACAGGTACTACAGGGGAAGGCCATGCATTCAGTAGTCCTCCCTCCCAAGTTTCCTTTCTCCAGCTTGTTTGTACTCCTCTGAAAGCCCAGTCTACCTGTGACCTGGCATCAGGTGCCCAACAGCCTTCATCAGCAGCCATCCCTCTAGGAAGTCTTCCTGACTAGTCACATCAGCCCAGTTTGATTGCCTGTTCCCTTGCTTTTCATTCCCATGGAACTTCTGGATATCCATCTCTGGGTCCTATGTCAGTCACTTTATACATTTTCTCTATTTTCCACCATTTCTTTTCAGACATGATAAACTGTAAACTTGGAAGGCTGTCCCTTCTACTTCTGAGAGATAAATAGGCACATAGTTGGTAGATTTTGGAAGAGGGACTGAAACATTCAAGGTATGGTCTATATGAGGAGGCTAAGTTCCTGGGTTAAATCTCCTTAACTTCACTTAGGAAACAAGGTGAACCCATTGGGCGGTTACAAATTTGGGGGCTCTCTTGGGATTGCCCTTACGGCTACCTGCTCGTGGTCCAGTAGTACCCCACCTCCCGATCTGGCAATGGATCCAGAGGCCAGCCCAAGCAGCCACCTAGTTCTCTTGGGCTGGGGGCCGACTCTGGTACTGTCTCTACTGGAGGGGCACTGCCGACCCAATGTACATGGATTTGATTGCAATAGAGAAATAGTCCTGGGGAGATTGATTTGAGTAATAATAAAACTCCAGTCTCCCACACAGCCGGCTGGGCATGAATCACTCTTTCTCTATTGCAATACCCCTGTCTTGATAAATCAGCTCTGTCTAGGCGGTGGGCAAGGTGAACCCGCTGGGCAGTTACAATGTCTCCCTTTGAAGTCAGTGAGAGGCACCTGATTGTAAGAGTGAGAAGTATGAGTTGTGAGACAGAAGGAAAGTGGAAGAAGAGGAAGACGAGGAGAAGGAGGTGGAGCAGGAGGAGGAGGCGGAGGAGGAGGCGGGGGAGGGAATAAGCCAGCTCTTCATCCTTTACAGAGGGAAGTTAGCACTGCAAAATAGAAGCATAAGTTAAAAGATAGAAACCAATGACAACCACAGGGTCTCTACAGGGATGGTGACGGCATGAGATCTTGTCTACTGAGGCCTGAGACATTCAGGGTAAATGTCCCTTTACATTGGATGGAATGTAACATGTGTCCAAGGATACATAGATCAGGGAGAAAGCTTAAAGGGGCTGTTTGTGAGGTAATTCTTTGGGCTACCAAATTTCATACATAAAACTGGGCTTTAGAAATTACTGCATTATTTCCAATTTGATTCTAAATGATGCAGCCCAGTTAGTCCTGTTAGACTCAGTCCCTATGTATTAATATTCAAAGTAGCTCAGTATTTCAGAGGAGATTTTGCACCTATGATCTACCAGAGGTAAAACTCAACATGTGCTGCTGAATCCTCATCTAATAATATCAAACCCACAGGTTGTGACTGGGGTTTGATATTATTAATTGGCAACTGGGAATTTTAAATCTATTCCAATTATGGCTATGCCTTTATTTTTTCTTTGACAAAGCTACATTTAATTCAAGGCTTTGTTTTAATTTTTTTAGAACAAGAACTATGCTCCAATAACTTTCTAAATAGAGGCTGCGATCATGTGCTCATTGTTTCTCTTGAGGTAGTTCCATTAAAAATAATGTGACATGGACATGACCCTTATTGCAAAATCCCAGTCCTCATGGGAGTGAAAGTGATACTCTGTGATGTCTATTTCAGAGATGTGCTTCTTTTTAGCAGGACACATTATCTACTCTTAAGAACTAAAAACTAGTACTTTTCCTAACATTTCCTGCTTCCATCATCATCAGGTCAGAATTGGTATTTCTCTGTCTACTAGCTTTTTGGAGGGATTTTCTTAGCAGGGAATCTGGCAATATATTTGCAATCGCTTGCAAGCATTCTGAAACAAAAGAAGATACTGTGCTGGCCATGATGCCCAAAACATTTCTGTAGCTAAAAATAGAACTACATGGACTCAGAAAGAACCCAGTCCCATCTCCCCTCATTTCACTGGTAAGGAATCTGAAGCTCAGACTTACCCAAAGTAACACTGAGCCTTACTGATATAAAGCTGAGTTTCTAACTCTTGGTCATGTGACAGCAGCGTAGAATTATGAAAAGCAGCATGTCTCAAACTTTAAATTTCCTACAAATCACCTGTGGATTTTTTAAAAATGCAGATTTTGATTCAGCAGGTCTAAAATGTGGTCTGAGATTTTGCCTTTTCTAACAAACTCCCAGGAGATGCCCATGTTGTTGGTCCCTTTATAACACTTATAGCAGCAAGAGTGTAAAGAACATGAAATGTGGATTCAAACACTGGTTCTGCTGCCAGAGCCTTTGATCAAGCTACTCCCCCTTTCTGAGTCTCGGTTTTCTCATTTATAAAATGAGGATGATCAACTTTATTATGCAGAGTTAAAGTTAAATGACCAAATTTATGTATTTAAATAACACTTCCTAGCACATGATAAGAGATTGTTCTCCTCCAAATTCAGTGCACATGTTATAATAGTAGCTGCCTCTAGAATGGATCAACCCCACTTCAACCAGGCCAGGACAACCAAGCCAGAATGACTGGCATTTTTTTCCCCACAAAGATTAGGTGCAGAAATGCAAACCCCACTGGAGCTCCTCTTTGATAGCTGCATAAAGAACCTGTGTGCTGTTAACCTTAACCAAGCTGCTACCTCAGATTTTACCTTGTGGAAGCGTCTCCCACAAAGCCATTCATTTGCCCCTGAAAATTTATCTGATGACACTATAGAGATAGGCACCTTGAAAATACTTGGGATCAGAATGTTGGAGCAACTGCCACCCAGAGATTCTTCCTCTAACTCCTTTCTGGAATGCTGTTAAATAACGACACTTGGCTGGGCGCGGTGGCTCATGCCTGTATTCCCAGCACTTTGGGAGGCCAAGGCAGGCGGATCACGAGGTCAGGAGATTGAGACCATCCTGGCTAACACAGTGAAACCCCGTCTCTACTAAGAATACAAAAAATTAGCAGGGCGTGGTGGCACCCACATGTAGTCCCAGCTACTCAGGAGGCTGAGGCCGGATAATCGCTGGAACCTGGGAGGGGGAGGCTGCAGTGAGCAGAGATCGCACCACTGCACTCCAGACTGGGTGACAGAGTGAGGCTCCACCTCAAATAAAATAAAATAAAGACGCTTGCCCTCTCCCTTCAAGTTAGCCCATCTCCAAGAAATGACTTCTTTTACCTTGAGAAAGTTTAGAAGATAGGAATCTTTCAGCTCTGGAGAACATTCTTCTTTTCCCACCACTATCTCCCCCCAGAATTATCTTCTATAAATGATCATTATTGAGCCATCTGGATATGTTCAGGACTTAAATGGGTGCTGTATAGTGTTCAAGAAAAGAAGAAAGTTCTCTGCCTCAAAGAGCTAATCTTGCTGGAAAATTGGCTTGTATGCTTTCAAGACAACATACAATCACACACTAGAGCAATTCTGATTGTAGCTACAGGTGCTAAGGGGGATGCAAAGTAAGGACAGACCATGATGAGTTGGGGTTAGTAAGACTGGGATTCCTGGGCCAGGTGAATTTTGAATTTTGGATTCCCACCCATCACTTTTCAAAAGAGCTTTCCACTATTCAGACGAACTTACTTACCCTGGAGAAAGCCATTTAGGCTAATCACATAATGCTGCCAAGTGTCAGGTTCAGAAACGTTGAAGTTGAAGTTAAGGCTATGGGCGAAGGGTCTGATCATAACTCCTGGCAATGAAAACAGGTCTTGGATATATTAACCCATTCTTGGGATAATTTTTTGTATTGATTCCCATGAAACCATTTCCCCCCAGGCAATCAAAATGAAAAGAACCATAATTTGCCAAGTACCATTTTACTTTTCCTCCTAATAATTGAATCTCTAAGTCATTACCAGGAAGAGCCAAAGTTAATTGAGGCTGAACATGCTGTGCAAGCATATTTCTGTCCAGCAAGTTCTGACAACACAGGGCATCTGGGCACACTCACCAGGAGGCTTTACCCGCTCCGTGAAGGTCGGTATATAGGGACTGATGGTCAGAAATAGTGTGTACATGCAGAGGGTGATCACAGCAGCCAAGGAGGCATAGAAGAAGAAGTAAACGAGTAAGATCAGGCCTGCAGAGCAATCATAGATGAGAATGGTCAGTGCTTGCCAACAAGCCCTTCCTCCCTGCTTGGACTCATGAACCAGAACCAACCCAACCACGAAATAGCTCTTTAAAAAATTCCTCAGATTCAGTATGTCCTTGCTTATTCAGATTTCACCAATTTGGAGTCAGTGAGGATTGTGTCAGGGGTCTAATTGCAGTTTACCTTTACAGCATCTCCGATGGAAGGGCTTGCTGAGCAAATGATGGCCATGAACAAGAATACAGGGGAGTGGAGTTAAAAGTATTGCAGAGGGAAAATTGCTTGAGAGTCCTTTGGGCAACAGTTGATGTCCCAAGTACAAATCATTCTTTGCTATTCATTAAAGTGGGTGCCCTGAAGAGTCCTAGCAGCTTGGTTCCAATAATTATAGGTATTTGCAAGTGATGAAAACAGCATTTCTTTCCACATAGTCTATAATTCAAACTTTTGATGAATTTCCACTGGACTTGCCTCCAATCAAGGCAAAGTGAGGTTTTGGCCTGCTTATTTCAAATTTTATTCATCTTTAGCAAAGATGAATAAAATGGCTCTGCTTTTCAAAAAGAACACTGACACAGGGTGGGGAAGGGAAAAGGAGGAAACAGTACCTAATCACTGACACTTGCCTGTGAACTTTGGCAAGTTATAGAACTTCCTTGCACCTCCAATTCCTCACAGGTAAGATGGGGATAAAAATAGCACTTACCTCGGATTCTTATCTATAACAATGAGAACACATGGACACAGGAAGGGGAACATCACACTCCCGGGACCGTTGTGGGGTGAGGGGAGGGGGGAGGGACAGCATTAGGAGATATACCTAATGCTAAATGACGAGTTAATGGGTGCAGCACACCAACATGGCACATGGATACATATGTGACAAACCTGCACATTGTGCACATGTACCCTAAAACTTAAAGTATAATAATAATAATAATAAATAAAAATAAAAAAATAAAAAATAAAATATACTTCACAAAAAAAGACCTAAGAAATAATATAGACTTAAAGATTTCCATTTTGTTCTTTGAATAAAAAAGCGTAGAAGAATTATTCCATACCTTGGCTGAATTATCAGAATCACTTGTGGCACATCTTAAAACTATATATGCCAAGGCTCTGCCCTGAGCTTGCTGAATCAAAATTCCTCCCATTGATAATGATTTACAGCCAAGGGCTGAAATCCCTGGATACATAATAATTTGATCACAGTATCTCAGACAGGATATAGTCCAGCACTACTGATATTAATAAAGAACTTGAGGCAAAAAGAGGACAAATGACTTACACAACTTCTCAAAAAGTGAAAATGAACAATGTCAGGCTAGTATTTTTATATTTCTAGAAGATTTACTCTATTTCCTTGTATAGATAAATTATAGAAAAATATGACAGTATTCCTGTCTCCTTGCATGCATACGTATCACCTGGTCCATTCAATTCACAAATATAAATAGAATGTAATATTTAGAAAATAATCGAGCAGACGCAGCTTTATTTTATAAGGTAGTTCAGCTACAAATGAAATTATCTAGTATATAATTGGAGGACTTAACAAAAGGCTAAAATCTTGGCAATTTTGTGTGTGGTTAAAGTAATAAAACTTTGAGGACAGGTAAATGTTACTGTGTCATATCCTCTGATTTAATAAAAAAAAAAAAATCTGAAATTCAGTCTTTCCTTAACATCCTATCCTGACTATACCACTTCCAAGCTGTTTAATCTCGTACATGCTGTTCACCTCTCTGGGCCTCAATTTCCTCGTCTGTACAATAATGGTACTTACTTCTTAGCACTGAATAATGCATATAAACAGCATAGCACAGAGCCTGGCGAATGCTAATTGCACCATAAGTGGCAGTCATCATCAGTTATTATTAACATTATTATTAGTGCTGTAGGACCAGAAGCATAGTTGTGTGAATTTTCCCTCTGTGGGCTGTATTAGGACTAGGTTTGTCTCAGGATTAGGCAACACTGAGTGAGGTGAATGAGCATGAGATTGCTGATGAGAAACTCTTTTCACGCCCTCCTTGGGGCTCTCTCAGGCAACAATGTTTGGCTCTGCTCACAGCAATGACATGATGTTGGACCTACAGATTTGAACTGAATTATGAACCAGAAACTGGAACAAACCACTTAACTTTGCTGTGCCCCAAACTAAATCCAAATATTAATTTTTAAATTGAACCATGAACCAAATAAAATTAACCAAAAAAGGTGTTGTGGAAGGGAGAAAAAAACCCATAGTAATCCGACTGGAAATGGAACTGACCTTTTTTATTTTATTAGATGAACTAAAGCAGAACTGGAACATGAACACATTGATTCAGTTGGAGTCCCTGGAGAATAAACGACAGCACCTGTGTGCCTGTGATACTTGGCTGTTGCCCACTGGCTATCTAATGGGATTCGCCCTGTGTTTCTGCCTCCATTCCTTTACCCCATCCCCATCCTGGGAATGGATCAACAGCTAGAGACATCCATGGAGATCAAAAGACTCAGTTTCATGGACAAAGGGAAAGCAATGGAACATAGGTACATTCCTTTGGAGATATCTTCCTTTTTTCCCAGGATGTGTGACCAGGAAGCTGTAGATGGGAGAATGACACTAGCAATAAGTCCCCTTAGCCTCACCCAGGAGTGTGTGCCCTAGACTTTATGATAGGTGATCACAGACTGAGATAGCTAGCTCAGCCACCCCCAGGCAAAACCAAGCACAGTCCCCATCTGAACCCATTGATCCCTCTGACACTTTCTGCCCTGGATGTCCAAGTATTACTTGGGTCTTTCCTCTAGGTACTCTAGAGTTCTTTCCTCAATGCCCCACTCAGGCTTGAATAGACCACTAAGTAACCGTGCTCCCAACTCTTCATTTCTCCCACTAAAACACCGTATCAGGTCCTGAGGCCCTACACATCAGGGCCTTGTTCGTTGTTAGAGTTCATGAAATGGGGCAGTGTTCTGGCAAGAGAATGAACTCTGGTGTTCATCCAACCAGGGTTTGAAATCCCAGCACTGCCACTTAGTAACTATGTGACTATAGGCAAGTTACTTACCCTCTCTAAGCCTCAGTTTCTGCATCTGTAAAATGGGGATAATAATATTACTACCTCATATGATTCTTGTTGGTATCCAATAAAATAACATAGAACTTCCAAGAATAGGGGCTGCGTAGGTACCAAAGGAAAGGCCCAGATTATATTCATAGGCCTGGTAAATATATTGGGCAGGTTGATGTCCAAGTTCGGACAGCATTAGTAAGTGCACAAGCGGGCACCTTGTTCTCAGGAAAGAAAACAGCAAGGCATGTGCTTTATGGCTGAAGCATTAACATTACCATTCACCCTTTGCCCAGGGTAGCCCAACAGAATTCCTGAGCTCTACTTAGACCTGCTACTCAGAGGTCTGGCTACGGCCTATCATGCAGAGTCCCTATTGCCATATCTTCTCTGGGCACTTGAACCTTCCTCCCTCATCCCCACTTACTGGCCTATGGATTGTCTTCCACAGAAGCAATTTGGATCAGCTCATCTGATGAAGTTCTAATGGCTGGCTGTTCAGGCTCCCCCTCCCAGAATCACACTTGCATTTCACAAGGCTTGTTTTTCCAGTCCTCTTTAGGCAAGGGAGAAACAGCTGTGCACCCTTGGAGCCCCAGTGAGTGTCCAGTATTTGTCTGCAGCTTCCAGAATGTCGGAATGTTCCTTAAATGGTACATTTGTTCCAGTTGAGAGTTTGTGGGATGGTCAGGGGTGGGGCTGGGAATTGGGGAGGGGTGAAGGGAGATCCCACGTGCTATTCCTAATTCCAGGAAACAGAGCTGAGTGTTTCACCTTGACTGAGCTGAATTAGCAACATTAACTTTGAGGGAGAGAATTCTTAGCCAACGGGGCCTTTAGAAGACATGGCCGTCAACTTCAGCAACCTAGACCCTTGGCACTAGGGGACTGTTATTTCATCCTTGGCATCCTCTATTTTTTTTCTTCTGTGGATTGACTGATTTCCAAACCAGCAGCTGCTCTTTTTCTGGGCTGTGCAGAGACTGTGGCAAGTGTGAATTTTACCACTGGCTAAATCTCCTGAGGAGAAGGCTCAGCATTAATAGTTTAAGAGGTGGGTAAGACTGTAGGAGGGGAGTGCTGGGGAAGTTGTGGAGTAAAAATGATGGCAGCATGTGATGCAAAGAGGAAATGCTAAGGAATATAATTCTGCCACTGATCAAACATCTCTATCATAGCAGAGGAAGACACCCAAAAGCTGGGGCCAGGGACACGCCTCCTGGCTCTCCTTCTCTGACATTACCAGGTGATGGGACCTCATAAAAACACTTGGTCAGGTTAGCAGGGATTTGAGTCTCCTATCTTACAAGAAGTCTTCTGCATAGTTCTTTAAACTTTACAGTTTTAACATCTAATTGGGGCCTCACTCTGATCGTGTGAGAGAAGCAAGTCAGGGATTGTTTTCCTCATTTGGCAGGTGAGGAAACTGAGGCTCAGAGAGGGGAAATCATGAGTCCAAGGTCACGTGGATAGAAAGTGACAGGACTGGGACTTAAAACAATCATGTGCTTTTTCAACTCATTCTTACTGTCTCTCTGCATTGCAACTGATGTTGAGCCCAGTGGGTTTCAGGTACACAATCAAGTTTGTTCATCCATTTGGAGTTTGTTCTGATGGAATCTGTCCACAGTCTAGGCATTTCCCTAGGCATTGATGCCTTTACATGAAGTGCAAAGAGAAGTTCGCAGACAAGCCCATCCAGCGTATGGTAAAGGAGCCCTGGACACCACACCAAAAGCAAAGGACACCAGACTTTAGCATTGGGACTATTGGGACTTACTCCAACTCTGACCTGTTCGGGCCAGAAACATCCTTCTCTCTGGATCCCACAGGTATTCACTCATGATCTGCAATTTCTGCCACCAGGCATTGCCTGTTGGCTGATCCTGACCCTCTTCCTCCTCCTTTTCCTCCTCTTCCTCCTCTTCTTTCTCCTCCTCTTCTTCCTCCTCCTCCAATTTGGGCACCATCGTCACCCGAGCCTCTTCTTCTGCTTCCTCCTCTTCATCTGCTAAGTAGTTCTGGTTCACTTCATCCAGATCATCCTGGAACAGTGACAAAACACAATACCCTTTTTGAAAAAAATGTACAACGGTGCATCCCACCAGCCAAAAATAAATTGAAATGACTCAATATTTGGAGATACTTCAAATTTCCACTTTCCCATAAACATACATGTTGTTACAAGAGGTGGATTTTCTTTCTCTCTGTTCTTTTGGAGGAAATGTCCTTTCTATGACCCATTTTGACTCAGTATTCTTTCCATAGAGGTGCAAGTTTTATTCTCAGCTTCAGGCATTTGGGCTCTTCTCCAAGGACTGCTCATATCACTACTCTGTTCTGGGGCCTTGACCTCCCACTTAACCTTGTCCTATCAGACTAGAGGTGAGCTCACACAGGAAGAGGATGGAATAGGCTTAGACATTGTGTCTGTGATGGCAAACTTTTAGTCCAAGCCAGCTTTATCCTAACACCCTGTACACATTCAGCTGCTCAACTTCACCATTTCAAGTTGTGTCTAAAAATAGCCTGGGACGGACATCAGGAGGAGAGGCCAACTGCTGTACCCCTCCTCAAAACTTAGCCTTCCTTCCCAACAGAAACAATAGATGGGCAGTTATTAGCTGCTTCTCTGATTATTGCCCTAGTTTGAATCTCTTCCTACCTTAAATTGGTTGGAAAGACCACTTGAGAGCTGGAACCCCGGGCTTCCTTAGTCTCCCCCTATGCTTAGGCAAAAAGCTGGGCACGTAATACATACTCAGCACATATTTGTTGATTGACTGATTGCAGCCATTACTCGAGATTTCAAACTGTAATCTTCTCTGAGTGGTTCTAAGAAAATTAAACTGAAAAAGAGAGAGGGAGAGAGAAACCTAGACTTCACCAAGTGGTGTTTCAAATACCTCCCAGCCACAGGCCGGAGAGTTGTATCTTTGCTCTTTGAGGGTTTGCCAAGGCTTATTGCAGCAGCAGAAAATGAGGCTGCCCTCCCTTCTGTGCTGTCCAAGTCTGAAGAGTTGCGGGGCTGTGCACCTGTTGGGTTGGATGTGTCAAACACTAGAGACCAGGGGCTCTGTGCTGCCCCCTCCCTGCCTGATTCCTCAAAGGCCATTTAGAGGGCACCCTGCTAAAAATGCTGCCTTTGTTGGGGGTAGGAGGGCTCAGCAAATTGGATTGTTCAGAATCAGTACAAGTGATACAGAATGACAAGGCTCAGCTCTCAGCATTCGGTCTGCACAGCACTGTCTAGCTCTTGATTATAAGCCCTCTTGAATTGCTCTCTAATTTGTTCCAATGTACAGCTCTCTATAAAATATCACATCAGAACCGACAGGGACCTTCATGATTTACTTATCCATCTGAGGCCCAGAGATGGGACAGGATCTAGCCAAAACCATGCAGTAAATTCATGATAGAGTTGACGGTCTCGGAACCTGTGTCTCTTGATACCCTGGACAATGATGTTTCTCCTCTATCACATTGAGCACAAGTGGCTAGAGGTAGCTTAGCAGATTAATGAAGCACAATGCCTTAGGTTCTGTGTTCCTAAAAGATTTTAGGGCTCACGCCTGTAATCCCAACACTTTGGGAGGCCAAGAAAGGAGGATCACTTGAACCCACGAGTTTGATGACAGCCTGGGCAACATAGCAAGACCCTGTCTCTACAAAATTAAAAAAAATTAACCAGGCATGGTGGCATGCACCTGTAGTCCCAGCTACTCAGGAGGCTGAGGCAGGAGGATCACCTGAGCCTGGGAGGTCAAGGCTGCAGTGAGCTGTGATCATGCCACCGTACTCCAGCCCGGGTGACAGAGTGAGACATTGTTTCAAAAAAACACAAAAAAAGATTTTAGGTGCTTATTATAATCAAGGATGGCTGACTGACATAGGCTCACAGTATAAGGCTTAGGAAAATAAACTTCATCCATCACTCAATGTTGAATGGATTAATACATGTTCTTAAATATCTTTCACTTGTGTGTGAACCTATGCACACATTTAAACTCCCAAACTACATTTTGAGCACCCAGAGGGAGATTCCATATTTTCTAGCCTCTCGATGGCCCTCCACAGTATAAAGCTGACAGTTAAGTACCCAGTAGGTCCTAACCAAATATGAGTGATACCTGCCTGACTTAAAATTCCTGATGCAGGACTCTGCAGGAATGCTCTCACAGAGCTTGTCACCCTAACTGAGCTGTCATGTATATCACAGTGGGTAGCAATCATGGCCCCCAGAGAATCTACTGCACCTGAGAATCTCAGTGAATTTGAAGTATAACATTTCATTGAGGAGAAATATATATTCCCTTTATATTTCCTGAACAATTTTCTTTTCTCTCCATGTTACCCATGCCTGCCTTTAACCTTCCACAGAGGAGGCAGCTGGCCTAGGCCTCAGACTGATCTTATTTGTAGATATTGGCTCTCATGATAATCCCATTACAGATGGCTTGTCATTAAAGCTTTACCCTCCTGAGAAGAATTAATCTTCTCACAGCTAATTTGCCCCTACAGCTCTCACACCCGAGAGGCTGTGAGAGGTTCCTGAGCTTTACTTTAGGAACCTCGAATCTTTTCTCCTCTCCTCTGCTTCCAGGTAAAGGAAATGGTCACACTGTGCAAGAGAGGCCTTCCCCAAAAGATCCTCATTAATTAAATCCTGTGTAAAATGTATCTTTGTGAAACTATTTAACAAAATCCAATAGAAAATCCTTTGGTAATGAGAATGCTTATCCCTAAGATTCTGTTTTGTCACTTTCCTAAAGTGGCATTACCCTCATGTGATAGTGTGTGTGAGTGTGCTGGGATATGGTAGTGGGTGTGTGATGGGGTCATCAGGTTTCCCTAAAAGGGAAGAGTCTGAGGAACAGAGGGCAGCTCCATTTTGAGTAATCTAAATATATAAACATATAAACAAAAATATAAACAAACAGTATGACCCAAAGGATAAATTTTAAATTTGTGCCCTGCAAAGAAGACAGCAAGGCATGTGCTTTATACACCATGAACATTGGAATGGCTGGTTAATTTTAAAAGAGAAATTAGCACAGGATTGCATTAATTTATTTTTAAATTTGATCAAGTATTATAAAGAGCAAGATCCCCTGATGCATTTAAAATCCAAGCCACTTAACAAATAACTGAAATTATACGCAACATTTTAACAAGATTACATAGAAAAGAAGGCAAGTAAGAAATAGTTTTGTACCCCTGCAGATTGTAACTGTTCTGAGAGCTGGAAGAAACTTTGGGAGAAGTTAAACGATTCTTCAAACTGTGGCTAAAAAGCTAAGAGAAGCCCTCTGTAGATTGATAGGAGGTTAGAATAATGTGTGTTTTCTTCTGCGGGCTGTTGACAGTCTTCACTTAACTCCCTGGTTACATAAGTGGCCACACCCAAAGAAAAATGGCTTAGGCTTTGTTTCCTCCTGGGGCTCAGATCACAGTCCTCTCTGGGGAACATTTCAAAATCCTCTCCCCAAAAAGTACTATGTGTGGCATACATTAATGACTTATAGTAAAATAAATGCAAATAAACTTTTGGATCAAATAATTTGTAATACACCCTGGAGATAAATGATGAGACCAAAAGAATGTATGTGTGTCTATATGTTGGGCAGTGTGGGGTGGCAGTCAGGATGGCAATGGGTAGTGGCAGATCGGGGGTCTGGAAGATGCATTCTGCAAATACAATGGAAAGAGCACAAGATTAGAAGTGAGGATATTGCATTTTCACTTTGGCTCCTCCACTAACTTGCAAGTCACTCCTGTGCTTTGAGCCACAGCAGCCTCCTTTACGTAATGAGGGGTTCTGGAGAGATAATGTCTAGGATTCCTCCCTGCTCCTATTGGGGATTCTATGATTTTAGCTATAGTTTGGAATTTCTACGTTAGAAAGAGAGCAGCTAGACTCTAAGAAGCTACCATCCAAGAGACAGTTGGGTAGGCAGTGCCTTTCATTTCCTCTTCCTCCTTCCTTCCCTCTTGGCTAAATTTCTTGCTATTAGAATTAAACTTTTATACTCCAAAAGGTCTGTGAAAATTCTATACTCCCAGGAAAAGATTTTAGAAGCCCCTTATTCTGTTATCTTTTGCTTCTCTTATCTTCGTTTCACAGGAAGAGGGGCTTCCTCCTTTTATCCAGCAATTTAGGGTGCCCGGGGTGCTGGGAGTCACTGTTCCTTTTTGAAACCCTGGGCTCCCCTAAACTTTGCTGTTTCTGCCCATCTCAAAGAGAGGCAGCCGTAAACCAAGGTCTACACAGCCCCCAACCCACCCCATTAAAAAAAAAAGGGGAGGGGGGCAGCAAAATATTCTGCTCTCTGGCACTCACGAGTCTGTAGCGATAACTGTAAGGAAAGGATGGAGCCCTTCTGGACCGGAGTTGCCTTCTCATGGCTGTTCAGTGGGCAAAGACGCAGCAGAGGCAGGCAATCGGGTGACAGTTCTGGAGCTTCTGCTGGTACAGGAGACACTGGTTGCTGGGGACACTTGGCGCCTGGTAAAAGTGAACCCTCCTGGCATGAGCCCTTCCCCAGAATAATCTAACATGTCCCTCTCTCATTGGTTGGCCCCTTCCCTGAATCAAGGGAAAGCCCTTATGGAAAAGCAAGCTCATCATTACAAGGAGGGGGAGATATTCTGGGTCACGAGGATGAGCAACTCACCCCCCCCCGCCCCCTTTATATGTCTTTCCACCCCTTGTCTTTCTCCAGCGCTTGAGATATGATGGGCCCAATGGAAATCTTAAGTCATGTTCTTCTCAATTGAGAGTTGGATATCAGTGCATGCAGGGGGTGGGTGTGGGTGGGAGTTGGGGGTGAGGGGAGATGGCCAAGAATAACTTACTTTTTTCATAAGGCTGATCTCATGCAAAAGGATCTAGGATGTCAGGAAAGATTCCCTTTGCTCTCTCCCCCCACACACACACACTCTAAGCCACCTACAATATTTCTTATTTGTGTCAATCCATGAGCTTCTTAAAATGTGGATTATTCTTTCTGATTTTAGAAGCCAGGCTCCTACTTCATTCCTCCCTGCCCCAAAGAGGGTCTTGGACATAAGGAAGCCTTTCTCTAGCCCACATGTCAGAGTGGCCCCATCAGTCACTGCCCCTCATACACACACCCCTCCAAATCCTGGCCAAATTTCTGCAGTGGTTGAGATCTATATTTATCCCTTAGCATCAGGGCAGGGAACAAGCCAGAACTTTGCAGTGTCAGTTTCCCAGACATATATAACTCCTGAAACCAACATGGGATCCAATGAAAGGAAAAATTAGAAGAAACAGTTAAGAATATTGTATAGCATTTTTGGTCTGTTTGGGGTCCACCCTACTGGAGCCTGGGTGGCTAAAAGGCCTGGATGGAGTTTGCGATCCTTCCTTCACAAATCAAACCCCATTATACTCAAGTGGCTGAGAATGTTGCAGATATTGACATTCTGGGCACATTCATTACTGAGAAAAACAGCACAATAGCTTAGAAAGATTTAGTCATAACTCCAATTCAAGGCTATTCTGATGAAAATGGCTTCAATTGCAGTTAATTTTAAATAAGAATTCCTTTCACTGTAATGTTACTAATCAGACATCTTCTTTAACAGTGTCTCTTCCCATATGCTTCTTTGAAGAGAAAAAGGCCACTTACAAAAAAGAGAAACTTATTCTTCTCTTTGAATTTTATTAAAAGCAAAATATATTCTAGGGCATAATCTGGTCTCTGGTCTCAGTAGATGTTGATCTCTATCTTCTACACCTTTTCCAGGCCAGTCTTTTGTGTGATTCCTTATATTAAGTATGAGAATCCCCAGGCCCTTGGAAGCCTCAAAACCAAACAATGGCTAGGCTAACTGGTCTAAGGTTGAAAAGAGAGTACACTCACTTTAAAACATTTCAAAAACTGAGAGTAGGGGGACAAAAGGGAGTTAAAGTGACATGACCTTAGGTAACAAAATACTCCATTCTCTAGAATCTTCCATTCCTAAGCATTCTGGGTAATTGGAGGTTTGATGTATACTTAAGACATTTGCCATGTATTTCAGCTATAGCCCAGGCTGTGTTCTGGAATGCCAGCTGTTGGGTGGGGTAAAATAACCAAATCCCATAGGATGTTGAAGACAGAAATCTGTATGAATTTACACTCAGAACACTAGTTAGAAGGGAAATGGGCCGGGCGCGGTGGCTCACGCTTGTAATCCCAGCACTTTGGGAGGCCGAGGTGGGCGGATCACGAGGTCAGGAGATCGAGACCACGGTGAAACCCCGTCTCTACTAAAAATACAAAAAATTAGCCGGGCGTGGTGGCGGGCGCCTGTAGTCCCAGCTACTCGGAGAGGCTGAGGCAGGAGAATGGCGTGAACTCGGGAGGCGGAGCTTGCAGTGAGCCGAGATTGCGCCACTGCACTCCAGCCTGGGTGAAAAAAAAAAAAGAAAGAAAAAGAAAAAAGAGGGGAATGTTCCTGCCATTTGATATGCTTAACAGTGCAGCAGAATGGAGCCACAAGTGGCTAATGGGGATGCAAATGAAGCAGTGGCTACAAAGGGACAAGGGGAGGGAGAAAGGAGAGACTTTGAATATAACAGCAGATTCGGGGGCATATTATTAAAGTCTAGAAAACTACATGCTCATTTCTTGGGCACAGGTATTAGCAACTGCTTCTATAAGCCCCTTGTCCTGAGTGCCTGCTGTGGTGAAACCACAGAGTTGGCTGACAATGACAACTAACTGGGAACAGAAACAATCTCATGGGCTGGGTCCCCCTGTTCCCAAAGGAAGGAAGATATGGTAGCACCCTCCAGATAATCTTTGCCTTTACCACGAGACGGGCTAGTTTATGGCATCTGTTCTTGTGGGCCATTTCCACAATTGTGTAGGTTGTGGGGTGGCCACAATGTGTCCCAGAGCCGTCAAAGAGCAGTTGCGTACTTTCCATACCAAGGGACTAGTTAGGTCTTCAGGGACTCTGGGAGGTAATGCACAGTGGAGCTTAAGAGTTGTTTGCCATTGGAGTCACCCAAGTAATGTTGAATACTCTCTAGAACCCCAGTCCCTTCCAAGATTAGTGACCTGTGGACTCTGAGGTCACTGGGTAAGGAAGCTCCAGGCCAAGCTAGGGCCTGAGGTTGCCCATATATGCTGCTTAGCACAGAATGTCATTTTTGAAGTGCATGGAAGAGGGAGAATTCACTTAGGGCTACAATAATCAGGGAAGGCGTCCCGGAAAAGGTGGGGTTTGGGCTTGACCTTGAAGGGCAGGACTTCAAGCTGGAACAGTTACTGCCTGACTTTGATATGCCAGTCTGGTCCCCAGTGCCCAAAATTCCCCCTCCCGAACAGCTAGCCTCTGAGTAGTGGCCAGCAGGCATAGCCAGCAGGCTCACTGGCTAAGGCCAGAGGTTTTCCTTGACCTGAAAGGTCCAGATAACGGCCCCAGATCCCTACTTCACTGGGTTCCAGGAAGAACCCTTAGCGCATCACATTCCTGAGCAGAGTTTCCATCTGTCAAGTACAGTTGTACAGTGAGAGACACTTTCATTTCAAAGGACTGAGGGCCATGGGTTTGTGACTGTATAAGCCTAGACCCCTAGGGGAAAAATGAAAGCTTGGGAAATTGTGAGGTCATTGTGGAGATTCAAGCCTATTTCTAGTGGCCAAAAGGCACTAATGAGTATAATGCAGACAAGAGACATTGGTTCAAACAAACAACTAATTGGAATTAAGAGAAGTGTGCAGAGGCCCCTAATGAATGGATATGCTAATTGGTCTTCTTTGCTAGCCCCTTGGGCTTTGGCTGTGACATAGACTAGCCTATTAGATGCCTGCTCTATAATAGCTGCTGAAGGCTGGGGCCCTTTATTGCCATGGTAACACTGATGTCTAGAGTCTAGCTGAGCCCTGGATCTCTTAATTTACTACTCAGGCGGCTACAATTCTTTGGGTTTTATTATTCTTCGTGCCCCGGGTGCCAGAGTGGCAGTGAATCATGCTTATTCATCCTCTGCACCGCCCACGGTGTCTTTGAATAAGTCAGGGTGTCTCTTACTGTGTGTGATGAGCAGATTATTAAGTTAGAGCCTATTTCTGCCTTAGCTAGACTGGTGCTTCTCAGAAACCCAATGTACCTCTCCAACCACTTACTTACCTGCTGCCTAAAATGGTTTTGGCAAGCAGAGTGATGGCACTGCAGTGGGCCGGCAGAGCCCCAGCTTCCCAGAAGCCTTTACTTGCTTGGTGGTCAGGGAGGAGCAGCACAGTATAGGTGGGGCGGCATCAATTGGGAGAAAGAAGCTTGGAAACACATGCCATCAAAATGGAGCAGCTGGAGGGAGAGAAGAGTCATTGCAGAGGGTGCTGGCTGGGAACTGTGTTGCTAGAAGTTTTAGTCCCTGCACGGTAAGGGGGTCGGGCCTGTGTGGAAAAAGACATCCTGTGTTCTGAGTGACTCCAAAAATGGAAGTAGCCCCCAAGGTTAGAAGGTACAGGGGAGATGAATTTCACTTTATTTTATGAGACCTTTGTTACAAAAGCTGGTCACTGAGACCAGTTGCCTCTGAAAGTTAGTAAACAACTTACCACTGGAGCTGCCCACACTTTGGCATCTCATTATAGAGATGCTCTAAGCATCCACTGCCAGAGTGTGAGAAGTAGAACCCTGCTAGATGACCTCTTAGGACTCTTTCAACCTTACAGTCTTGTGTGTCTATATATGACATTGTTTAATTTATCAGGACATATGCTAAACTTGAATGATGCTTTATAAGTATATGTGCTTGATTCAGCAGCACATATGCTAAAATTGGAATGCTACTCTATTAGTGTGTGTCTGTGTCTGTCTCCAGCCATAAATGAAATTTTGCAACAGGTGCAGAGATGTTTTCCTGACACCTCTGTCCCTAACAAATGGATAACCTGAAACTAAAGATAAATTGTACAATAAATCCCAAAGTTACAAATGGATCCTAAAAGTAGGAATCTTAGGGTTGTTGGATTTTGTGGTTTGTTTTGATTTTTTTTTCAGTTCACTGCAGCTTTTGCAGCATTTCACTGGGCATTCTCAGGGGAGAATTGGCAGACTACAGAGAAAACTGAGCTACACAAATTTGAAGCACATTTACAAGGCTTTTTTTCTGTTTTTTTGGGAGTGAAGGGTGTAGGGTGGGGGTCACAGGTCTTCTTGAACTAACTAGATTCAAAGAAGTAGTGATTTTTTGCTGTGACAAGCTAGACAGAGAACTGTAAACCTAAGGACAATCAATCAAGTGTGCTAAGCACAGAAGGGGCTGTTAGGCAACATTGGTTTTTCCACCAAACTCTGCAAACCTGCTTATTATGAAGCAGCAGCATTTCCCCACACAGAGGACAGTGATATTAATCCAATCTGAACCCACTTTGGATTCAGCAAGCACCAGTCAGAAATCACAGTGGCTCTCAGCTGCCTCTTAAATCAAAGTCAGATTCATAAGCAAGAGCTTAAGGTCTCTCCATCAACAGCCTTGTTCTGTTACTCACTTGCTGTAAGACTACAGGAATGACAATTGATTTATCTGTTGCACCATGTTCCCTCCTCGAAAGAAAATAAAGTTCCACGTCCCTGCTTCCTCACTCTCAGGAATGCCATGGGCTTGGAACGCTTCAAAAGAAAATGGTGAGAGGCTCTGAAGTTAGGTAGAATTATTGCTTGTTAGAGAGTATAGCATAGTGTCTAAAAGCATGGGCTTTTAATTAGAACTGGGTTTAAATCCAGTTCCCACTCTTTTTTTTTTTTTTTTTTTTTTTTGAGATGTAGTCTCGCTCTGTCACTCAGGGTGGACTGCAGTGGCACGATCTTGGCTCACTGCAAGCTCCATCTCCGGGGTTCACGCCATTCTCCTGCCTCAGCCTCCCGAGTAGCTGGGACTACAGGCGCCCGCCACCACGCCCAGCTAATTTTTTGTATTTTTAGTAGAGAAGGGGTTTCACCGTGTTAGCCAGTATGGTCTCGATCTCCTGACCTCATGATGTACCAGCCTTGGGCCTCCCAAAATGCTGGGATCACAGGCATGAGCCACCACGCCCAGCCCCAGTTCCCACTCTTCATAGCTGTGTGACCTTGGGGAAGTTATTTCAACTCTCTGACCCTCAATTTTCCCATCCATAAAATCACTAGATTGGTGTAAGAATCAAATGATTTAATTTATATAAAGTACTTGGCCTAGTTCACTCAATAAAGGTAATTGTTATTATTGTCAGTATTATTATCATGTGTCTTACATGGATGTTGTTAGTAAAGTGTCTCCCAGAACACATGACTTCTCAAGGTTCTTCTTTGTCAAGACAACAATTAAATCGATGGATTCTAAAACCATTGGTGAAAATTTCTGGGGGAGCAAGATATTCATGCAGTGTCAAAATATTACTCCACAGATTATTTATTAATTTCAAAGAAAAAGCACGCCTTTACAATGAAGAATTCTAGCAGACATCACTTTAGCTTAGTGATCAAATTTAGCATCACTAATAGCAGGGCAATGGGCAATGACATATAGCCCTGTTGATATGATGTAATGGGATGTCAACAACGTCGCTTCGGTAGTATTCTTGCCAAAAATGTTTAATCTGAATGTAACCATGAGGAAACAATCACACAAAGCCAGGTTGTATACAAGACAACTGACGTGGACTCTTCAAAAATATCAGTGTCATTGAGAAGAAAAGCCAAAGGTACTGTTCCAGAATCTAGATTAAAGGAAACTAAAAAGAAAAAAAAACAATAAAATGAAATGCATTATTTTTAATTGAATCCTGTCAACACAAACTGCTAGGATGTTTTGGAGGCAATTAAAACTTGAGAAATTTTAATATGTGCTTGATATTGGATACCATTATTAAAATGTTAAATTTCTTGGATGTGATAATGGCATTATGATTATGCAAGAAAATGAAAGAATGCTCTTATTCTTAAGACATACATGCTGAAGTATTTAGTTGTGAAGTAGCATGGTAGCAATTTAATTTCAAATGCTGTAGCTGGATACATACATATGGGTATTATATATATGTTTGTGAGAGAGAGCATTGTGCAAATGTAAAATATTAACAATTTCTAGGTGAAGGATATGCTGGCTTTCATCACATTTTACTTTCAATTTTTAACATTTTTCCAAATAAAAAGTTGAGAGCAAAATGTAAATCCTTCCCTCCAGCCCCATTCCAGGTGTGCCTTTTCATATCCCCAACAGGTCTCTGCACCTTAGTTCTTATACCTCCAATGTCCCCCATCCTGTAGCAACAGAAGCCATTTGGAGTTAAGGACACAAGAAATAATGGAAAGCTTCAGGAAGGCACTCACATTTGAGTTTGGCCTCCAGGGATGGGGCAGGATTTCACCAAGCAGAGGTGGGAGAGAAAGGACTTTCTAGAAAGAAGCAATAACTTCAGTGAAGCTTGAAGAATATAGAGCAGAGGGGCTGGGGGCAGTGGCTCACTCCTGTAATCCCAG
>NW_026652282.1:101468984-101589338 GCF_009828535.3 Hylobates moloch | reverse complement strand
TTTTTGAGACGGAGTCTTTCTCTTTCGCCCAGGCTGGAGTGCAGTGGTGCAATCTCGGCTCACTGCAAGCTCCGCCTCCTGGGTTCAGGCCATTCTCCTGCCTCAGCCTCTCTGAGTAGCTGGGACTACAGGCGCCCGCCACCACACCCGGCTAATTTTTTTTTGTATTTTTTTAGTAGAGTCGGGGTTTCACCGTGGTCTCGATCTCCTGACCTTGTGATCCCCCCGCCTCGGCCTCCCAAAGTGCTGGGATTACAAGCGTGAGCCACCGCGCCCGGCCTTGAGTGAGTTTCTTAATCCTGAGTTCTAGTTTGATTGCACCGTGGTCTAAGAGACAGTTTGTTATAATTTCTGTTCTTTTACATTTGCTGAGGAGTGCTTTACTTCCAACTATGTGGTCAATTTTGGAATAAGTGCAGTATGGTGCTGAGAAGAATGTATATTCTGTTGATTTGGGATGGAGAGTTCTGTAGATGTCTATTCAGTCTGCTTGGTGGAAAGCTGAGTTCAATTCCTGGATATCCTTGTTAACTTTCTGTCTCATTGATCTGTCTAATGTTGACAGTGGGGTGTTAAAGTCTCCCATTATTATTGTGTGGGAGTCTAAGTCTCTTTGTAGGTCTCTAAGGACTTGCTTTTGAATCTGGATGATCCTGTATTGGATGCATATATATTTAGGATAGTTAGCTCTTCTTGTTGAATTGATCCCTTTACCATTATGTAATGGCCTTCTTTGTCTCTTTTGATCTTTGTTGGCTTAAAGTCTGTTTTATCAGAGACTAGGATTGCAACCCCTGTTTTTCTTTTTGTTTTCCATTTGCTTGGTAGATCTTCCTCCATCCCTTTATTTTGAGCCTATGTGTGTCTCTGCACATGAGATGGGTTTCCTGAATACAGCACACTGATGGATCTTGACTCTTTATCCAACTTGCCAGTCTGTGTCTTTCAATTAGAGCATTTAGCCCATTTACATTTAAGGTTAATATTGTTATGTGTGAATTTCATCCTGTCATTATGATATTAGCTGGTTATTTTGCTCATTAGTTGATGCAGTTTCTTCCCAGCATCGATGGTCTTTACAATTTGGCATGTTTTTGCAGTGGCTGGTACTGGTTGATCCTTTCCATGTTTAGTGCTTCCTTCAGGTGCTCTTTTAGGGCAGGCCTGGTGGTGACAAAATCTCTCAGCATTTGCTTGTCTGTAAAGTATTTTATTTCTCCTTCACTTATGAAGCTTAGTTTGGCTGGATATGAAATTCTGGGTTGAAAATTCTTTTCTTTAAGAATGTTGAATATTGGCCCCCACTCTCTTCTGGCTTGTAGAGTTTCTGCCGAGAGATCAGCTGTTAGTATGATGGGCTTCCCTTTGTGGGTAACCCGACCTTTCTCTCTGGCTGCCCTTAACATTTTTTCCTTCATTTCAACTTTGGTGAATCTGACAATTATGTGTCTTGGAGTTGCTCTTCTCAAGGAGTATCTTTGTGGCGTTCTCTGTATTTACTGAATTTGAATATTGGCCTGCCTTGCTAGGTTGGGGAAGTTCTCCTGGATAATATCCTGCAGAGTGTTTTCCAACTTGCTTCCATTCTCCCCATCACTTTCAGGTACACCAATCAGATGTAGATTTGGTCTTTTCACATAGTCCCATATTTCTTGGAGGCTCTGTTCATTTCTTTTTATTCTTTTTTCTCTAAACTTCTCTTCTCACTTCATTTCATTCATTTGATCTTCAATCACTGATACCCTTTCTTCCAGTTGATCGAATCAGCTACTGAAGCTTGTGCATTCATCACGTAGATCTTGTGCCATCGTTTTCAGCTCCATCAGGTCCTTTAAGGACTTCTCTGCCTTGGTTATTCTAGTTAGGCATTCATCTAATCTTTTTTGAAGTTTTTTAACTTCTTTGCAATGGGTTCGAACTTCCTCCTTTAGCTTGGAGAAGTTTGATCTTCTGAAGCCTTCTTCTCTCAAGTCGTCAAAGTCATTCTCGGTCCAGCTTTGTTCCATTGCTGGTGAGGAGCTGTGTTCCTTTGGAGGAGGAGAGGCACTCTGATTTTTAGAATTTTCAGTTTTTCTGCTCAGTTTTTTCCCCATCTTTGTGGTTTTATCTACCTTTGGTCTTTGATGATGGTGACGTACCGATGGGGTTTTGGTGTGGATGTCCTTTCTGTTTATTAGTTTTCCTTCTAACAGTCAGGACCCTCAGCCGCAGGTCTGTTGGAGTTTGCTGGAGGACCACTCCAGACCCTGTTTTCCTGGGATCAGCAGGGGAGGCTGCAGAACAGCAAATATTGCTGAACAGCAAATGTTGCTGCCTGATCATTCCTCCTGAAGTTTCATCTCAGAGGGGTACCCAGCCATGTGAGGTGTCAGTCTGCCCCTACTGGGGGGTGCCTCCCAGTTAGGCTATGCGGGGGTCAGGGACCCACTTGAGGAGGCAGTCTGTCCGTTCTCAGATCTCTAGCTGCATGCTAGGAGAACAACTTCTCTCTTCAAAGCTGTCAGACAGGGACATTTATGTCTGCAGAGAATTCTGCTGCCTTTTGTTTGGTTATGCCCTGCCCCCATAGGTGGAGTCTACAGAGGCAGGCAGGCCTCCTTGAGCTGCGGTGGGCTCCACCCAGTTCGAGCTTCCAGGCTGCTTCATTTACCTACTCAAGCCTCGGCAATGGCGGGCGCCCCTCCCCCAGCCTCGCTGCTGCCTTGCGGTTTGATCTCAGACTGCTGTGCTAGCAATGAGCGAGGCTCCGTGGGCGTAGGACCCTCCAAGCTGGGCGCGGGATATAATCTCCTGGTGTGCAGTTTGCTAAGACCATTGGAAAAGTGCAGTGTTAGGGCAGGAGTGACCCAATTTTCCAGGTGCTGTCTGTCACCCCTTTCTTTGACTAGGAAAGGGAATTCCCTGACCCCTTGCACTTCCCGGGTGAGGCGATGCCTGATCCTGCTTTGGCTCACACTCGGTGCACTGCACCCACTGTCCTGCACCCACTTTCTGACACTCCCCAGTGAGATGAACCCAGTACCTCAGTTGGAAATGGAGAAATCACCCATCTTCTGTGTCGCTCATGCTGGGAGCTGTAGACTGGAGCTGTTCCTATTCTGTCATCTTTGCTCCACCCCTGGAAGGAACTTTCAATGTGGCAGCAAGGAGACCCTCACAAGTAGGGAAGAAGAAAAGGCTATAACAACTGCAAAAATTAGCCCAGGCATTGAATTTGACTGTTCACTTACCAGGACTCAATTTAGGGTACCTTGGGAAGTCAATAATTCTTAACTTGTTTCTAGAGAAGAAGAGTGGTGTAATGGGTAAAGCATAGAATTTGGACTTTGAAGTGCTCAATACACTTAAGTCTAAAGTTAACATATTGATGCATCCACTAAAAAATGAGCACTACAACAATAATTACTTCCAGATAATTTTCCCTTTTTAAAATTGTGAAATATACATACAACAATTTTAATAGAGTTTTTAGAGCAGGTTTGACTCACAGAAAAAGTGAGAGAAAGATGCACAGATATACCATATAATCCCTACCCCCCCATATGCATTGCTTTCTTATTATCAGTATTCCCAGAGTGGTACATTTGTTACAACTGATGAACCTAAATTGAGACATACATGTGGCCAACAAGCATATGTAAAAAAGCTCAATATCACTGATCATTAGAGAAATGCAAATCAAAACCACATGAGATACCATCTCACACAAATCAGAATAGCTACTATTAGAAAGTCAAAAAATCACATGCTGGCAAGGTTGTGGAGGAAAGGGAACACTTATACACTGTTGGTGGGAGTGTAAATTAGTTCAACCATTGTGGAAAGCAGTGTTGAGTTCCTCAAAGAGCTAAAAACAGAACTACCATTCAACCCAGTAATCCAATTACTGGATGTATACCCAGAGGAATATAAATCTGTCTACCATAAAGACACATGCATATGAATGTTCACTGCAGCACTATTCACAATAGCAAAGACACGGAACCAACCTAAATGCCCATCAATGTCAAACTACATAAAGGAAACGTGGTACATATACACCATGGAATACTATGCAGCCAAAAAAAAAGAACAAGATCATGTGTTTTGCAGGAACATGGATGGCGCTGGAGGCCATTATCCTTAGCAAACTAATGCAGTCACAGAAAACCAAATACCACATGTTCTCACTTGCAAGAGGGAGCTAAATGATCAGAACACATGGACACATAGAAGGGAACAACAGACAATGGGGCCTGTCAGAGGCTGGAGAGTGGGAGGAGGGAAGGGAGCAGAAAAAGTAACTATTGAGTACTAGTTTTAGTACCTGGGTGACTAAATAATCTGTACAACAAACCCCTGTGACACGAGTTTACCTATATAACAAACCTGCACGTGTACCCCTGCAACTAAAATAAAAGTTAAAAAGAAAGAAACATTATCACCCAAATATCACCCATAGTTTACATTAGGGTTTACTCCTGGTGTTGCACATTCTAAGGGTTTTGACGAATGCATAATGACATTAATGACATGCATTGACTATTGTAGTAGCATACAGAATAGTTTCACTGCCTTAAAAATCCTCTGCACTTTATTGATTACTTCCTCCCTCCTAACCCCTAGCAACCGCTGGCCTTTTTATGATCTCTATAGTTTTACTTTTTCCAGAATGTTATATAGCTGAAATCATACAGTATGTAGCCATCCAAATTGGCTTCTGTCACTTAGTAATACACATTTAAGATTCCTCCATGTCTTTTCATGGTTTGAGTTCATTTATTTTAGTACTGATTATATACAGATTTGATGCATAAAATATTACCATACAGCCTAATGAAAACTTATAAAGATAACATCACAGGATAACCACTGCCTAAGTCAAGAAATAAAAGATTGACAGCATTCAAGAAACAACATATCCCATGTAGACTTCTAAAGGAAAACTAGTCCGGACTCTAAAATTTCAATAACATGAAAAGAAAAGTTAGGAGGTCTGTTTTAAGTTAAAAAAATATAAAAGGACAAGCAACAAAATGCAGTGTGTGAATCTTGTTTGGTTGCTGGCTTCCCACCCTACCCACCTAAAAAATTATAAAAGATTCTTGGAGAAACTTGAACATGGACTATTCATTAAATAATACTATAGAACTGTGTTAATTTACTCAAGAATGATAATGTATTGTGGTTACATAAGAAGGTGTCCTTAATTTGGGAGATGCATGCAGAAGTTCATGTGGATGAAGTTTTCTAATGTCTGCAACATGTTTTGATATGGTTCAGGAAAAATATATGTATGGGAGTTCCATTTCTGGCATAAGAATGTGAGATCTGTGGACTGGTTCTCCCATGAAATGAAAAATTATGAAAAAAATCCCCAAACCATTAAAAGTCTCTGGAAATGAGCATGAAGACATACAGTGAATGAAGGAACATCTAATCAAGAAAGTCTACTAAAACTCGGTGAGAACATTGAGAGTTTGGTACTTGAACCAAGACTCATCCTCTCCCTTCTTTCCCAGCTCTGTGAGAAGAAATTCCATTCCAGATTGGTACAGCCAAGGACACAGGGCTCCACCTTCCCCCAGCTCCCAGCTGGAAGATTATCTTCTCTGGAGGGGCAGGATGTGAGTGTTTTTCATCCTTCCCTCAACTACCTGTTGCTGAGGCTAAGATCCAGTGAATGTAGTCAAGAGGTGTGGGTTTCCTTCTTCCAACCATCCTCCACTTGGTGGGATGGAGGCTTTACCTTGGGCATGGCACTGCTAAGAATACCAGGGCCCTGATCATCCTTGCCCTGGCTTATAAGATAATGGTTTCATACTGGTAGAGGCAAGCCTAGGAGACATAACACTACTGCCTCCCACCCACCCATTTCACGGAGCATTAAGTTCCTAGAGTGGGGGTGTCACTCAGAAAAAAGTGTGCTGTTTTACCCACCCCCAGCTCCAGGGTCATGGCTCAGAAATTTTGTCTTGTGGGAGAAGCAGGCCATAAACAGAAAGCTCTGAATGTCTTCCCAAATGAACTGACTTCATTTGCAACAGAGTGCAGAGAAGTTCCAGTTTAAAGGTGTTCTCAGAAACAGTGGAGAGTGTGGTGAAAGGCAGGAGAATGGGAGATTCACTCATTACAAGCTAAACTGTAAGCTGGCTAGTTTGCTGGAGAGAACCTGGGAAAGAGACAGCTAGAAGAAGACTTTCAAGGGTCAGAACAAATCTCAAATACTTGCCTCAGGAACTGTCCTTTCAAGGGAGTCTGAATGTTTGTTTGTTTAATTTTGTATTTCCATAGGTTTTTGGGGAACAGATGGTTTTTGGTTATATGATAGTGACGATTTGTGAGATTTTGGTGCACCCATCACCTGAGCAACATACACTGAACCCAATTTGCAGTCTTTTATCCTTCACCCCCTTCCCACCCTTTTCCCCCTGAGTACAAGGGAGTCTGAATTTGATTGGATTAGTCTGTTGAGCAATTTATGCTCCCAGAGCATTGTTGAAAACAATAGGGCAATCAGTTAAAAATGAGTTTGACAGCTAGGTTTGGTTAGGAATAAAGAGACTAAGAGAGCCATGTGAAAACCATTGTTATCACCTGGTAAGTGTGGGAATACCCAAGGCTGCATCACTAAGAAGCAATATCACAGCCTTCACATTGTGATGGTAAATAGGAAATAGAATTCCCTGAAATAATCCAGGCAGCCATTAAACAACAAAACAAAACAAAATGAAAACAAGCAAATACAAATAACAAGCCTTTAAGCAGGGATCAGTACTCAGAGTTGCTATAATATATTATCTAAAATATTCCACTTCCAACAAACATTATGAGACATGCAAAGAAACAGGAAAGTATAATTTATACAAGAGGGGAGAAAGGCAGGCAACAGAAACTGTTTGTGACAGTGTTATGGACTGAATGTTTGTGTCCATCCAAAATTCATATGCTGAAGCCCTAACTCCACTGTGAGGGTATTTGAAAGTGGAGCTGTCTTAGTCCATTTTCTGTTGCTGTAACTGAATACTACAGACTGAGAAATTTATAAAGAATAAAAGTTTATTTAACTTACGGTCCTAGAGGCTGGGAAGTCCAATATTTAGTAGCTGCCATCTGAGGAGGACCCTCTTATTGCATCGTAATACAGTAAAAGATATCACATAGTGAGAGGGGAAGAGCAGCTCAAGTCTCTTCTTCTTATAAAGCCACCAGTTCCACCATTGGGGCCCCACCCTTGTGACCTTCTCTAATCCTAATTACCTCCTAAATGTCCCACAGCCAAATGACATCAACATATCAATTTGAGGATTAAGTTTCCAACACATAAAATGTGGGGGACTTGCCAGGCATAGTGGCTCATGTCTGTAATCCCAGCAACTCGGGAGGCCAAGGCAAGAGGATTGCTTTGACCCAGGAGTTTTACCAACCTGGGCAACATAGCAAGACCCCAACATTAAAAACATAAAAAATAAAAAGAAAAGAAAACTGGGGGGACACACTCAAAACATAGCAAGGTCTTTGGGAGGTAACTGGGTTTAGATGAGGGCATGAGGTTAGGGGTCCCATGATGGGATTAGTGTAGTTATAAGAAGAGACTGAAGCTTGCACACATGCTCTCTCCCTCAGTGATGATACAGCAAGAAGGCAGCCATCTGCAAGCCAGAGAGAGGGCTCTGACCAGAACCCAACTATGCTTGCACCTTAATTTTTTAATTCCAGCTTCTATACATGTGAGAAAATACACTTCTGTTGTTTAGGCTACCCAGTCTATGGTATTTGTTACAGCAGCTGAGCCAACTAAGACAGACAGCGACCACATGATAGATTTAACAAAGTCTTCTAAATAGCCATTATGAACATATTCAAAGAATGAAAGGAAATCATGATTAAAGAAGAAAAGGCATGATGACAGTATCACATCAAATACAAAATATCAATAAAAGGATATAAATTATGAAAAAGAGCCAAATCTAACTTCTGGAGTTGAAAAGCAAAATAACTGAATTAAAAATGTCTCTAGAGAGACTCAGCAGTAGATTTGAACTGGGAAAAGAAATAATTGGTCAACTTGAAGATAGACCAATAGAGTTTATCGAATCCGAAGAACAAGAAAAAAAGATCAATAAAAAATGAAATGACCCTCAGGGAAATTTAGGACACCATTAAGGACACTGATATACATGCAATGAGAGTACCAGAAGAGCATAAGAGAGAGAAAACAAAGCAGAAAAATTATTTGAAGAAATGGTGGCTGAAAATTTCACAAATTTATTGTAAAACACCTACACATATAGGAAGCTCAATAATTTCTAAGCAGAATAAACAAAGATATACAAAAACAGATACATCATAGTAAAACTGCTGAAAGTCAAAGATGAGGAGAAAATCTGGAAATTGGCAAGTGAAAAATGATTCATCACCTACAACGGAACCTGAATGAGATAGCTGACTTTTCATTAGACACAATGGAGAACACTTTCATTTGTATATTGGCCATTTGGATTTTTCACTTTTGTACAGTAACTGTTTATGGCTTTCACCCATTTTTAAATTTTGTATCCTTTTCCAGCAATTCTGTATATGTTCCAGGTCCTAGAACTTTATTTGAGACATATTTATAGCTCTATCTATCTGTCTATTGGAAATCATGATTAAAGAAGAAAAGGCATGATGACAATAGGCAGATATAGATGCTACTTTATAGCTCACTTTTTAATTCTCTTAATGGTGTCTTTTGATGAACTGGACTATTTATTTTTAATGTGGTCAAAGTTATGAATTCTTTCCTTTATGGTTAATGATTTTGTGTACTGCTGAAAAGGTTCTTCACTAGCCCATGGTTTTGAATATAATCATTTATATTTTAAAAGCATAATTTTGCCTTTCAGATTTAGATTTATAACTACTTGTAACTGATTTGAGGGTATTAATTGAAGTAAGGTTCATATATACTCTTACTACCCAATTCTGCTTCCTTCTTGTTTATCTTTTAGAGATGATACTCACACACTCCCAATAAACCTCTTGTATTTCTAACTCCATTTAGCATCTGTTTACTGGAGGTCTTAAAACGACACACCATATTCTATTTTTCTGCATTGCCACCTCTATCATAAAACAAGTCTCCATATATATGAATCTGTTTCACTGCCCTCTTTTCTGTACTATTTTTCTGTTTGTCTACCTCTGCCAATATTGTATTGTCTCATTTACTATAGCTTTATAATATGTCTGATATTTGGTAAAGCGAGTCCTCTCACTGTTTTGCTTCATCGAAAGTGTCTACAGTATCCCTAACCCATTCCAATGTTTTAAACTATTCTGACATCTTCCACATTTTTATCTCTGTACCAGAATGCCCACTCTCAAGCTTTAGATTTTTATACACAGCTAGTATCTCTACCTAGATATCTTACAGATATCTCAAATTCCAAAAGTTCAAAATTGAATTAGAGTGATGTCAAAAGCAATAGTGTAGAAAGGAAGAAAAATTTTTCCAAAGAAGCTATGAGAACAGTGGCAAAAATGGCCAGAATCAACTTTTATTTTTATTTTTATTTTTAATTTTTTTAGACAGAGTCTCACTCTGTCACCCAGGCTGGAGTGCAGTGGCACAATCGTGGCTCACAGCAACCTCTGCCACCCAGGTTCAAGCCATTCTCCTACTTCAGCCTCCCGAGTAGCTGGGATTATAGGCACCCACCACCACACCCAGCTAATTTTTGTACTTTTCATAGAGATGGGGTTTCACCATGTTGGCCAGGCTGATCTCAAACTCCTGACCTCAGGTGATCTGCCCACCTCAGCCTCCCAAAGTGCTGGGATTATAGGCGTGAGCCACTGCACCTGGCCCAGAATCAACTTTTTAGACTCTGGAAATTAACCGAAGTTTTGTAGGAAGCAGGAAGTGTTTGTTGAAGAAAAATAACTAAATTATGCAAAAAACAACAAGCTCTACAATGTTTTAACTTGTTCTATGCCCATCCCCTTCTCTCCAGCTCTGCAGTAGCCTTTAAAACATATCACACAATAATGTGAAAAATCAGGAGCCTGTGAGTCACTAGAGGAGGCAGAATGGAGTTAGAGCTCTTTCAAAGCTCTATACTCATATAATTGTCATTACTTGACCCATATGATAGTTCCCTGGAAGACTCTACTCACAAAGCTTGTCTTTATTTTACCTGACTCAGAGCTTGTTCAGTGTGAACAGCCTTTCATTGAAGATATTAGTTGAAAACAATAAGTGGCAATTGTTTAACATCATGGCTGCCTGCTGTTGAAGTGGATAACAGGGCAAACAATGTAGACTGACAAAAAAGCTTAAAATAAAAAATGGGGAAATTAAAGCTCCACAGGGGCTTTGACAAGCTCTGACAAATTCTCAAGGACCTAGGAGGGAATACATATGCATAGGACTTCCCATTCCCAGGGCTTTGAACATGTTCAGAAAAGAACTGAGAATGTCCAAAGCTCTCATCCCTGACTTTGAGGCCCTACATGAGGAGGAGATGAAAGCCATGACAAAGTTTCAAATCAACTGGCTGAGTGCCAAATGCCTCCAAATAAACACAGAGACCTCAATAAAGAGTGGAAGACTTATTGGTTTTAGGCACTTCAGGAGATACCTGTCTCATCATTAGCTTACCACCAAGCTAATCAAGCAGAGACATCAGTGATCACACATGATAAAAATATAAACTTTACAGATTACTTCAGTAAAGTTATTAAACAGCAACAGTAATAGAAAAAATGGCAACAAAAACATGCCCTGGAATTAAGAGAGAATCTTATTTCCAGAATTGCCACATTGTATATTTAAAATATTCAGTTTTCAAAAAAAATTGAGAAATACAAAGAAAAATAAGAAAGTATGGACCATAATGCTGTGTGTGTGTCAGGGGAAGGTGGCAGTAGGAAAAGGCATTCAGTAAGAATTGTCCCTGAGAAAGCCCAGACATCACAATTACTACACAAAAAACTTTATGTGAGATTATTTAAATATGCTCAAATAAAGGAACCCAAATCTACAGACCTAAAGGAAAGTATAATAATGATGTCTCAACAAATAGGGATTGTCAATGAAGAAACAGAAATTATAAAAATAATGAAAAGGAAAGTGTGGAGTCAAAAAGTACAAAAACCAAATGAAAAGTCACTAGAGGAACGCGACAGCAGAATTGAGCTGATCGAAGAAAGAATTGGTGAATTTAAAGATACATTAATTGAGAGTATTGAATCTGAAGGGCAAAAAGAAAAATGCATAGAGACTCATAGAGCTGTTGAACATGACCAAGCATACCAAAATAGACATGATAGGCGACCCAGAAGGAGAGGAGAGAGAGAATAGCAGAAAAAGTATATTTGAAGAAATAATGACAGAAAGCTTTCTGAATTTCACTAAAAACTAGAATCTACACATTCAAAAAACAAAAAGAACTCCAAGTAGTATAAACTTAAAAAGATGCACATCTAGCCAGGCACGGTGACTCATGCCTGTAATCCCAGCACTTTGGGAGGCCAAGATGGCCAGATCACGAGATCAGGAGATCGAGACCATCCTGGCTAACATGGTGAAACACCATCTCTACTAAAAAATACAAAAAATTAGCCAGGTGTGGTGGCGGGCACCTGTAGTCCCAGCTACTTGTGAGGCTGAGGCAGGAGAAGGATGTGAACCCAGGAGGCAGAGCTTGCAATAAGCCCAGATCACACCTTTGCACTCCAGCCTGGGTGACAGAGCAAGACTCTGTCAAAAAAAAAAAAAAAATCCACATATAGACACATTATAATCAAACTGTCAAATGACAATCTTGAAAGCAGCAAGAGAGAAGTGACTCATTAGATAGAAGGGTTACTCAACAAGATTAACAGCTAATTTCTCATCAGAAACCATGGATACCAGAAGGCAGTAAGATGACATACTAAAAGTGCTGAAATAAAAGTATTGTCAACCAAGAATTCTACAGCCAGCAAAATAACTCTTTAAAAATGAAAAAGAAATTAAGACGTTCTCAGATAAACAAAAACTGAGAGTGTTGCTGGCAGTTGTGCCTACAAGAAATACTAAAGTAGGGGTTTTTCTGGCCACGATGAAAAAGCATGCAATAGCAACTTGAATCTACATGAAAAAGCAAATAAACCAGTAAATTTAACTACATAGTAAATATAAAAGACAATATAAGTGTATTTTTTCTTTGTTACTCTTTGTTTTGATAATCACCTCTTTATCCCATTGGGGAAGGATGGATCTCCAACCGAGGGTTATGGAAAAGGCTGAAGACACCTGACACTGAACAAATGAGATCAACAGCAGTTTTTTAGTCACATATACTCACGACCTAGGGGAAGAAGACACATGCCATGCAAGACCACAAGGTGCTTGCGTTTGGGACCAGAGTGAACAAGCAGGGTCTGTGGGAGGCAGACTTTGTAATAGCAAGAGGATGAGGCGATCCTTGGTTCCCACAGAAGAATGTGATTGGCTCATTTGAATAACGACATGGGCTGGCAGGGACTGGGGCCTGCTACTCAGGGATTAATAACAACTGTGTCTGATCCCTATGATAAGGAGAGCTTTTTGGCTAGGGGACCTTATCAGTAGGAGCAGAATGGGGAAGGGAACTTGTGGTTAGGCTATTTGAGACCTTCCTGATTTTTCTAGATGTCAAGGCAGCACTTACTATTAATTTTAGGATTTATATCACAACTGACCCCTTGATGTTTTGACATCAGTTTAAACTTGTTGATCACTGCAACTTTGGGGGGAATAGAAGCAGAACATTCCTAGGAAGCAAAGTAGGCACTTGACCAGAAGAAAAATGGGTACATGGTGAGGTGGTCGTCAAAAATACATTAACATTAGAGGTATCCCCATTTATGGCCAATAAAGGCATTTGAGGGACCTGTGTGGCATTGGTACAGGGAAGGCATGTCCCTAGGGGGCATGAATTTAGACTAATCAATGTCTGTGGCAACAGTGACACCCAGTGGGGGGTCCATTTGTCACTTTGCAACTTAAATCAGAGTTCTCTGAAGAACCCATTATGCTTCCAATTAAACCAGCTGCCTGAGACCTATAGGGGTGGTGGAAGTTCCATTGAATGCTTTCTTCAATAGCTCAGCATTGTGTATTCTGAGAAGCGAAATGAGGGCCTTTGCCAATATCAGAAATGTCTGGAACTCCAAAGGGGATAAGAAGTATCCTGGTAAGGCCATGTATTGTGGCCTTAGTATATGTAGAGATGTGTGTGACCTTGATTTACAGATTGGGTATCTATGAGGCAAGAGATTCCCAGAGTTCTTTACCCCAAAGGAGGCAACTTTTAGGCAGTGGACCAAGAGTTTGCAAAAATGTCCAGATGGAACTATTTTTTGGCCAGGGCATTCAATGTTAAGATGACTGCCTGAAGTGTGCTAATTGTGCTGACTCTTGGGTCCCATTCTTTTCAGGGACATTCTGGTTAAGGGATGGAAAAGCAGGAACATTCTGCTGAACTCCATCATGTATGATGGCAAGATACCATCCATAAAGGGTATGAATTTCTATTGCTGATCACTCAGTTGATCCTAAGGAGGTTCTTCAGGTAGCCAAGGGCCTGGGAGAGGGTTGACCTCCTCCAGTACTATGGCATCCAACAAGACTGAGAATAAGGGAGGCCAATCCCTCCTGCAAGATTTACTAGAGTGACCAGGTTTGGCTCTATTCTGTAGCAAAGAGGCCTCAGTAGCTGTGCTGTGCTTGTGAGGTTCTGCTTCCATAACACAAGACATAATGAGCAGCTGGGTATAGAAGATTACAGGTACAGGGGCTGCAAGAGCCTAGATTTTCAGGATAGTCCAGTATGTGGCCAGCAATTGCTGCCCTAATGGTATATAGTGCAGGTCTGAGAAGGGCAGTGCAGTTTCTTGCACCAGAAGCCTATGGACTGCTTATGTTCGTCATAGGTGGTCCAGAGACCCTAGAAGGCATGAGAGGAGGTTGCTAAAGCTTCTATGGTGAATGAGTCTCTGAGGACACTAACAGCAGTGCCTGTTGATTTGAATTTGGACAGATTCTAGGCTTTTTGTTGGAGAAGGATCCATTCAAGGTGGGCTGATTTCCAAATAACAACATCAGTGAAATTAATTAAATTTGAAACTGAGGAATATGTTGCTTCCAGAACCCCAAAAGTCCTTAATAAATGTGTCAAATGAATCTCCTTGGAGGAGGATGTCATCAATGTAATGTCATACCTGGTCATACATGTGCCCCTAGAGAAAGGTGAGTGCAGCTGGGATTTTGCCTGCAAAGATTATGTGCCAGGCAAGGCCTGGCAAAAGTGTATTGTGTCTTTTAGGTGGTGGAGACAAATGCGATTGAGAGGCTATGAAACAGACACTGAACAGAACATATCCAAATCTAAAATAGAACAATATTTACCAATTGCTAATTGGATGAGTCAGTAATTCCAATAATATTGAGTATTGGGTATGGGGGCCTTAGTGGATGAGACCATAGCATTGAGGTTGTAGCTACCCAGTGTGAGGCCCCATTCATTCTTTTCAGGTTTAAGAACAGGACAAATTGAGATGCTAAATAGAGGAGCAGTGGGAGTAATCACTCCTTCACTAATTAGGTCTTAAATAATAAGTTTTAACCCTTGAAGCCCTGTTTTAAGTTACATTGGGCCTTAGTAACTATTTTAACAGGGGGGATCCATGGCATCTCATTTAGTTTAGCCAGTTTTTAAGTGTGAAAGACTTAATTTAACTTTATTTTTCGTGGGTCAGAGTAACCTTGCCCACCACAGGATACTTTAGGATAACGGGTACTATGACCATAAGGAGTTTAGGCAAAATATTAATTCTGATGGTTAAGGTGAGGCATATTTATTTGTCCTCTATTTCATATTTGGCAACTCCCTTAAGATTTTCGGGGGTATCTTGTTTAAATATAATGGGTCCTCATGTGTAACTGTAATTTGAGCCTCAGTATTGATTAAGTCCATGAAGGCCTGCCAATTGGTGCATTTTGGCAAATGATTTTTTATTGTTCTTTTCTTTTTTCTTTTTTGTTCCTTTTTTCTTGTTCTTTCAGCAAATGTTGATGTTAATTCAGAACCTATTTTGTAGAGGCACAAAAGCCAATCAGCGCCTTTTTGTCTTTTTGCTGTGAAAATAATTTTGTCAATAATATCTAATTATGTCAAATTGTGGACCTCTGTTTCAATTTAATTTTTTTCCTGCAAGCTTGAAATTTGAGCTCTTTATTGCAATGGAGGCATAAGCAGGAGAGTGGCGTAGCAGAAGAGCACTGTGCCCACAATTCTGCTACAGACCCACCCTTTCTCCCACACAGGCTTCCTTTTTGTCCATACTTTTTCCTCTGTAAAAATCCCCTCATACTAGGCCAGGAACAATGGCTCATGCCTGTAATCCCAGTGCTTTGGGAGGCTGCAAGGGGAGGATCACTTGAGGCCAGGAGATCAAGACCTGCCTGGATAACATAAAATGACCCCCATCTCTTAAAAAAAAAAAAAAAAAAGCCAGGTGTGGTGGAGTGTGCCTGTAGTCCTGGCCACTCAGGAGGCTAAGACAGGAGGTTTGCTTGAGCCTGGGAGTATAAGGTTACAGTGAGCTATGACTGCACCACTATACTCCAGCCTGGATGACAGTGGGAGACCTTGTCTCTAAAAGAAACAAACAAACAAACACAAAATTCCTCTGTAATAATTTAGATTTATAGTCACATAAAGTTGTTGCTTTCAGTTTCTGTCTGCACAATCACCATGATGCAGCCCTTCTTGATGGTTATGGGAACAGGTTTGGGTTCCTGGGGCCCGACTCATAGGTGGTGGCCTCCTCTTCAAGAGAATGCCAGTCAGTCTTTCCAGGGTTGAGTTCCACATCCAGTAAGATAATTTTGTCTGTGGCCTGGATGAAATCTATCAAGCTCTGCTGTCACAAGGTTAGCCCTTTGGCGTGCTGGTAAGCAACAGCACTAAACAAATCCCAGGTACATTGGCTAGGGGTTATGCATTGGGAGAGCAATTGAGTACGAAATGCTCCTTCCCATTTTTAAATAATCAATGTGTGGCCATGGGCCACCATGGATGTGCACCTCAATACCTTTGGAGGTCAGGAGAGCACATACAACAGCAGCAATGGAAGCAGTATCACAGGTGAGAAGCAACTCTTGCCTGAGCAACAATGACTATTACGCAACCAAAATGCCATGCTTAATTCTCCGCAGGGTGGTGGTCTTCTTCTTTTCCATATACTCTACAAAGGCCATCTTGGGAGTACACACTCACGAACAGTTTCATGGCTGTCCCAAGCATCCAGTGATGGTAACTAGGCTATACACAGTGATCAGAGAGCTCCAGCTCTGCCTTTGGTAAGTGAGACTCAGGTGTCAGCTGATTAGGATGCTGTGTTGTCACTTTCACAGGCAGAAGCCTCAGAGATTATCTGCCCAACACAGGCCAAACCCAGTGGCACATCATGCCAAGGTATAGTCAATAAACAAAAGTTCTTGTCTTGAGGATTATAGCATTTAGAGTGGGAAGAGATGGCAACATCTGGCAAAAAAAACATAGTTCCATGCAAGCCAAAGCACAAGTCCACTAGTAATCAGCGATTCTGTTCCAGGCAGTATTTGCCATATCATGAAACCAGTTAACTAGCCATGAGCAATTAATTAAAGCTGACGAGGTGTCCTTGGTTATTGTTGGTACATCCTGTTCATGACACCAATTGTTTTGATCACTTCCCCTCCACCCCACTGGTGAGGGAGGGATCCCACCAAAGGGTTATGGGTATATCTGAAAACACAACACCCAACACTGGACAGATGAGATTGACAGCAGTTTATTAGTCACATATACTTATAGCCTGGGGGAGAAGGACACCACATAACACACAGGGCCACAAGAGGTTTGCAATCTGAAACAGTGAATAACCAGGGGCTGTGGGAGGCAGGCTCTATAGTAGCAAGAGGGTGGGTAGCCTTTGCTTCCTGAGGGAGGATGTGATTGGCTTGTTTAAACAATTCTATGGGCTGGCAGGGAACTAAAGCCCACTACTCTTAAAGAAAAAAATTATTAAATTACACTGGTTGAAGATGGTAAAGAAGATTTTATTCAGGAACATCATGATAGGTGTAGGGACCACTGTAATGTGATCTTGTGGTGTGAGAGAGAGATTGGGCTTAACTCCCAATACAGCATAAGAAAATGAGAATTTATAGCCGGGGGCAGGGTAGGGGTCAGTGGATGGCAAATTACTAAGAGGAAGCAGCAGGGGTAAACGAGAATTCTTTTTTTTTTTTTTTTTAATAGAGGCAAGGTTTTGCTATGTTGCCCAGGCTGGTCTCAAACTCCTGGGCTCAAGCGATCTTCCCACCTCAGCCTTCTAAAGTGCTGAGATTACAGGCGTGAGCCACTGCACCAGGCCAGGGAGAATTCTGATTAAACCAACCTAGCAGGATGCTTCCTGAAGGCAGGCCAGGGTGATGATGGAGGATGAAGATGAAGAGCCTGATTAGATATGGAGGGATCAGATATCAAGGGTGAGAGGTTCTGGTTAAACTGACTTCATGGATTCTTGTTAAAATTGGACAATGCAGAGATGCACATGGAAGTCTAAAAGTTAGGCCTGGTTGAAAAAGAGTTCAGAGGAGCCTGAGCCTGAGTAGAGTTTTGTGAATGAGAAAATCTTTGTTAATATTCAGGGATAAGCATGAACTGTGCCTGGTCTGCATGATAAGGAGGATTGCTTGGCTAGAAGACCTTATCTGTGGAAACAGAGTGGGAAGGATAATTTGCAGTTAGGCCAATTTTACCATGTCAAGGCAGCACATAATATTAATTTTAGGCCTCATAACACATTCCTTTTTATCTTTTTTGATTTAAGAGACAACTGTGGCCAGGCACAGTGGCTCATGCCTATAATCCCAGCACTTTGGGAGGCCAAGGCAGGCAGATCACCTGAAGTCAGGAGTTCGAGACTGGCCTGGCCAACTGGGTGAAACCCTATCTTTACTAAAAATACAAAAATTAGCTGGGTATCGTGGCACATACCTGTAGTCCCAGCTACTAGGGAGGCTGAGGCAGGAGGATCGCTTGAACCTGAGGGGTGGAGGTTGCAGTGAGCCGAGATCATGCCACTGCACTCCAGCCTGGGTGACAGAGCAAGACCCTGTCTCAAAGATAATAATAATAATAATAAATAAAAATAAAAACAAACATGTGTTGATGCACATACAATGTATAAAGATGGGTTTTGTATGACAATAACAATACATAGGAGTAGGGATGGAATGGAGCTGTATTGGAACAACATTCTTGTACAATATTGAAATTAAGTTAGTATTCATTTCAACTAGTTTTTCTAACTTAATATGTTAATTGCAATCCCCAGGGAAGCGATCAAGAAAATGGCAAAAGAAAGAACAAAGTAGTTAAAATGGTAGGTTAGAAACTATCCATTTAATACAAAATAAGGCAGTAATGAAGGAACTGATAAACAAGACATGCCACATGGAACAAATTGAAAAATGCCAGACACAAATCCTACGTTTTGTTAGTTATATTAAATTTAAATAGATTAAGCACTACAATGAAAAAGCAGAGATTGAAAGAATGAATTAAAAATGATCCAATTATATGCTATGTATAAGGGACATGACTTAGATTCAAAGACAGAATTAATTTGAAAGTAAAAAGATGGAAAAAAGACATATCTTACAAAGAGTAACTGATATGGTTTGACTGTGTCTCCATCCAAATCTCATCTTGAATTGTAGTTCCCATAATCCCCACATGTTGTGGGAGGGAACTAGTGGGAGGTAATTGAATCATGGGGGCAGTTACCCCCATGCTGTTCTTGTGATAGTGAGTTCTCACGAGATCTGATGGTTTTATAAGGGAATTTTCCCCCTTTGCTCAGCACTTCTCTCTCCTGCCACCCTGTGAAGAGTTGCCTTCTGCCATGATTGAAAGTTTCCTGAGACCTCCCCAGCCATGTGGAACTGTGAGTAAATTAAACCTCTTTTCCTTATAAATTACCCTGTCTTGGGTATTCTTTCGTAGCAGTGTGAGAATGGACTAATGCAGTAACCAAAAGAGAGTTGGAGAAAATATACTAATACCAGACAAAATAGACTTTAAGACAAGAATTGTTACTAGAGACAAAGAAGAGCATTTTATAATGACAAAATTGTCAATAATTCAGGAAGATATAACAATTATAAACATATACAAACCTAAAAACAGACTCCTGATATATATGAAGCAAAAACTGAAAGAACTGCAGGAAGAAATAGACAATTCAGCAATAATGATTAAAGACTTCGATACCTAACTTTATCTAGTGGATAGAACAATTAGACCAGGTGTATCCAATCATTTGGCTTCCCTGGGCCACATTGGAAAAAGGAGAGTTGTCTTGGGCCACACATAAAATACACTAACACTAACAATAGCTGATGAGCTAAAAAAAAATTGCAAAAAAAAATCCCATAATGTTTTAAGAAAGTTTATGAATTTGTGTTGGGCTGCATTCAAAGCCTTCCTCGGCTGCATGCGGCCCACAGAGAGTAGATAAACAAGGCAATAGAAGACTTGACCAACAATATAAATCAATTAGACCTAACAGACATCTTTAGAACACTCCACCCCACAACAGCAAAATACACATTATTCTCAAGTGCACATGGAATATTTTTCAAATTAGACCATGTGCTAAGCCATAAATTGTGTCTCAATATATTTAAGAAGATTGAAGGCATACAAAGTATGCTTTTGACCACTATGGAATAAAATTAGAAGTCAATTACAGAAGGAAATTTGGCATATTCACGAACATGTGGAAATTAAATGACAAACTCCTAAAAAAATGGGTCAAGGAAGAAATCACAAGGAAAATTAGACAATATTTTGAGATGAATGAAAACAAAAAACACAACATACAAAACTTATGGGATGGAGCTAAAGCATTGCTTATGGGGAAATTTATAGCTATTAATGCCTACATTGAAAAAGAAGAATGATCTCAAATCAATTACCCAAGCTTCTACCTTAAGAAACTAGAAAAAAGAGCAAATTAAATCCAAAGCAAACAGAAAGAAGGAAATAAAAATATTACAAAGGAAAAAATGAAATAGAGGATAAAAATAATAGAGAAAATCAATAAAACTGAAGCTGATATTTTGGAAAGATCAACAAAATTAACAAAACTTTAGCTAGGCTGACCCAGAAATAAAGAGAAAACACTTGAATTAATATAATCAGTAATAGAAGAGGAGACATTACTACCGACATCACAGAAATTTGAAAAAATATATAAGAATACTATGAACAATTGTATGCCAAGAAATTAGATAACCTAGATGAAACAGACAAATTTCTAGAAAGACAAAACTTGCCAAAACTGACTCAAGGAGAAATAGAAAGTCTGAATAGAACTATACAAATAAAGTGATTGAATCAGTAATCAAGTATTCCCACCAAAAACAGAAAGTCCAAGATCAGATAGCTCCACTGGTGAATTCTACCAGGCATTTAAAGAATAAAAGAAAAGTTAATGCCAAGGCTTGTCAAATGCTTTCAAAAAATACAAGAGAAGGGAATACTTCCCAATTCCTTCTGTGAGGCCAGTATTACTCTGATACCAAAACCAGAAAAGCCATCAAAACAAAACTACAGACCAATATCCATTCCTTTAAAATCTATTCACTAAAATCCTCAACAAAATACTAGCAAATAAATCCAACAATGTATCAAAAGGATTATACTTCATCACCAATTGGAATTTATTACAGGAAATGCAAGGTTAGTTCAGTATATAAAAATCAACCATTGTAATACAACATACTAATAGAAGAAAGGAATAAATAGCATGATTATCTCAACAGATGCAGAATAAGCATCTGATAAAACCCAACATCTTTTCATAATAAAAACACTCAACAAACTAAAAAGAGAAGGGTACCTCCTTAACTTGACAAAGGACATCTACAAAAAATCCACAGCTAGCATCACACTTAATGGTAAAAGACTAAAAACTTTCTCCCCAATATCAGGAACAAGACAAGGATGTCCACTCTCACTGCTTCTATTCAAGATTGTACTGGAGGTCCTAGCCAGTGTAACTAGGCAAGAAAAATAAGTAAAAGGCATCCAGATTGAAAAGGAAGAAGGAAAACTCTCTTTGCAAGTGACCTTGTATGCAGAAAATCTTTTAGATATCACAAAAAACTATTAAAGCTAATAAATTAACAGTTCAACAAAGTCCCATGATAAAAGATAGACAAAAATCAACTGTATTCCTATATACTTGAAATGAACAGTATGAAAAATGAAAATGAAAAATGAAAGTAATAAAATAATTGCATTTATAATAGCATTAAAAAAGAGTAGGCTGGGCACAGTGGCTCACGCCTGTAATCCCAGCCCTTTGGGAGACTGAGGCAGGTGGATTACCTGAGGTCAGGAGTTCGAGGCCAGCCTGGCCAATATGGCAAAACCCCATCTCTACAAAAAAATACAAAAATTAGCCGAGCGTGGTTGTGCGCACCTGTAATCCCAGCTACTCAGGAGGCTGAGACAGGAGAATCGCTTGAACCCAGGAGGTGGAGGTTACAGTGAGCTGAGATTGTGCCACTGCACTCCAGCCTGGGCAACAGAGTGAAGCTGTCTCAAAAAAAAAAAAAGTAAGGTATTTAGGAATAAATTTAACAAAAGAATTGCAATACTTGTACACTTGTGAGTGTATCAGATAACATTACTGAAAGAAAATATAGACCTAACTAAATGGAACATTGTCCCATTTTCATGTATTGGAGGACTTAATATTGTTAAGGTGGCAATACTCTCTAAACTGATAGACAGACCCAAGGCAATTCTTATTAAAATCCCAGCTGCCTTTTTAAAATTTTTTTATTTTTATTTTTATTTTTTGCAGAAATGGAAAAAAAAAAAAAAAAAAAAAAAAAAAAAAAAAAAAAAAAATTTTTTTTTTTAGACAGAGTCTCTCTCTGTCACCCAGGCTGGAGTGCAGTGATGTGATCTCGGCTCACTGCAACCTCTCCCTCCCAGGCTCAGGCAATCCTCTCACCTCAGCCTCCTGAGTAGCTGGGACTATAGGCTCCTGACACCACGTCCGGCTAATTTTTTTTTTTTTTTTGTATTTTTGGTAGAGACAGGGTTTCACCGTGTTGCCCAGGCTGGTCTCAAACTCCTGAGCTCAAGCAATCTGCCTGCCTCAGCCTCTCAAAGTGCTGGAACTACAGGTGTGAGCCACCGTGCCCGGTTGAAAGCAATCTGGAAAAAGAACAAAGGCAGAGGCCTCACGCTTAACCAATTTCAAAGCTTACTGCAAAGTAACAGTAATCAAGAGTGCATGGTACCTGCATAAGGATAGACATATAGATCAATAGAATGTAATTGAGAATCCAGAAATAAAAGTCACATTTATGGTTAACTGATTTTTTTTTTTTTTTTTTTTGAGATGGAGTCTCGCTCTGTGGCCCAGGCTGGAGTGCAGAGGCGTGATCTTGGCTCACTGCAAGCTCCGCCTCCTGGGTTCATGCCATTCTCCTGCCTCAGCCTCCCGAGTAGCTGGGACTACAGGTGCCGGCCACCATGCCTGGCTAATTTTTTGTATTTTTAGTAGAGTTGGGGTTTCACCGTGTTAGCCAAGATGGTCTTGATCTCCTTACCTCGTGACCCACACTCCTCGGCCTACCAAAGTGCTGGGATTACAGGCGTGAGCCACCGGGTCTGGCCAGTTAACTGATTTTTGACAAGTGTGCCAAGACCATTCAATTGAGAGAAAAAAGAGTGTTTTCAACAAATGGTGCTGAAACAACTGAATATGCACATCAAAAGAATGAAGTTGGACCCCCTACTTCATACCACATACATACATTAACAAAAAATGGATCAAAGACCTAAGCATAAGTTACATCTAGAAAACTTTTAGAAGAAAATGTAAGCACAAATCTTTGTGGTTTTTGGATCAAGCAATGGATTTTTAGACATGACACCAAAAGCACAAGTAACAAAAGAAAAAAAATAGATAATTGAACTTTATCAAATTTTAAAACTTCCATTCTTAAAAGGACACCACCAAGAAAGTAAAAACTGACAATCCACAGAATGGGAGAAAATTTTTGGAAATCATATATCTGATGAGAGACTTGTATCTAGAATATATTAAAAACAGTTACAACTTAATAACAAAAGGACAAATAACCCAATTAAAAGATGGATAAAGGGTCTGAATATACAGTTCTCCAAAGATATACAAATGACCAATAAGCAAATGAAGGGATGCTCAATATCATTAGTCACTAGGTGTATTAGTTAGGGTTCTCCAGAGAAACAGAACCAACAAGAGACATATGTGTGTGTGTGTGTGTGTGTGTGTGTGTGTGTGTGTGTGAATAATGCTGCTATGAACATTCATTTATAAGTTTTTGTGTGGACATATGTTTTCAATTCCCTTGGACTTATACCTAGGAGTGGAATATCTATGAAATATCTTAACTCCATAATTAACATTATGAGGAACTGCCAGTTTTACAAAGTGGCTCTAACCACTTTACACTCCACCCAGCAATATACAAGGGGTCTAATTTCTGCACATCTTCTCCAGCATTTGTTATTATTTGTCTTTATAACATTCATCCTAGTGATGACCTTATATGGAGGCATGGAGAGGGTGCTGTTGTTTGTTGCATTTCCTAACTATACAATCATGAGTGTATCTCATGGTTTTGATTTGCATTTCCCTAGCATGATGGTGAATTTTCATCTGTCAACTCGAATGGGCTAAGGGATGCCCAGATAGCTGGTAAAACTTTTGGGTGTGTCTGTGAAAGAGTGTTTCTGGATAGCATTTTAATCAGTAACCTGAGTAAAGAAGATCTCCCTCACCTGTGTAGGGTGCATCATTCAATCTGCTGAGGACCTACATAGAACAAATAGGTGGAGGAAGGGTGAATTCACTCTCTGTTTGATCAGGGACACTCATAATCTCCTGCACTCAACATCAGTGTTTCTGGTCTCTGGCCTTCAGATTCTTACTGAATTGTACCACTAGCTTTTCTGGTTCTCCACTGGGTCTGCAGCTTGCAGATGGCAAATCATGAAACTTCTTAGCCTCCATAATCATATGAGCCAATTCCTATTATAAATTAATCTCTGATTTATTACATATGTACATTATATATGTTTATAACATATCATTATATATATGTTTGAGAGAGAGTTTCTTATCAGATATATAGATATATGGTTTTTAAAATTTTTCTCCCATCCTGTGGGTTGTCAGTTTTTACTTTCTTGATGGTGTCCTTTGCCCAGAGGTGGTACCACAGGCAAAGCCTAGGAATCTTGAAGCACTCTCAACTGCCCACAGAGCAGTAGACTACTCTATCCTTTCTTTGAATTTAGAAAGGGTTGTTATGGCCCTATCAGCTTGGGTTCTTTTGGTCCTGAAAGCTACTCTTTCCACTGTAAACTGTGGCCTTAATAGTTCCAAGCACTGCCCCCATCCTGAGTCAGATCCCTGTGGTGGAGGGATTTGGTGGAAGTTTTTCAAACTAGGGAAACAAATACCTGCAAGAAATTGTAACTAGCTTATCCAAATTTTCTCTACTACTGGGAAACATCTTATACCACAGATCCTGTAAGGAAAGCTCAGCATACTTAGCTTGGATGAAATGCACCCAATGTCATTTGAGTGGTAGGACATGGTAGTCACATAGGTCTCCACTGTATTTCCTAGATGTTAGGGAGTATAATACTGACTGCAGAATTTTTGCAAGGCAGTGTAATAACCTCTGTGCTTCTGATGGGAAAAATAGTCCAAGAAGTATTAATTAGATCAGGAGACTCAAGTCATTTTATGAGGAGAGGTCATTTTTCATTTCATTTAAGTCTTGAGAACACCCATGGAGTTAGAGGAGAAATGTATGCATGCACTTGTGCATGTGTGAGTGTGTTGGGAGGAAGCTGTCAGTGAAGGCCTTGAAGCCAGGGTGGGAGTGATGGATCTGAAGGGACTCAGAGAATGGATAATGATAGGAGGGGGCTAAAGGAGCTCACAAAGAAGATCCTGGGGGTGGGAGGGAGGCTGACAGTAAAGGTCCTTGAAGTGGGGAGGAACTGACAATCTGACAGTGATGACCATACACAGAGCCATGGAGTAGGTGCTGCTGTTCATTGTATTTCCTTACTAGTTGATCCAGTATCCTAGTTTGGGCCCCCTGAGCTGGACTAATAATGTACGTGCCCCACTACAATGCCAACATATCAAACAAGCCACCATTAGAACAGGATCATTTTCCTCCAGGCAGCTGCTTGCTGCAATCATTCTGCTGATTAAATTTCATTCTGGAAAATACTGCACAGACATTAATCAGGTGTCACAGCCACTCCATCCTATAGAGCCAAAGCCTCTCTGACCTTTAAAAATACACCAAACAGTTGCTAGAACACATCTCCCTAAGAAGGACAGATCCTCAGGCCAGCCCACAGAAATCCATGCTGTCCTCATTCCCCTCCACCCAACCTTTCTTTCCCTGAAGAGAGCAAACAGTACCAGAAACCATTCTGATACTTTTACCTGGAGGACTCTGGTCAGCCTTCTGTCTTGGTGATACCATCAGCCCCCTACATATGTGGATCTGAAGGTCTGAAAGAGTTTTCCCATCTCAAAATAGCTTCTCCACTGGCCTGTTCGCACTGCCTGACATTTTCACTGTAACAAGCACTTCTCTCAGTGAAAACATTGTAGTCTTCAGAAATCCCTTGTTTAAACAAAATAAAATAAAACTGGTTTACCTGGAAGAAAGAATTCATAAGTAATAACGGCATTTTACAATCTCAGAGCACTTTTTCTTGCTCTCAATGTACTTTCCAATATGTCATTTCATTTTATTTTACATCCACTATATGAGGAAAATATTACTATAATCCCCATTTTACAGATGTCAAAATGGAGCCTCAAAGAGATTAATTGACTTGGTCAGAAACATAGGGCTAGAAAATGGTCTTTTGATGCCACGCCTTAAGTGCTTTCTGTCATGCTAACACAAATGAATGCTGTCAACTGACAGTTCTAAAAAGAGATGTGTTTTGATGGGGAGTGGGGTGCAGGCAATGGCTAAGGAGGTCATGTCTAAGTAGGATGTCAAAGAAAAGGCCTGCAAACAGCCAGAGGACATGTTGGAGACAATAAACACCTGGGTGAGGGGAGGCAGACAGGATGGGAGAGGGGCTGAAAGAAGCCTGGTCACTTTCACCAATTCAGATGTTAGTGTAAGTGGTCCCATTTTCCTTTCCCCCAAGCTGGTACGTGGCAAATAAAGTGCCTTATCTCTAGTTGTGCTTTCCTGCCAGAAGTGGTGAAAAGATGCTGGATGTAATCAGAGGAAGGACAATCACATATTTGTGTTGGGCTGAGTTGGGCTACCCTTGGTGACATGTACCAGCTGCCTCTGACTGCCCACTCTCTTCTGGCAGTGCGCATTCAAGTCTAGGGCATAAGGACTAAGATAGAACATTATAACACTGTAACAATAATGTAAGACAGTCCCCTGTCCTTAAAGCATAATGTAATTTAAAATGCAGTGTGTAGTAGACTGCAACTTAATTGGAAGGGATGCCTCGGACCATTTGGGACACTACAGAACATTTGGCATAGCCATTAAAAGCTGTTCTCCAGAGCCCAGGAAACTAATTGCAAATGGTTAGGTAATGCACAGCTGACAGAAAGAAGATTTTCCTTTAAATTGATTCCATGGTATATGTACAGGGATGTTTATTGCAACATTGCTTGTAACTATAAAAAACTGGAAGTAAACTAAATGTCCACCCATGGGGGTTCTTCAAGTAAGTTGAAACATTCGCACAATGGAATGTTAGGCAGTAGCTTAAAAAACATGAGGCAAACCTATATATACTGACATGCAAAATGTATTTATGAAATAGTATTGGATTTCTTAAAAAATAAGTTGCAGAATAATATTTATAGTTTGCTTCCATTTTTCTTCACTATGTGTGTAATTGTATGTGTGTATGCATATCCTTATCTATACGTAGGAAAAGTGGAAAATCTTGGGAAAATATACACCAGAATAGAGGTTACCTCTGAAGAATGACATTGGGGAGGGAAAGAGTTTCACTTTTTATTTTATACAATTTTGTATTGTTTGAAATCTGTGTGCATATTTTACTTTTGTAATGTTGGGTGTTTATGTTAAAGGACAATAGCCTTTATTGAACAGCCCCTTTCTCGTTATAGCGGGATTCCAGGTTCCTGAGCAGATTTGAGCAGTAGGCATGGATTTAGGTGCATTTCACCTTCAATAGAACTTCTTACAGGTCCAATTGAACTGTATTTCTTATAAGGAGTAATACACTAAAATATAGCCTTACGAAAGGAATCCTCTCTAATAAGCACAGCTGCTGATTTTTATTCCTCTCTCTATTCTGTTTTACCTCCAAATTTCCTCCTCTCCTCCCACCTAGGCAGAGTTTCTTCTATCTTCCTAGACAGATCAGTTACCCAGAAAGCTGCTCCTTCCAGGCAATCCACAGAGCAGACAGCCCCCTACCGGTGTAATTTTAGGGGCATCGACAAAGCCAGACCAGAAAAAGTACTTGCCCACCTGCCAGCACCAACAAGCCTCAATCATACAGTGAAAAAGAAGTACAAATTCCCTTGAGAGAGGTGACATGTTGCCTGAAACTAGCATTCAGGCAAGAAAGACTGACAGAAGAGCTGTGTGTGTGTGTGTGTGTGTGTGTGTGTGTGTGTGTGTGTGTGTGTGAGAGAGAGAGAGAAAGAGAGAGAAAGAGAGAGAGACCGGCCAAACCAAAGTAGGTGGGTCCTGGGCAGTCCTAGGCTCCCACTGCAGGACAGACACCGTGCAATTTATTAAACATTCGCCTGTTTAATTCATTTGTAAAATAGGATTTGAAGTAGTTTGTGCTTTTTAATAATACATGCTCATTGAATGTATTTGAAAGATATAGAAAAGTATAAAAAAGAAAGCAATCTCCTATAATTTCACTACTCAAAGATAACTACAGTGAATATTTGAGTTTCTTTCTAGTCATTTTTCTCTGTATATATGTACAATTTTAAACAAAATGGGATCAAACTATACATGCAGTTCTTAGCCTACTTTTGCACTCATTATTTTATATATTTCTGTGTTCTTAAATATTTGAAATACAATTTTAATAGCTATATAACATATGGAATCATTTGGTTGTGGTATCATCTAGCTAATCGTTCTCCTAATTTTTGTCATTTCAGGTTTTTTTCCTTTTTTAACTTATGAATAACATTGCCACGGACATTGTTGCACATAAATCTTAGTCCAGATTTCTCTTTCCTTAGGACTGATTCCCAGAAGTGGAATTACTGGGTCACACAGTGTAAACGTTTTTGAAGGCTCTATGGAGCAGTTTGAGCTGGTAGCAAATTTATTGATTCCTAAGAACTACTGAACACAGAAATCCTCTTCAGTGCAAGCCTGAACCAAGCAGCTGGACACACGCACCCCCGCTTGCAACAATGTCACATCTAATTAGGTGTTTAATGAATGTTTTTTGATGGGGATAAGGGAGAAGGATATACTGAGCTCTGTCATTAATTAAAGGAAGGAAACAGCTTAACTGAATCCTATTCTACTATCCCTACCAACTGTTATCTCTGGCAGGTAAATCATAGCATCTAAACAGTGAGGTTCCCCAAATGATCCCCAACCCAGTTCCTGTGGGCTTAAAGCTACTCATCTCCTCTCCCTTTCCCCCGATTTAAAAGTAATACATACGGTGAATTTTTCTGTATAGATGTTTTCCTTTGGTAGTAAATAGTTTGCAGTATAAAATGTTAATTATGCTTCTCATAGACTGATCTCACTCTAACCTTAACATTTGTGGTTATTAACCTCTGTTACGTTTATTCTGAAATTCAAAAAAAATACCTAGCCTTCTTAAACATCACCGTGTCCCTAGTGTATTCATTGATTCATGCATTATGGTTCTCTCTTGCTGTTTCATGCCTTCAAATTAGGAATATGTGAAATTCTGTGGAAAACAAAGACTAACCTTAAAAATATACTACCTCCTTTCTGTAGTAGGAAATGGACTGTTTTCAGAACTTTCCTATCAAAAATTCAGTAGAAGTATGTATACCTGAATCATTTTTGTTTTTGTTAATGCTTCCAAACAATGTACTTTGAAATCAGAATCATTTCTTTATATTCATTTTTATGTAATTCTCCTGATGCTCTTCCTTACACAATGGTGATCAGAAAGGAGATATAGTTTCCTTTCCCTGCCCATGATAGCTAAGTGGGTATCATAATGTAAGTTGGAGGGAATTTTATTATGGAAGAAGGAACTACTATTGGGTTTGATTGATTGAAGATGGACTTTGATGTGGTGTATTTGAAAGCTATTAAATGCAACTTACAAGGCTTAATAAAAATATGTATTATTTCATTATTTAGCAAGTTTACTTTTAAAATACTTTTTAGAGTATTTAACTCTCAAAATAAACAAAGGTAAAAGTACGCATGGAGAAAAAATGTGGAAAAATGCATTCAAACTCATAAAGCATTGTTATCTGTGGAGAGTAGAATTGTGGAGCAGGAGTAATTTGCTGCATCAAGCACCTCTGCAGTTTTGGGAACTTTTACCATGTCATGTCTTATTTAGTAGGTAGAATAAAGCAATAGATAAATAAAACATGTTCAACAAGTATTTAAATGCCAACTATGTACCAGACATAATTAAGTGATCATTACCGAAATGGTAAAGGCTACATATAAGAAAGACTTTGAGTATTTGCACCAGAGAACAATAATGAATATGACAATGAAAACACCTGAGCAGTTAGAAGTTTCTAAGGTATAGTCATGCATCGCTTATTGACAGGAACACCTTCTGAGAAATGCGTCGTTAGGTGATTTCGTCCTTGTGCAAACATCATAGAGTGTACTCACACAAATCTAGATAGTATATCCTACTGCATAGCTAGGCTATCAGGCAAAACCTAGATAGTATATCCTACTACACAGCTAGGCTATAAGGCATAGCCTATCTCACCTAGACTACAAATGTGTACAGCATGTGACTGTACTGAATATTGTTGTAATACAATGGTCAGTATTTGCGTATATAAACATAGCTAAACATAGAAAAGGTACAGTACAAATGCAGTATAAAGGATAAAAAATGGTACACCTGTATAGGGCACTTACCATGAATGGAGCCTGCAGAACTGGAAGTTCCTCTGGGTGAGTCACTGAGTGACTCAGTACAATCATGGTAGTATTGTGTCCTATTATGAAGGAATGTGAAGGCCTAGGACATTACTGTACACTACTATACACTTTATAAACACTGTACACTTAGGCTGCACTACATTTATTTTAAAAGATTATTCTTTCATCAATAAATTAACCTTAGCTTACTGTAACTTGCACATTATAAACTTTTTTTTTAACTTTTGACTCTTGTAATAACACTTTTAAACACACACCATACAGCTGCACAAAATATTTCTCTCTTTACATCCTTATTCCATACGCTTTTTTCTATTCTAACTTTTTTCTTTACTTTTCAAAATTTTTTGTTAAGAACAAAGACAAAACACACACGCATTAGTCTATGCCTACACAGGGTCAGGATCATCAATATCACTGTCTTCTACCTCCACATCTTGTTCCACTGGAAGGTCTTCAGGAGCAATAACACACATGGAGCTGTCATCTTTTATGACAACAATGCCATCTTCTGCAATACCTCCCAAAGGACCTGCGTGAGGCTGTTTTACAGTTAACTTTTAAAAAATATTTAAGTAGAAGGAGTACACTCTATAATAATTATAAAGTATATAGTATAGGAAATACATAAACCAGTAACATAGTCATTTATTATCATTATCAAGTATTATGGATTGTACCTAATTGTATATGCTACACTTTCATGTGATTGTCAGCACAGTGAGCTTATTTACACCAGCATCACCATAAACTCGTGAGTAACACATTGCACTATGATGTCACTAGGTGATAGGAGTTTTTCAGCTCCATTATAATCTTATGGGAACACCTTCATATCTGCGTTCCGTTGTTGACCAAAACATCGCTATGTGGCACATGTCTGTACTTGTGCACTGTGACAGTGTTGTCTGCCCCGGTACTGCCCTCGGCCTCTGCCTCCTAGATCTGTGGTTCCCACTGGATGCCTTGTGCCCAGCTGAACTTCAGCTTGTTGACTGGCCCTTCCCGTAGCTGACTGCAATTAGGTGTGTCTTCGGTGTTAAACATCTCCTTTTCAAGGTAAAATCAAGAGGTCATGGGGACCCAGACACTTTCAGATGCTGATGGTGGGAATGTGCTTTGCTACAAATATTTGGGAGGGCAATTTGGCAATACATTTTCAAAGCCTTAAAAATATTCTGACTTGATGATAAAAATCAGAATAGTGGTTACCTCTGGTAGGGTTATTGACTGGGGAGGGGGCTCAAGAGAGCCATCTGGGATGTTAGAAAGGTTCAATATCTTAATCTGGGTGGTGGTTTACAAGTGTGTGTGTGTGTGTGTGTGTGTGTGTGTGTGTGTGTGTGTGTGTGTGTGTGTGTGTGTGTGTGTGTGTGTGTGTGTGTGTGTGTGTTAAAATACATTGGTCTGTACATGTTATTCCATGTGTGTTGATAAAAAAAGTTTAATTAAAAGTATGTGTTTGGAACGTTTGAACCAATAATTCCATAGTAGTATTGTATCCTATGGTGAAAAAGATGCAAAGGTTTAGTTCATTGCATTATTTACAATGTTAAAAAACTGGCAATCTCCAAAATATTCAATAACAGTGAAATGGTAAATAAATTATGTTCCATTCATTTTAAATCATATTATCAAAAGTTTTTTCTTTACTGATATTGGAAAACATTTATTATATAGTGTTCGGTAACTAACACAGGTTACAAAATAGAAATAAATCAATAACCAAGTAAAGACAAGTACCAGTGCTGTTCCCTGGTGCTATGGTTATTTTCCTGGTACCCAAAGAAAAAGACCAGCTGGCAATGAGAATCAGGCAACACCCTTAACTATGGTTTTCCTCAATCAAGATTCATATGTTTGTGGTGCAGGCACTGAGTACTAGGCATTGACCTAAGGTAGTCTGGTGGGCACACCCCAACCTCAGTTAGGAATGTTTGGACTCTTTGAGGCTCTCCATTATTCTGAAGCTTCTCTCTGTCCTTGATCAACCAAAGTCTGGAAAATGAGAGTTGGATGGTGATAACCAGAGCGTAGAGATACTAGCTGGGATGTCTATAAGTGTGTGCACTTGTGAATACCTGTATGGCCACCATTTTAAATATGCATGTATGCATGTATGTGTGTGTATACATGTAGACATTTCTCTAGCCCACATTCCCAGAATTGGAATCAGAAAGGTATACTATGTAACTTAAATAGTCAAATTGGTCAGCAAAATAAGGAGATAATTGAATGCTATGGCTCTTCCCAGGGAGAATGTGTTAGACACAGAGCACCATCTGGCATTTTTCTACTGGTCTGAAGGCTTCTGGGGAGGGCGCTCATCATTGGTTTGAAGAAGATGGAGAGAAGTAGGCTGCAGTCCCATTGGTAAACATTTCCCGATGCTATAAAGCAGTTTGCAACCTAGGGCAACACTGTGTGTTTGATTAAGCTTGCTATGAAAAGGATTTATTGTAAGGCATTTTAATAATTTCTTTTTTTTTATCAAAAGCTAACCAAGCAGTTTTACAGTAGCCTTCACTTGCATGAAAGACCTGTTTCTTCATCTAGGTGGCTTGCCTATCAGTAAGTCTTATTATAAACCTATTTATGTATAAACTCCACATGTGTTTTGACATGAAGAAAATCAGAATGGAGCCCAGGAAACATTGCCTCTTGCTTTTTAATCATCCGGTTCAGTCTGAGTTAAACTTTTTTTTGGAGGAAAAGAGGTGTACATACTGGGCTTAGTTAAAATGTAGGGGGTTTTCCCCCCAGTTCCGTTTCTAGTCCCTCCCCTTTTCCCGATCCTCTCTCCAAACAAATACACCATCTCTGGGGAGAAGACTGCTACTACTCTCTGAGCTGCTGCAGGTGCTGCTATTGTCACTGCTACTGGTCTCAAAGTCATTTTTAACTTGACTGAGTGCGTGCTGTGCTCCAAGTCCCATAAGGCACCCCAAGAGACAGCACAAAAGAAACATACCATATGCAGTTCTTTTAAATAGCCAGCTCCTCTAGTACTTTATAAAATAATGTTCAATTTCAAGCAGGATTCAGGAATACAGATGTTGAGAAAGCAAACCTCACTCCCACTAAAGGTACCTCACTAGTTTGTGTCTTTGGGATTATAAAGGTCAAATTACATATGCCCTCTGCATCATTTGGTGGGTAGTGTGTTTCTCTCTGAATTGAAAAGGCCTCGATCTGTCCATCAAAACCAGCATGGTAACAAGTTTTTATTTGGCTTCTTTAGGGATCTCTTGCTGTGTGATTGCCATAGGGGAGCCAAGAATCTCTAAAGAAGGTGTTAAATAGTCTTTAGAGCCTGTATAAAAACCTCGTTTCTTTCAGGCTACTTTCACAGAAACAAAATATGTTAATTAGCAAGCACTCCTGAGAAATCAGTGCTGGTTGCAGGAGTCCTCCACATTAAGTATGAGATACTTAGAATGAGAGGAGAAAGAGATAAGTAAACAGGACTCAAAGACAATTATTGCAGAAGTATAAATACAGGATTTCTCTCTGCCTTTGTGGAGCTTATGGAAACCCTGACACAAGCTAAGCAGGTTTAAGACACACACATCTACAGTAGTAGGCATCTTGTCTCTATCTAGGACATATATCACAGATTTCTAAACCACATCTATAGTGTAGGGCTGCTAATAATACCTGACACAGCATTCAACGTGGCCCCTTGGGTGCCCAAGTTCTTTACAAAGGGCTTCCTTTTTAACCTTCAAGAAACATATTTTGTTCCTTCAGAAGATGGGAAAGGGCAAGGGCCTTCAGTCCCATTTCCCGGATAAGAAAAACAAAGCTTTACAGTAGATTAGCAACGCAGATCTGGAAAGAGCCAAGTACTCTTCTTCATCCTATTGACTCTTAGAATAGTTTTATACTTGATTTGGTTTGGGTTTTTAGGGAGACATGGAGAAAGGATTGCAGCAACCATCAGAAGGAGACCTGGCAAGCAGAGCCTGGGAGCTCCTCAATGGGACAGAATGGGCACCTCCAAACAGGTATATTCTCTTAGCTATGTTAGGCTTCCAGGGCTGTTTCCAGAGGGAGGTGGAGTCCACTGTTACCCACTTCCTCACCCTCCACCTCCCCTGGCCACCAGACAGATGTCTTGGGGGCACTCCAAGGAGGCCTCATCCTGTTCTGCAGTTGTTTTGAGAACATTCGAACCACCTTTTGGTCCAACCACAAGGTGCTTCAAGCCCAATATCCTAATGGGGTCCAAAAGGATAGGTTCGAGAAGGAGTTGGCTGTCTTCCAAGATCAGTGACATTCCCACCTCATCCCCAGTTTCCCTTAGTAATCCACAGTGGATCTGTCAGCCATGACTTTACTTTTACTCTTTCCAAAGCTACTTGCATTTTCATCTTGCTGCATCTTTTGGAGCTAATGAATTCCTTAGGTTTTCCATTTGCTATAGAGAATAATAGTTCTTTTCAGGCGCCATAGCAAGAACACTCACCTTGGAGTCCAACAGATCTAGGTTCTAGCTCTCACTTCTGCCACTTACTAGCTGAGTGGGCACAGGACATTTTCTTCCCTTCTCTGAGATTCAGTTTCCTCCTCTGCATAATGGGGTTATTGATAACTCCTCTTCCTCCCTTGCATGGCTGCTATGATGAGAAAATGAGATCCTTGATATAAAAGCACTTGAACAGTACAAACTGGGGTTCTGGTGCAGAGTCATATTTTAGCTGAATTTTCTAGCTAAAGATTGGGGGCTGTTGGTTCTAGAATTCTCAGATCTGGTGAATAAGGCTGTGTTCCCTCTCTCTGTCTCTGCATAATTTTATACACTCTGGTCACATCACTTCCCAGCCTTCATCGTTCTAGACTAAAGAGTCTGCGTTTGTTTAATCTATCTTCATATGTCAGCCACCATTCCCCGCCCCCCCACCACCACACACACACACACACCATCCCTTTGATTATAGAGTGGCCCTTCTCTGGATCATCTCCAGCTCCATTATGTCATTCTGGAAGCACTAAGACCAGACCTGCTCAAGTGTGTGTGTGTGTGTGTGTGTGTGTGTGTGTGTGTGTGTTCCTCAGCTCTGAACCTCTGACTCTGACCCCCTCCCCAGTTATAAATCTTAGAACAGGATAATTACCCAAGACCCTGTCCAACTACAGAGAAGGTTGGTTGGCTTCAGACTGAAGCCTCCCCCCTCTTTCTCTGCGCAGCCCTGGCCCCAAGGGGCTAAAACTGCTCCCTGTCTGGCTTGGAAGGCTGGGAGGTGGATAACTAGGATGGGGAGACTGAGGGGGAGGGAGAAGGGGGGGGTCTTGCGCAAGCGCACGCGGCTGCACGGACCGCCAATGCTGCTGCCTCCCGGAGCAGAAGGAGGCAGAAGAGGAGGGAGGGAGAAGAGTGGAAGGGAGGGGGAGGCGGCACTTGGGCTGCAGCTCGCAACCAGAGGCAGTCTCTTTCAGCTCTCGGAGGGACCGAGAGAGGCAACCGCGGAGTAGGATGCTCTGCGGGGCGCCCAGAGCCGGGGGCGCTTGAAGCAGCTTCGGGGACTGGGGCAACCGGGCAGTTTTCACCATGCATCAGTCCCTGACTCAGCAGCGGTCCAGCGACATGTCCCTGCCCGATTCCATGGGTAAGTCTAGCGGCCCTTCCTTCGGGCGGCGGCAGCAGGGGTTGAGTGCGCTGGCCTCTGGACTGTGAATGCCCCGGCTGCCCCAAAAGCCAGAGAGCGGGAAACTGGGCATGGATGGGGTGGTCTTCGCGCCCCAGCGTCTGGGTGGTGGACCAGAGTCCCAGGGGAGCGGCCTGGCTGCAGCGGGAGCGACGTGTGGAGATCGGAGCGCCAAGCTTGCGTCGGAGTATCTCTGCCCCGGAGTGCGGGTGTGTGCCTGTTTGTGTGCGTGTGTCTACAGACTTGCAGTCGGTGGTAAATCCCAGCAATCTGAGGATCAAAACACTTCCCTGCACCCTGCGCCTTCGCTTTCCATTCGACGCTCACTCTTTGCAAAGTCCTGGTCACTTCTAAGAGCTCACGACTAACGACAATTAGAAGAAGCAGGGTCCTCGCCCCCTCCCAGCTCTCTTGAAGCTGCCCTGAAATTTAGAGATGCAGTTGGGAGGGGGTCTGACTTGCACCTCGCTGATTTGGGGGGCGGGTTGCGCAACTCTGGGGGATGGGCGGGGGTGAGAAGAAAGGGGGGGATGAAGGGAGGGGAATTCCTGAGGAATCACTCAAGACAGCCCAGCCCTGCCCTCTGCAGCGGCAGGGTCAACATTCTTTGAATTTGACTGTTACTCTGCTCCAAATGCAGGGAATGTGCATCAGTGTGAAAAGGGAGTAAGGGGCAGGAGTGAGAGCGCGAGAAAGAAACATCCAGCGCGAGCCCGCGCATCTTCTGAAGTCGCGCTTTTCCTCTCAGGGCGGTATGGAGGGGGAGGGGCACTCTTCGACTCCTTTCCTTATAGAAACTGGGGTACGCTACCTTAGGGCACCAACTTGGCTGCCCCTCGAAGCTGCTTTTTGGTAGTCACAAACAAAAAACAAACCCAGTCCCCCTCAGCTGTTAGGCACCTTCCCAAACCCTATGATTTCACTGGGCGGAGAAATTAATTTGGAGCCCTGGAGAGGGGGAGGGAATTGTAAACTCATGATCCCACCTAATCTTTTAAAATTCGCCTCGGATACACTTCAATCAAATCGAATTCTCTCTTTCCAACATACTTTACATTCTGCAAAATCCCTCTGTCCCGCAGTTCCTGCCATCAGTCTGCTCAGGTCTTCTCCGATGAATTTGCGGGAACATCTCGAGTGGAGGGGGCAGGGAGAAGATCGAACCCCCTATATAATCTCCCTACTGCCCGCAGAAGACTCAGTGTCAACAAAACTCGTTCACCGGAGGGGCCCCAGAAAGTGTTATCTCCTGGATGGTGGAAAGATCCGTATCCTCAATGCTTTTGCATATTCAGTATAAGAATTTACTTTTTCATTTTTAAGGGCGTAGTTATTTACAACGGGGTACAAATGAGGCCAAGGACTTGGTCTGAATCCAGAGCCCAGCAGTCCCAGACTCCCCCTTACTCCCAGCTCGCGCGCGCGCACTCTTTCTCCAACACACACACCACGCACACACACATACAGAGGGAGAGAGACAGCGCGCGCGAGAGAGCGACAGCGAGAGCGAGAGAGAGAGACAGAGAGGTGGGAATGTACTCCTTACCTTGGCCAGCTGTGGCGCCAACAACGCAGCCCCGGCTCCCCGACGCCAGGCTGTTGCGCTTCGCGAGGGAGGGCTGAGTGGAAGAGTGCTAGGGTTCCGCAGCGTCCATTCCCGCTGCGGACGACAACCACCTAACCACCTGCAAATCAAGCCACAACTCCCGGGGCCCGTCTGCCTTCGGGGAGTGGGCTGATTGGTGGTCCAGGGCTTAAAGAGTTACTACTTGGCGCACTGCTCTGTGGGTTGGGGAACAAGATGAAGAGCTTTCTTTCTTGGGCTCCCAGGGGCCCTCAGCGATCTTGTGTTTCTCGAAAGGTCTGCGCAACAAACAGCTGAGTGGGCTTGGCCCAGCCCAGTCTCCACACTCCTGGAAAGGAATCATAAATCCCAGATAGAAGCGGAGCCGGCGCCACGCATTCCACTTTTTAAAGTCCGCAGACCGACGGCACTAGCAAATTCCTGAGTCGAGTGGTAACGCTGGGTTTCCACAGTTTGGACAGGGGAGTCTCCCCGGAGTTCCCTGGCCCTGGTCCCGCACAGTCCTGGCCTGAATCAGCGTCTAGGCTACTTAGGTGCTACTCCCACTTAGCTCTGCCAACACCACCTTCCCTTGCGTGGGGGGAAGAGGACAGTGGGTAGGTAGGTTAGTGTTTCAGCCTCCAAGGGCAGCATTTCCGAGGGGATTCCCTTTATTGTCAAGACACAACCGCAACCAAAACAATAAAATTTAAAACACACGGACACACTGCACCAAGGTGCCTGCACTCTACGCTTGCTGGCTGCCTGGGAATAGAGCAGTTCGTCCAAGGCTCAGAGTGGAGCAGGCGCTTGGCAATTAAGAATTTGGTAATTTGACTCCAGCGTCCCCCCATCCCCTCCCAGCAACCCCCTTCTCCCTTTTGGCAACACCGCCCCCAGGCGCAAAGGCACCTCTACTACAGTAGGGCATTCCTTCCTCCCAAATAACACATTTGTAATTCGCCGGCGGCCTCGGATGTTCTCCATTCAGAGAACCGTCTAAAGTGGGGAGGGATGGATTTCAGCGCCTTTAAGGAAATATTTGGGAGATTGGCAGCGTCTTGAGGCCCTTGTGTGGGCAGCCACCTGTTTCTAGGGATACTCAAGGCTGGGATATCCGGGGACCCACTCTGTGTGGCAAAGCTGACTCAGGTAAGCAAATCCTAATCGGTTCAAAAGATCAACCCAGAGAACTAGCCAGGCATCAACACCGTGTACAGGACAAGATACTGGGTTCCCAACTTTATTGTGCCCAATAAAGATTATACACTTTATCTACTCTCTTGGGAGAGGATAATCAAGAACGTGTGCAAGGTAAAACAAAGTAACAGAAACAGCATCTTACCTTCTAGCAACTCACATCTTGGTTCCCTCAGATACATAATCCTGGGACTGGCAGATATCATATGGGTTGTGGACCAGACCCACGATTACAATTGTAATGGTACCAGTTACAATTAATATACTTATTGAATAAGGTACCTGGGAATTTAGGGACATGAATAAGCGATTAATTTTGATCAAGAAAAACTTCTTGGAGGAGGGGAATTTTGAGCATGTTTCGAAGGAAGGGAGGCACCCAGATTCAAAGACCGCAGTGCAGATGGGGGCTCTGATCAGGGGGAAAACCCGGATGAGAGAAAAGCTGGTTGTTTTTGGAAGAGTGGAGACAGCAAATAATTGGGTGCTTCTAGAGCTAAGCACCCTGGTCATCAGGAATCTGGGGTGTAGGTGGGGCACTGCAGAGAGGGAGGGCTGCAGTAGTTCTGCAGGGAGGCTGCTGAGGGGGGGCAGGCAAGGCCAATGAAAAGATTTCAGACTCTCTGACTGCTGTTGGTTGCAGAGGTGGTTGTTGTTTAAGCAGAAATATACCGGGTGCCAAGGAGACAGAGTAGTGAGAGATATTGTAGTTTTCACACTAGTTAGTCAGAAGGCTTTTAATTTGAGGGAACCCTCAGGTGTACCCTACATTAAAAAATCAATTCTATGAGAATAGCCCATATTTATTCACACAATTCCTCCCACATCCTTCTTGATTAAAAGGGAAACAATTCTGAGATGTTGCCTCTTGTTTATTCAACAAGTGCCGATTGTTTATTAGGTATCAAACACTAGGTGTAAATCGTAATAGGCATGATTTTCATATACCTGCTGCTTTATTTAAGTACCTCATGGTGCCTGAGTTTTTTAATGTGTCACTTTACTAAACAAAATCAGAATAAGATGGTCCTGTGTTTACAGAAACATCTAAGGCAAGCCCCAAATTGTACCAGAATAAGAACAGGGCTGTACTTCTCTCTTCTAAAATAAAACAGCCACCAGGAAAGTGTCCTAAGCAGACACAATAAATTGCCTTTTAGGAGCCTGGGCCACACCTTCAGAAAATGGGTATATTTTGCTCTAAGTAGATGTGAATTTTACTGAGTCAAATTGACACTACAGATAAATTGAGGGGTGATTCTTCATTTTCAAAACGAGTCACCCTGGGGTGGGGGTTTCTTAAAACAGTCAATTCCCCAAGTGCAACTAGAAATAATTTCATGTTACACAATTATGGTCCTTATAATATAAAATAAGTGGTGACAGGGAAGGACGCTCATGAGGGGACAGAGATTAGATATTCGACATGGTGATCAGAGAGTTTTCTTAGGAATTTTATCCACAGCAAATCCTATCTGGAGTCAAGGCCCCTGTGGGGCTGTAGGAACTTTGCCTGGGTTGCTCAAGTGACTGAATTTTCAATTCAGGTTCTAAAGCAGGAAAAAAGATTTTCAAATGACACTATGTGGTTTGCTGAGTCACTTTTCTGACCTGGCTCTTCCTGTGCTTTTAAAAGTTAGAGTGATATTTGCAAAGAAGACCCAAGAGCTGTGAATAAGATTAAAGGCCAGCTGGTGGGGAAGGAGCAGGCAAATGGAACAAACAAACAAAAATTAAAAAGACCATGCATGCACACACACTTCTCCAATTTAGTCTGTAAGGTTACATGTTTTCTGGGTAAGGTGTTGAGACACTTCCATGTGACAAAGATATCCGTGGTGTATCCAACTGTTCTCTCACTCTCTTTTGCCAGTTTGGGGCAGGGGAGGGCTAGAGATTGTGTGAGTGACGAAAGACAAGGGAAGACAAGAATGGGAGGCGATGTTGGCAAGTTTATGTTAGAGCCCCTCTGTAGAACCAACTCACAGATTCACTGAGAAGTATCTATCATCAAATAAACTTAGGCACTCTGGTTTAGAGACTAATTTAGGGTCCCTCAAAATCAAGAGGAAGGATAACTAAACTTCAGGTAAACAGAAGAAATAAATCCTGGCCTTCCCCCACCCCTCTACTATTCCTTTCCCAGTACCATGCAGTCCAGAGCTCCCGGCTTTGCTCCTGTGTTTACCATTAGTCAGCTCCCATTTGCATCCCTAACAGCCCTGTCATGAAAGGGCCCCGATGTTACAGGTGTCTCTAGTGGGCTTTTATGTTTTTGTCCCATGGAGGCTGGACTCAGGTCTCTTTAAAGAGGAGTCTCATTTGCCAACTCTTCTTACCTCTTCCCCAGGGTGAGACATAGTGCTTTAGCATTGTAGATGCCTATAAACGTTCAAACCACTACTACATTTCAATGAAAAAATAGTCTTAGAATAGTCCCATATTAGAAATGACCCTGATGAGTCACATCCCTCATTTTCGAAGTTGACGTCAGGGGAGACCGCCAGCCCCTCCCACCTCCCTTGGAGACTTCAGCAGGGACCCTACTGGGGAAGACAAGATGGATGGTGGGGTTAAGCCCGGGTGATACTCCCAATGCTTTTCTTCCATACAGGAGGGGATATCTGCAGGGGGCTGCAAGGCCAGCCACAACCCCTCCTTGCCTCCTGGGTCTCACTTCATTTCCTTGACCTCCTCCCACTTCCTCCATCCCTTCTCCCCTCCCTCCCCATGGAGCAGTCTGCATGGCTTCTCTCAACAACTGCTTCCTGAGGCTGCAGTGAGGTCTCCCAGAATGACGGGGTCTTATGGACAGACTCAAGTGATCTCTTTAGGGCCATAAATGACAGTCAAGCCACGTGGGCGGGCGGCTCCACCAGGGCTCCTCACTGCTTCATCCTCCTCATGCTCCATACCTCCACTAGAGAGCTAGACTCTTCTCATTTGTTTATTTTTATTTTTATTTTTTTTTTTGAGAACTCCTAGGTAGTAACTCTCCCCTGGTTATTTCCTGTTGAAGGCCCTCTCCCTATGCCTGAGAAATCCCTGCAGAGTGTGGGACAGTGCTCGGTTCCTTTTAAAAAAAAAAATAATTACAAAGTGAGCCTAGATACCATTTTTCTATCTGACTTAATAATCCTGTTTTCAAAAAAAAATATTGGTTTGCACTATCATGTCTGATAAGCCCTGAGTGGGAGAATGGGCTTCTCATCATTTATATTTATGTCACCCTCACATAAGCCTAAATGTGTATAAGTTATAATCCTCCCCACCTAACTCCCCCAATACATATCTTTGTGGACTAATGGCCTCCAAACACTCACTTTATTACACACATTTGTTATGTGACAAATCTTGCCAATACACCATTTTAAAGTTTATACATGAGGTGGCAAATGTCAGAAATAAATGAAAAAAAAAATCCCAGTAACTTGGCTTGGCTGTGATATTTACACTGAAAATGAAATTTCATATCTCTAGCTTATGAAAAAAATCTTTTTAGTTGGATATTGGCTTTAAAATGTTTTCATTTAATACCACCCCACACACACACACTTCCCATTTATCATATGCCTTCTAATTTGGTCTAAAAAAACACTCTACTAAGTAGTTATGACACATCTCTTATAGAGTGCCAGGAGCACAAAAATTCATTTTGTTTTTATGTCACTGGTGAAATTTCTTCTGTTGTTTATTTTCAAACTGGAAATACATTTTTTATTATAAAAGTGGCACCTGATGACTACAAAAAATAATGCTCTATCCCTTCCCCACAACCCCACAACCGTCACCACCAAAGATAACTTCAGTTACCAGTAGGAATAGGAAAGGAAAACCTTCTTAGTGTTTTTTTCTTTAAGTCAATCCTTTCCCCAGCTGAAATGAGCAATTTTAATTTCTCTCTGTGCTTTCAGGAGCATTCAATCGGAGGAAACGAAACTCCATCTATGTCACCGTGACTTTGCTTATTGTGTCCGTGTTAATTCTCACAGTGGGCCTTGCTGCAACCACCAGGACCCAGAATGTCACTGTAGGAGGTTATTACCCTGGAGTTATTGTAAGTATAGAAGGCACAGGTAGGTCACAGTAGCTTGCTGTCTACAGAAATTCTGGCTCTGCTCTGATAGTGCTCAATTCTGTTTGAGTGTCTAGTGTTTGCTCAGATTTCCTCCTTTATATCTCTCTATATTTATGTAGAGAGGCAACTCTGGGCCCGCTGAGAAGAGCACTGGACTGAGAATCAGAAGAATCCAGCACCATCCCTATTTAACAGTGTGATCCTGAGCAAGTCATCTCACTCTTTAATCCCTCAGGTTTCTGGTTTAGGAGATGTTACCAGTAGTGTTAACCTTAGGCTAAGGCCCTTTCTGTCCGGGCATCTGCATTCCCATATATAATAGAGGTCATCTGATCTTACCTGAAATCTGAGGATCCTGGCAGCTTGACACTCTGACCAACAGCACTGATCTCCAAAGTGATCCTGCACTCCTATCAGAAAAAGCTGTGGAAGATATATTCCTAAAATATGTATATTTATTCTCTTATAAATTACATATATATATACATGTTCCTAAAACTTATATAAAAATGAACATTCCAAAATTAGATAAAAATAAGTATACAATGACTTTTAATATCTTCGTGTGAACACAAACTAAAATGTCACCAGATAATATGCACTTAGTGTGAAGCTTGTCATTAAACACAGTGGCTTTAAATCCTTATTTCAAATGGCCCACTAGATAATTGTGAATATTTTTGGCTGCCTTCTCATCCCATATGATTAGATTGTCATTGGAGTCATGTTTTTAAATGTCAATCTCACAATTTGGCTGCCAAAAATCTACCCTGGGAGTTAGAAGTATTAAACTCTGCCATTTTCTTGTTGCTTACGTTTGCTTACATTGTTAGGGTCATCTTCAACTTCTGGTTTCTCAAGAGGAATCTTTTCAAGCCTCTTATCCATTTTGTTGAGACTAGTTTCGTTAAAATTGGATAATACCGTCCAGGCGCACATAAAATGCCCCACCATCAACCCTTTGCTGCTTGGAACTCGCCCTTCTCCAGAAGGATAGCTCACCTGATCACCTGACATTCACACGGACAGAGGGTGCCAGTGACAGTCTGTTTATTAAATATTAGTAATGTTTGGTTTCTTTCGTATTATTTTAGATAAACAATAAATAGAAAACAGCCGTATTCCAGTGGATTGTTTTATCTACCCTAGGGTGCATGCAGTTCCCTTTGGAGACTGCTAAACTAGTTGCATTAGAAAAACCAAAACCTCATTTGAGTCTACTACACTGCTGTTGAACCCAAAAACCTAACTCTGGAGGTGAGCTCATGTTTTAAATATCAATTAAATGGCTCCTCAATTGCTAGAGAGCAGAAGGAAGTTTAGGACAGTTCAGTTAAGAAGTATTTTAGTACAGCAAAGAGGTCAGATGTATTTTCTGTTGTTGTTTTGTTTCATTTCTCTTTGAAATGAAACGAGAGAGACAGAGAGAGAGAGAGGTGGGGATTGGAGAGAGAAGCAAAGCGAGAGGAGAGATTAAAGATGATGCCTTGGACAAGCCAGAGCTATGAGTGACCAAGCCTGGAGCCTGTTGCCTAGGTCACTGATTTCATTCCACAGTCAGCCTCCTCAATAGCTCTTGAGAAGCTGGAACCTAAAGTGGGCTGCAGGCTATGCCTTCCTGGAGCTGAAGGCTGCTGGGGGAAGCGCCTCCACAGCTCCAGGGCAGGCAGGGCTCCTCCCAGCTGAGGGCAGGTCACCCACAGACACTGTTTGGTGCCCTGTGTTAGACATGTGATGTGAGAACTCACCCAGTCCACTTCCTGTGGTGAGGCAAGAAAACCAGTCGTCAGCAGAATTGGGTTTTATTTTTAAACACAAGCAAAGCCGGCGGGGGGTGGGGGGTGGGTGTGTGGGGAGGAACGGAGGGGGTAAGATAGCATTTCAGTTGCTTGGAAAAGCAATTTATAGGGTCTGCGTGACTTTGTGTATTTCAGGTAGCTGCATTAGTAAAATATTTCTGACTGATGAGCAAATGCTGAAGCCAAGATTCAGAGTCTCTGTGGGTGAGGGGAAGGTATTTTCCATGTTATTTAAGAGTACGAACTCCTATTCATAAACAGTAGCTGTGAACCTTCTCTGTGGAATATCTTACTGTGGGCGGCTAGGTTGGAATACGTTAACAAAGGAAGGAGGGTGCCTGATTGCTGTTATTCAAGTACCTGATGTTCAGCTAGCACTAGAAGTTGAAGCAGTGGGGGTGGTGTTTGCACGTGAGTGGTTCACTAAGAGCTAATATGGAAGTGTTAATAGGAAAGCCATCCCTAACGGACACTGTGCCCCCATGATTTAACCTTTAAAAATGTGCTCTCATAGTTCCTGGAGATTGTTTCTTTAAAATGCATTTTAATTACATAAAATAAAGGGGAAAAGATAGCAGATTGAATAGCAGAAAAATCCATTTGAGTTTATAGGTCAGATCACATTGTAACAAATACAATTACGACTCATACCTCAGAAACAGTAAACACCTGAGAATCCAGATTTGTCTGGGAATGGGGTACTTTCACTAATTGAATAGCTTGGTTATTAGGGAGTTACTATAGAAACCCCAAACCAGTGGTTTCCCCACTCTGATGTGAATAAGAATGACCTTGTGAACCTGCGAAAAATGCAGATCTCTACTCCCTAGCCCAAGAGATTCTGATTCAATTGGTCTGCATGGGCCCCTGCAATCTGAATTTTCTTTTTATAAACTAACCTTTGATTGAAAAAGTAATAAATGTTGAATCCACCTGAGGGGAAAGAATCCATGGGGGGTGGGGGGAGTCTAATTCAGGTGGACTAGCAACTAGCTGGAGAATTAACACACAGTAAAATATGCTTAGCAATAAAACCAGAAGGATCATAATGTGTCATCTGGAGATTCTGCACTGTCAAAGCGGTCACTTTAAATACAAATTACTAATGTATAGAACTGTGAAAAAGTTTCAGCTTATTTAGAACTCTGCTGTTTTAGACTCTGATTAAATGTGTTAACAATCCATGAGAATTTAAATTTTCAAAACAGACAAATTAGGGAGAAGTTATTAGATTAAAAGAAGACTTACCATACAAATCATTTAAATATTGTGATCTCAGGTACTTAAAATATAACTCAATTTGCATAATTCTAAGTCACGTGAAGCTTTTCGGGAGCATCTTTATTTTGCCAAATGAGATATCTTTGTACAGTGAGGTGCATTATCATGGCATGTTAGCTACTCTACCTGAGCTAGCATGTGGTATCATTGTTCTAAGAGACATACGCACACATGCCTCTGTAAAGATGTGCTAGTCTGTACAGGCTGAACTGTAAAGTTTTAAAAAAACTAAAACCAGGCTGGGCACGGTGGCACATGCTTGTAATCACAGCACTTAGGGAGGCTGAGGTGGGAGGATAGCGTGAGGCCAGGAGTTCAAGACCAGCCTGGGCAACATGGTGAGACGCCATCTCTACAAAAAGTATATATATAAAAAATTAGCCAAGTATGGTGGTGCACGCCTCTGGTCCCAGCTACTCGAGAGGATGAGGTAAGAGGATCTGTTGAGCCCAGGAAGTTAAGGCTGCAGTGAACCATGATCACCCACCCCACTGGGCTCCAGCCTGGGCCACCAAGCAAGACTGTCTCAAATAAATAAATAAATAAAATTTAAAAACTAAAAATGGCCAGGTGCGGTGGCTCACACTTGTAATCCCAGCATTTTGAGAGGCCGAAGCAGGCGGATCGCTTGAGCCCAGGAGTTTGAGACCAGCCTAGACAACATGACAAAACCCTATCTCTACAAAAAAAAAAAAAAAAATTAGCCTGGCCCTGTGGCATGAGCCTGTAGTCCCAGTTACGTGGGAGGCTAAGGTGGGAGGATTTCTTGAGCCTAGGAGATGGAAGTTGCAGTGAGCTGAGATCGCGCCACTTCACTCCAGCCTGGGTGACAGAGCGAGGCCCTGTCTCAAAAAAGAAAAAAAAAAAACCGAAACAAAAACAACAACAAAAAAAACAGAAACAAAAAACCGAACACCAACAAAGAAAGACAAACTGGATTAAGAATTTTACTGTCCTCAAATATTCAAGGCATTTTATTTCAGGAGGGTTCAGATGAGCTTTCTACTCTGAAGGCCTAAAAACCCAAGAGCTTCATTTGTTGTCTGAAGCTGAAAGAGACAGGGGAGGGTGGTTGCTGCTTCCCGGTACACCTCCTCTTACCTTAGATGGCAGGAAAAAGAGGCTTCTAAATGTGTTTCCCAAGCAACCCACAAGATGGAGTTGGTCCCCTGGATAGTGAGACAAGCCTTTCATTCTTGCACCCACTCCTCAGCTGCTGTATTGATACTATTAGGGCCCATACTAGCCTGAGTCTTCTTTCAGGAAAGAGAGCAAGAATTTCTGCCCCCTTTCCCAGGGAGTGGTTAGGAGAGTCAGTTAATTGAAAATCATTTCAGAGTTACTGTGGGATATTAGGAGATGGGGACAACAGGGATCATTCAAAACAATCAATATCCCAGAAACCTTCTTTAGGTCAGTGTGGCCTCAGATTCACATGTAAAGACTCATTTGAAAAGTCCAAAGAAATTTTGATTAACATGAATGCTCAGAAAACATAAGGAGCTCTGGATAATGGGATTTTGTAGTAAATAGTGAATTAGGCAGAAAGATTTTCAACAAGAGGTGAAAAAGTTTCTACCTCTTGTTTGAAAATGTTTCTAAAATCTAAGTTCATTCTAAAATATAAGTCCCTAACTTACTAAGTACATTTTTAAAATGGCACCTGGGCTGGGTACAGTGGCTCATGCCTGTAATCCCATCACTTTGGGAGGCCGAGGCAGGAAGATCATTTGAGGCCAGGCATTCGAGACCAGTCTGGGCAACATAGTGAGACCCCCATCTCTATAAGAAATTTTAAAATTAGCCAGGTGTGGTGGTGCACACCTGTAGTCCCAGCTACTTAGGAGGCTGAGGCAAGGGGGTTCCTTGAGCCCAGGAGGTCGAGGCTGGCTGCAATGAGCTAGGATCACACCACTGCTCTCCAGCCTGGGCAACATAGCAAAACTTTGTCTCTATAAAAAAATTAAGAATTAGCTAGGCGTAGTGGCTCAGGACTGTAGTCCCAGCTACTCAGGAAGCTTAGGCAGGAGGATTGCCTGAGCCCAGGAGTTCGAGGCTAGAGTGAGCCTTGTTTGCACCACTGAATTCCAGACTGTGTGACAGAGTGAGATCCTGTCTCTAAACGAATAAATACATTTGAATCTTGATTTGCTGGATAAGACTTTTATAATACCACAAGGTTCTCACCTTCATTGGCTCCCTGTTGCTTCCTTGGCATGTCATTCAGAGCTCTCCATAGATGCCCTCAGCCTAGTCTCTCATTACCTCTCTTTTGCCAAAATTGTCAATTCACAGTCCTCTGAACACGACTTGGGCTTTTCTGCCTTGGGGCCATCATAACATTTTTTCCTCACACCTGGAATATCCTCCCTGCTGTCTCTGTCTCTCTCTGTCTCTCTCTAGGTGCTCTGTTCTATCCCAACTTAAAAACACAGCAGAAACATTTCTCAAATACTGAGGTCCACAGTGGTGTCTACATCTTTGAACTCCCTACCATAGATTCCTCCTATTCATGGTTGCTGGAAAACACTTATGTCCTGCTTTGTGGCATCTCTTGGGCTATATTCTCATTTAGCTTTGTTTATATAGGTCCTCAATCCTTTCTCTGAACCCTTGGGTCAGATGGGATTCAGAATTTAGACTTCTTATTTTAGAAAAATTATACAGTACATATACCACATATTATCTAACAACCAAGTAGAGCCTTGAGAAGCATCCCATAATCAAGCACCTCATGTTTCTATAATAAAACATGGATTTTTACGCTAAGTGAGATAAAGATGATACTATAACCTCACACCAGTTCAAGATCAGGTTTTGCCACCAAGTTAGTTACATTCAAGAAAAAAAAAAAACACTTTTTGATTTTAAGAGCTTTGTGGATTTCAGGATTATGGAAAGGGATTGTGGACTGGTTTACCTAATTGTACTATGAGCTCCTTTAGCCTGAGTGGTCTTGATCATACCCCATCCCACCTCCTGGCCTCCAAATTACAGATGGAACACAGTGCCGGCCAGAGTAGATGTCCAATTAATATTTACCTAATGACTAATTTTTTTAGCCTTTGTCCTAGATGTCTGGGACAGTGAGTGGGAATAGGCATAGGTGACAAGAGTCCAGCCTCAAAAAAGCCCTTGAATCTGACTGTGATATCTAATCATCTGTCTTTTTTTTTTCTTTCCACAAATGGAGGACAGCCAAAACAAAGCAAACTAGTTATTTGTTCAGGTAATGGGGAATCAAGATGGAGGTCCAAAGGTCTGAACATTACATGATTCCATGAAGCTCTTGAGGGGAGACCACAGAGCTTACCTTTCTGAGGTCTCAGGCAATTGTTTAGAAGCAGCTGTCCATTTTAAGGAAACTGTTGGTATTCCCTTCTTTATTTTCAACCCCTCAGCTCGTCCGCAAATAAGACTTCTCACTCCGTCCTTGCAGAGAACTTCTTCTCTAGGGGGCAACAATGAAGTCCTTGTTGCTTGGAGGTCACTGTTCTACTACCACTGGCCACAAACACAGTGAGGTGTGGCTAAAAGAACGCCAGCTGTTATTCAGGGGACCTGAGGGCTAGTCCCAGACCTACCATTAACTTACCATAAGAGGGCATACATCCTTACAATTATCTATGCCTTCATTTTCCTGTCTATCAAATGGGAATGAGATGAATTCCACCAAACTCCATAGTATTCCTGTGACCAAACTAGGGGGCAAGTGCTTCTTTAACTTAAAATGCTTTTGAAATAGAAGATTGTTTTAGCAACACTGGTGAGTTCATTAACTTGTCATCCAGGTAAGTGAATTCTTCCAGCCATGACTCAATATGTATTAGTTCCCTGCCTGCTGAGCTCTAATCCATCTTTTGAGCCCATATAAAAATGTCTCCTCCTCTATGAAACCTTAGCACTACCATTTATTTAGCAGCCTACCTTATGTAAATCACACTACATACTTCATCTCATATAATCCTCAAAGCAACCCTGTATGGCAGGCTCTATTATGATTCCCATTTTATAGATGACGAAACCAAAGCACAGAGTGGTTAAGGAATTGGGCCAAGGGCGCAGAGTTTATAAGTAGCAGAGCCAGGAATATATTATATTCCTGGCTGCATGAATTATTCCCTGCTCCTATAGCACTTTGTTTTTACCTGGTCTGTGGTCCTTAACCCAGTCTGTCTCTCCCTTACTAGACCGTGAGCTCTTGGAGGACAGTAGCCATGTCTTCTTATTCATCTGACATAAAGCTAGTAGTGAACGTCAGAAAACTGAATAGAATAGAATAGAATAGAATAGAATAGAATAGAATAGAGGAGAAGGGGAGATAACTGGATGAAGTAACTGGCTGGCCTGGGATTTCCAGTTCTGGAGTGCCTTGTCTTTCCAGACAATTCCACAAGACTTCCATCCACCTCTTCTGGTCACTGCCATCAGAGAGTTATTTGCCATGAGAGAATATGAGGAATAGGGAGTGTCTTTGCTTCCTGTCTTAAGACAAAGACTGCTATCACGATTCAGGAGACATTCTGCGAATACCTTTGGAAGCTGATGAATTGTTAAGTAAAAGGACTTATTTTTCCCGTAAGAAGCTGCCTCCAAATTTCTCTCAACTCCACAAGTGGCCCAGAGTGCCAAAAGCACAGACTATTCATGGATTTTCTCCTAAAAAATAGAAGCCGTGGAACGTATCAGAGGGGGAGACAAGATAGAACAAGGAAACTCTCTTAGCACGAAATAGAACACGTAATTATAGGATTTTCCAGCTCAAGTCAGGTTAGAGTGGTTCAAAAGTTAAATGGCTGTAAAAATAATAATAATAACCACTAGAACAAAGTAATATTTACTGAGTACTTACTGTGTGCCAGGCGCTGTGCAAAGTTCTTTGAGTGTATCATCCTGGTTAATTCTCACAAAAGCCCTATAAGGTAGTCACTACTGTGGTTCCTATTTTTACAATATAAGGAAATCGAGGTTTAGAGAGCTTAACCAGTTTGTTCAAGGTTACACAGACGTAGAAGAGCTGGGGTTGGAAGCTAGGCTACTGTGATAACTAAGTTTTAATCAGTATATTTTATGGCAACATATTTTAATTATATCCGAAATAAGACCAGGTGGGAGACAGGCATAGCTTGACTGTTGAATGAGGATGTTCTCAGTAGAGTCTTGGATATCACCCTCATGCACTGCAGCATCTATTTCCTAAGAGACATTGCTGTCTGAGTGGCCCTGCACAAGGAGTCCTGGAGATTTACATTCATTCCTTCCATTCCTTCTCTCATTCTTGGGGTCTGGGAAAACCAACCAGTCCCCCTACACTGCCCTACCAAGCTCCTGCCCAGCCCTTGGGTCTGTTAGATTCCCAAACCTAGGTGCAAGACTTGGGGGTCTCAAATTGAAATAGATGTCCCTGTGACCCAAAGTAAGGCTGCGGATGGAAACCCAGACCATTAGCGGGGCTAAAGAGAAAAGTAACTACATCACTGCACTTGTGTTAAGATTTATTGGTCCGTTCTCACCACTTTTTACTTCTTCCACTTTCATCCCCATCAACAGCTATCGGTTAGTGATCATTTTCATCTAAGACTAGCAGACTCAGTCCTCTAATGGCAGAACTGAGAGGGCAGTGAGATCTGTTACACCAAGCCATAATCCCAGCCACTTAGACAGGAAAATTGTTTTTAGGGTTTTACACTGCCATTTCTGTTCACCCTTTAATGAATGCTTTCTGTCCATAAATGAAGCAGGGATGGAAGAAGAGGTGAATAAGTGCTAACATAAATTGTAGTGGGTCAACCACAAATATAGGCTTTCAAAAAAAGTTTTTTTTTTATTTTTTTAGTGTGGGTTAAGGTGCTTCCTGATTTCTAAAGTACTTCCTGAGTTGGATTGGTATGCCAGATGCATCAAAATTGCTTTTGCAAACCTTTATCTTGTGATCTATACATCAAAGTGGAAGGTCTTTTTCAAAAAAAGATAAAGATAAAAATATAACGTGTGCTTTTCATCATTATATGTCTCTTACTGACTCACCAGTCACATGCTAGGTAATAGATATTGCAATTGAAATAGGCAGGCTCTGAAAGCTATGGTTGACCTTTACTTTTAGTTTTTGGGCACATGAGTTTCTTCTTAGGTATGATTCATAGCTACAAGGGAAAACCAGCAAATGGTGGGAAAAATACTTTTATTGTACATGCTGTATTTGTGTAAGTAACAGCTGCATGTAGCTTTAGCACCAATACCCCAGTTTTTTCTTTTATCCTGAATCATATGAAGGGGCTGGAATGAGTGTGTGGTCAGCCTGACTGTCATGCCACATACTATGTATGCCATATTGCTTTGCAGCTCGGCTTTGGATCGTTCCTTGGAATCATCGGATCAAACCTTATTGAGAACAAAAGGCAGATGGTAAGTTTTCATCCCTTATAGAGTCAAGTTCTTCCTCTAAAAAAGCACAACATTTATGTGGATAAGTAACACATTTCTTAAGTTTGCGTGATTTGGTCATAAAAGGAACTGCTACTTTGCCTTTTCTCCTAAACCTCTAGGGAATGTGTTTTACTGTGACCCTGTGATATGGGATTGGTTCTCATCTTGCTTGATGCTCCCTCACTGGCCTAGCTAGATTCCTTATGCCAAAGGGATAGAATATTCTGGATCTTGCCCTTTGCTTTCCTCCTTACTCCCAAAGGAGTGCTCCAACCTATCCAATCAGGCTATGGTCCTCACCTGGAATGCTTTTGCTTACATTTCTGTTACTACAGCCCTGGATTATTGGTGGCCCTCACATCTTTCTCTCTGATACATAATCTTTTCGGCAAGTTTTCACAGAGAGTTCCTGCCTTTTAGAAGATTACAATATATCAGACTTTGATTGCATGAGCAAATGTACTTGTGGCACACACAAAAAAAGATAAAATAAAATTATAAAGCCATCCTAAAGTATCTCCATTACCCATAGTTCAAAGCTAAGCATGTTGTAAGATTGAAAGGAAGGACAAGCATATAACAGAAGGTGAAGCTTCTATGTCTTAACAGGGGCCCACAAGGGCAAGCTGTTGTACTTTCCTGGTTCAATCTGAAAAGGCTTCCTCAAGGGTAAGGGTAGAAGATATAGACTGAATTGCAAGCATATTGCAGTTTTATGGAGTTGTAAATCAAGATGCCTGGTGAGTGGTCAGATGGTGATTGGGCTCCCCGTGTACAGTCTGTGTGGCACTGAAACTTTGACTATGGGGTCTATTTCACAGCAAGTTTAATCAGATAACGTAATAGCTCCAGGGACAGAGAACTCTAACCATATGTTTTCCCCCAGCGATGTGGGGAATCACCCTCAAGGGAGTTCTAATAGTCTTTTTCTTCCATTTCACCTGGACTGCCTCCTTGCCAGTTGTGTTTGCACTTTAGGCTTAAATTATTCAAAACAATGGGGAAATTTTAATTGGAGAGCTGATCATAGCATAGCTAATAATGTCAATTTCATGACATTGTTCATACATTATTTACCAATTCTCTGTAACACTATAAAGTGAGAATTATGGGGAGAGGTTTCTGAACAACTCCTAAAGGAGATATGTATTTCCTCCTAGCCTGTTGAGGTGGGAGAACCCTAGGGTAGCCTTGATTTTTTTTTTTCCGAGATGGAGTCTTGCTCTGTCGCCCAGGCTGGAGTGGCGTGGCACGATCTCAGCTCACTGCAACCTCCACCTCCCGGGTTCAAGCCACTGTCCTGCCTCAGCCTCCCGAGTAGCTGGGATTACAGGTGCACATCACCATGCCTGGCTAATTTTTTGTATTTTTAGTAGAGATGAGGTTTTGCCATGTTGGCCAGGCTGGTCTTGAGCTCCTGACCTCAAGTGATCCACCCGCCTCAGTCTCCCAAAGTACTGGGATTACAGGTGTGATCCACTGCACCCGGGGTGGCCTTGATTTTGATTTTCTCCTTCTCCCTGGAGAGCAGCTTGATGCCATGTGATCTCCCCCACTTTTCTTCCAAAAATCTCAGGGAAAAAAAGTGCTGATTCCATCTAGTTCTGAGGGTCAACACAGGCAGGTGGTGGGCTCAGGTAGCATCTATCCCTGCCCCTGGAAAAGCCTTGAAATTCCTATTTTCCCCCACACTGGGTTGTAGTAGCATCTTTGTAATAGTAGGCAAATTATTAGGAAAATTTCTGTTATCTAACACAATTAGAGAATAGGGCAGCCTGGTTCTAGCAAACAATTGTCTTACTCGAAAGTTTTTATATGTACCATACTGGCTGTGCATGGTGGCTCACACTTGTAATTCCAGCACTTTGGGAGGCTGAGGCAGGAGGATTGCTGTTCTCAGGAGTTTGAGACCACTCTAGGCAACGTAGGAGACCTGTCTCTAAAAAAATTTAAAAATTCAAAAAATATGTATCATACAAAGTTGATTCAGAGACTTCAATCCTTTGTAAAATGTCTTTGACCTGTAAGTCTTAAGTTGAATGTCCTGTTTCTTCAGTGTTGCAGAAGGTCATGTAGAGTTTTGCAGGACCTCAGAATCATCATTGCCTTCATCAGTGCCCACTATAGCATCAAGTAGCAGTGTGAGGGGGTAAAAAGAACACTGGATTAGGAGTTGGTGGGCACCAGGCTTTTCCACAGACTAGATGGAGACCCTGGGCACACCACCTCCCCTCACTGTGCCTCCATTTCTACACAAATAAAATAGAGGATTGAACTACCTAATGTCAAAAGTCCAACAGTACTTCTGAGACCAAGGATGGAAGGGCCATGCAGTCAAATTCCTTCATGGACAGCATGCTAGATACCAGCAAGCCTCCTCTTCATTTGGTGCTCACAGAGTGAATTTCTTAGCTTTCCCTGAAAATGTAAAAATTGCTTCAGTTGCCCATTCTCTGCCTCCCCTGCCTACCTCCCTTCCACTCATCCTGCATGACCAAAAAGAGCATTCCCATGGGGTGGTAGGCTAGAGTTCTGCTTTGGCTGGAAGTCTCTTGGGGATCACCTGGTCCCCAGAGGCAGCAAGTGTGGAAGGCTAACAGACGCTTTTGTTTTATTCCCCCCTACAGCTGGTGGCTTCTATCGTGTTTATCAGCTTTGGTGTGATTGCGGCTTTTTGTTGTGCTATAGTTGACGGGGTCTTTGCTGCCAGACACATTGTGAGTATTTTTTCGTCCTGAGTTAAAGTAAATATGCAATACAAAAAGGCCCCACTGAATGTGTGCTGGATGTTCAGTCCTTTGCTTAGTGCCATGAGGGTTACATGAAAGGGAGAAGACATAGTCCCTTTTCTCAAGGAGTTGGCAGTCAAGGTGAAGACACCAATGGACACACGGACATCTAGAGAATAGGGTCTAAGCTGGGGGAACAAACTCCAAGTGCCATAGTGTCTTATCTTGGATTCCAGAGGTCAGAGAAGGAATTCAGTGGTGGTAGGGCTGGAGCTATGCCTTTGACATGTGGGTAAGATTTGAGAAGGCAAAGGGTCAGGGGAATTGCTTAGAACTAGTGTTGGGGGTAATGGGGTAGAGAGAGAGCACCAAGAAGCCACATGACTTATGGTCAATGCTGTCACCCAAACAGTCTATGAAATGGCATCTGAAGAAACAATTCCTGGGCAAGGGGAAAAACAAGGAATGCCAGAGAAAGGCCCTTTGCCTGATTTTCTTTCAGGACCAGGAATATAAATGTAGGCCCCTCTACCAGATCCATCCCTTCTGATTTTAGCTGAGATCAGCCATCTTTTTCATCATCTTTTTCTTCTTATAAAGTCAAATGACACATCAGTAACTTTAAACATCCATAATTCTACCACCCTAACTTGACAATTTTTATTGTTTTTGCATATTAGCTGCTGAGTATATACCTATTTTTGTAGCATAGTTGCAGTCAATCATAGCATGCATACTATTTTGTATTCAACAGAAGCCATCTTAATAACAATAATTCCTTGTTTTTGTGTAGTACATTTAGCTTTTCAATGTGACTTCACATCTATTACCTCATTTGAGACCCACAGTAATCCTGTGATATATATAGGGCAGGCATTATTATCCCCATTTGACAAACAGTATTCACTCTGAGGCAGTCTCCACGGCAACATAGGCCTAGTGGCTAAGAAGCCTGCAGTAGATTTTGATGGCAGCATGAGCTAAAATGGCTTCCATTTCTCCCCTCTTCCTCTCACTCCTAATGTTGTTTAATAGCTTTATTGAGATATAATTCACATCCCATACAATTCATCCATTTAATGTGTATAATTCAATGATTTTTAATATATTTAGTATGTGTCAGTTATTTATGTGCAACCATTACCACAGTCAATTTTAGATTTTCATCAACTTGAAAAGAAATCCCATAACCTTTAGCTTTCACCTCCATATTCCCCCATTCTCCCCAGACCCAAGCAACCACTAATATACTTTCTTTGTGTAAGGTATCCCTATTCTAGACATTTCATATTAATGGAATCATATAATATATATATACTCTCTTGTCATTGGTTTCTTTCACTTAGTATAATGTTTTCAAGATTCGTTCATGTTGTAGCAAGTACTTCATTCCATTTTATGGACAAATAATATTCCGTTGTGTGGGTATACCACATTTTCTTTGTCCATTCACTAGTTGGTGTACATTTGAGTTGTTTCCACTTTTTGGTTATTATGAATAATTCTACTGTAAACATTTATGTACAGATTTATGCATGGATATATGTTTTCATTTTCATTTTCATTTTCTTTCTACCTAAGAGTATAATTGCTGGATCATATAGTAAGTATGTTTATTTGTTTGAGGAACTGCCAGAGTGTTTTCCAAAGTGGCTGCACTATTTTACATTCCCACCAGAGTGTTTGATGGGTTTAATTTTGCTACATACTCATCAACTCTCATTATTATTTGACTTTTGATTCCAGCCATCCTAGCGGGTATGAAGCAGTATCTCATTATGGTTTTGATTTGCATTTTCCTGACATTCCAATGTTTTTGATCATTGGCTCCAGTCAAAGGCAATGAGCAAAAATTCAAATTATATTTACTGGAAGTTTCCTCTAATGACCACTACTTGCCTCTGAGTCCAGGCCCTCTGTACCTCCTGCTGCTGGTGACCTGCAGTACAGCATTTGACTCAAGTATTTGGGGGTAAGACTGGATGAATATTTAAGAAAATCTTTCTGCTTATACTGTACCTGCCCTAAGACATTGGCTAGTCCTCATTGACACCCAGAGAGTTTTGAGGAAGGAGGCTTTATTAATCTATGATGGTATCTGTTGGCCAACTTAAATGAAAAGCACATTTGGACCCTAGCACAGCTTGGATGGGTGAGAGCCAGCTGTCCTATTGTTGAGGCCCTTTAACATCATCTTTCCCTGTTCCTTTGGCTTGGGTGAATCTGAACTTCCTCTCAAGACCTCCCACCTTCTCACTCACCCCTCTCTATGTGTCTTGTGCCATTTCTCTTTTGTCTCATATTTCTTTCCTTGCCCCTCTCCCTAGTATAGCCATTAACTAGCTTGGAAAATCACTTTACCTTCTTGTACCATAGTTTCCTTTTCTTCCAAAGGGATATAGTAGTAACCTACCTTTCAGGGTTAGCATGAACATGAAATTAAATAATGGGAATGGACATGCCCTAAGAGGGCCTGGCATAGAGCAGACACCCAACATAAAACAATTTCCTTTTCTACCCCTTCATGCCATAGTTGGTAGCCCTTCAGATTACAGAGGTTGCCAAGCCCTGGCTGAGTGACCTTTTCTTGCCTCCCAATTGCCTTGTTCTTGTTCCTCTTCTGGGCCTCAATGAAGAGTATCAGCCAGAGGCAGCAAATGGGCAACTATCACACGTCTGTCTTCATTTAGGGCACTTAATAGCTGAATGCTTTTTGCAAAACCAGGAGGTGAGAAGGGCTATGACCAGCACATTAAGTCTCCTCTTCAGCAGGATAATTATGATAGCTATTCTGCCACTACCCAGACACCAAACGTGGACAATAAGCCCTTCCAGGTGTGAGCATGAACACCCTCATTCCTTTCCAGCTAGACTCCAAGCTAAGCTAACAGGGCAAGGTACTTTTAGAATATTGAGCAGGCAGGAGTTTCATGTAGAAGTAGCTAGCTGATGGAAAGTCGTAGAACCTTAATGGGGAGGCCGGCTAGAAGGCAGGAGGCATTTGAGTGCCAAGTACAAGAGATGATAAATCACATGTGTGAGGAAAAGCAGCCACTGAGATGATAGGAAATGGTGAAAGAAGTGGGGGCAGAAGGGAAGGAGACAATACATAAATTCCCTCTGCCTGGGTACTTCTTCCAAACCCCAAGGTCAATTTGCATAAGTTGTTTGTCCCGTCCTAAGGTGCCTTTGGCAGAAGCCCCCTACCACTCAGGGGAGGTTTAGCATCAGTCCGGAAAGTGAACAGCAGCTCCTGCCTGGAAGCTTCCAGGCAGCCCTGGCTTGTGTCTATTGGTTCTACCCCAACCCCCATGCATGAGAGCTCTCTCTCATCAGGAAGCTGGCCAAGCCAGCAGAGTAAATCGACTGTCCTTGAGCCTCATGTTAGTTTTCTGAGGCTTGAACAGTGTTTTTGGAGTTCACTGACTTTATCTAATCTATGTAGTTGGGTGAAAATGGCTCACAGTTCAATTGAGTTAAAATCTACAGCAGCCTCAGGAGCTTCCCCTCCTCCTGAGGCTTACTTCCTGAGCTCTTCCTTCTGAAAATGATGCAGAAATGACAGCAAGAGGTACAAGTCAGCCAGCCATAGTCCTGTCCCCAGGTGATAATGAAACCTCATTGTTGGACTTGAGCTCTCTCCACTTGAAAGTGTCATTTCATAATAACCTGGAGTTTTGCTTCTTGTTCCCTGGGGACTGTTTACAAGAAGACAAAGGCTGGAAGTAAAAGAAAACCAGAGAGGAAATTTCAAGAAGCCCATTTCTCAATCAGTTTCATAATTTCTCATTAACCAAGCAGTCTAATAGAAAGTAATTTTTAAAGTATTTTTGTCTAATCTTCACTCAGTCTCCCTAGACAGGTGACTTTCAGAAATTAACCCAATCTACTGCTTGCCTGCTTCTGTGTGTGTGTGTGTTCAAACCTTTTATTACCAAGTACAACACTTGCTGTTTTATTTTCCAAAGCCAAAACCCCTTTGGTTTGGTGTTTCCCTTTTCAGGATCTGAAACCACTCTACGCTAACCGGTGCCATTATGTTCCCAAGACATCACAGAAGGAAGCTGAGGAGGTGAGCCAGAATGAGGCTGCATGTCTTTACCTCCTGGGAAAGTCCCCTGTTCTGCCTGAAACACCCTTTCTTTTACTCCTTTTCATGGGCCTAAGGTTTATTTCTAGGTATGTATAGCTGATTTGTTCAGTGGGTCAGAGCACATTGCTAATCAGGCCATGGTCATAGGTTGGAGCCTCATGAGGCCTAATCAGTTTTACTTTGTTCTGTGGCCACAGGCTGACCCTCTGACCCCAGCCAGGAGCCTCGCCGTATGTAGCTTTGATCCTCAGGGGGACAGATGAGAGTACAGAGGCTACAGGACATGACCCTCCCCCATCTCTGTGGATGATGGTTCAGTTGCCTGAACTCAGTGCTCAGTTGGAATAAAAGTGGGAGCCCCACCAGGGCACTAAGGCCTGAACTACGGAGGCAGAGCCCGAGTTCCACACATAGGATGAGTCTGGAAGCCAAATGAGGGTAACTGAGAAGCCAGATCCACCTCTATGCTCTGGGGAGGCTGGGACTGTCAGCCTGGCCCCTCTCATAACACCTCCAAGAGGCCAGCCTAATAATGCTTGAGCATGCACAGATGAGTCTCTCTTCTGCCCCAAACAGCTCTCCTTATGTTCCATGTTGCCTCAAGCAGAGCTAGATGCAATGCGTAGTGAGGCAAAGTATGACTCCAGGTCATTTTTGGAGTGCTTTCATTTCAGTACACAATAATCCCTTCCCAACCCAGGGATTTCTCCATATGAAACTGTACCTAGGCTTCCAGGAATCTTGACAATTTTGTACTCTATTAACCTCACATTGAAAGTCAATCATTCCCAAATAGTTAGGAAAATGATAAACTTTCAGTTGGGAAGAGAAAAGGAAGGCAAGTGGATGTAAAATGGCCACTGCATTGCACAGCTTCAGGGGAAGCCATTTTACATAAAATACAATGTGAATGGGTGCCCTTGGAGTAAGGCAAAGCAGTCCTGCTCCAAAGGCACCATGGCAAATACTTTGATTATGTCTCTGCCATCCAGTTGACTCCTTTTTCTTTTAACAACCATAAATTTACTATTTCTCTCACTGTTCTCAGGTTAGATAGGAGGAATAGAAATGCATATATGATAACAGCTTATCTGAAAGGCAGTGAGCATTTGCATGAAGGACCCAATATAGAAAAAAATGCCCATTTGCTATGAATATTCTCTATAACAAAGCAAGACAAATTTAGCAGCACTTCATTGCATCTGGATAGGGGAGAGAGCTGGACAATTTCTTGCTAACAAGAGATGGTAAATGAAATTCTTTTCCATTTTGAAAACCTTTTTGCTAACTCAAAATGTGTAAAATGTCATTGCTGTTCTCTAGATTTTGTTGTGATAGCTTTCTTGTGTTAATTTGGTGACTGTAAAAATATTAATAATGACTTCCGTAGGTTCACTTGTAACCCTGGTCCCCCTAACCCTATTTTTCCTATATAAGGTCATAAGTTCCTCAACCAAAAATTCTCCTTCCACGAGGGTTATGAGGAACCTTACCCAGGCAGCTAGAGAGGTACTATTGTACTTCAGAGTGCATGCGGCGGCCCCTCTGTCTTCCTTCCCACCTTACCTGCTTTCCTCCTGTACCCTGATTTTGCCTGCCCTCATATGCTCATTTCCTCCAGTCCATTTGCTCTTCCGTCTGTCCTTCCATCTCTCCTTCCTTCTCTCCATCTCCACCATTCAGGGATGGGGCACTGAGGGCTGTGGCTGAGGCTGGACATGAGCCCAGCTACACAGTGACTTGCCTCATGCACAAGTTCGGCCAGCTCCCTGTCCAGCCCCATCCCTCCCACACATTGGGTGTTCATTTCAAAGCCATCCTTACTGTCTCTGTCAGTCACTAACTCGCATTTCCAATCCCAGAGGGTCCTGCTTCCTATCCAATGCCAGCTCATCTCCTCACTGTTGTATACCGTCAGGTTAACTGCCCTCACCTCAGCCGTGAATTCTGCACACCTCGCATCCGGGGCAACACCTGCTTCTGCTGTGACCTCTACAACTGTGGCAAGTAAGTGTTGAGGCCCAGACACAGGAATAACAGTCTGACCACAATGGACACTAGAAGGGCTGAGGTTAAAGAAGGGTGCATTGTGGGAATTAGGGAAGTGGAAGACATTGATCTGTTAACAGATTTTGGCTAACAGACATTACTTGCCTTCTCTGTGCCAGGCATCATGCTAGGCACTTTCGCATACTTGATCTCATTTAATTCTTACTTAGGATGTATGCAGAGTCATCCTCATTTTATAGATGAAGAGAGTGAAGTTCGGAGGAAATAGACAACTAGCCCAAGGTTACACAGAACTTGAAAATAATATGTATAGGATTCAAACTCAGCTCTGTCTATATCCAAGTTTAACAATGTTCAATAAATAGTTACTGAGTACCTTCTCGGTGCCTGGCTCTGTTCTAGACACTGAAGGTTCAGCAGCCAACAAAACAGAAGTCCTTTCCCCTGTGGAGCTTATATTCTAGTAGGGGAGACAGTCAACAAATACAGAAATATCTAATATAATGCGAGGTGGTGATCAGAGCTCTGAAGAAAAATGAAGCAGGAGAGGTAGATAGTGATGAGGGGTGTGTGTGTGTGTGTGCACGTGCACATGCATGCACACTCTATGTTAGATAGAGTAGCCAGGGAAGGCCTCTTTGAGCAGGTGACATTTGTGCAGACCTGAATGTAGTTGGGGGTGGGTGGGCAACCCAGGTAGATACCTGGAGAAAGAGTGCTTCAAGCAGAGGGAATAGCAAGTGCAAAGGTTCTGAGGCAGGAGCAGTTTTGGTGCTGGTTCTGCTACAGCCACTCTGGCTCTGTGCACTCCAAATTGCTAAAACATCCTTTATTCTTTCTTTCAAAATATATTTAGGTGCTAGGAATACAGAGATTGCCACTGAAGAGCTCGTAGACTAGTAAAGAGGATGGACATGTGAACAATCGATTGCAATATAATGTGATAAGTGCAGTGGGGATCAGTGGATGTGGTGGGGACTCTGGAGGCCCAATGAATGAAAGTCAGAGTTTGCCGGGAGGGAGCAGTGTCAAAGAGTAGGTGATACGGGAGCTGAGACTTACAGAATAAGTAGGGAATTAGGAGGCAAACCGAAAGAAGATAAAGGTGGGAAGGATATTCCTGGTAGTTGTGAAGAGGTAGTGGGTGGAGGTAGTTACAGAAGGTGTGGTAGGAGGTAAGACAGAGGTGTAGCCAGAGATCAGATGATAGAGAGCTCATTGGCCATAGGAACGACTTCAGACTTGACCCTGTAGGCAATTGGGGGCCATTGAAGGGTACAGCATGGAAGATGGACTTGAGTGGTTGAGGAATGGAGGCAGCTAGGAGGCCACTGCAAGAGTGCAGGCCATAGAGAACGGAGCCTAGATCAAGTTGGAGACAATGCAATGCAGGGAATCATTTTAAGAGCAATTTAGAAGGTAGAATCAATAGGGATGTGTGAGTAGGTGATGTGCACAGTGAGTGAACACCTCTCCATGCAGGGTATGTCGACCAATGTTTGTCACGCATGTATTTCCTTCAGAATCTTAGTGAAAGCGAACTGAGGGCCACAGGAGGCAGGGAGTAAGGGGAGGAACCTGCAGAGTGGGGCTGGATGGAGCTAGATTCAGAGGCAGCAGGTGGATGCAGCCCTCTCATCACTCACATTCCCTACTGTTGGTATTTTGGGGTCAGTTACTCTGGTTTAAGATTAAGACTTGCCAGACTAGAGGCAGGGAGGAGAAGGCAGAGACCATACACCAGCCCTTTACCTTCTTTGCTTGTGCCAGTCTTGTTTCATTGGCAGTGGAGGAAGAGAAATTTACAGATTAGAATGAGGTTTAGGGATTGTCTGGGGAGTTCAATTATTTATGTTGTAATAATAACCATCACTTGTAAAGGACTTCCCTCCTTAGCAGCAATGATGGAGAGCTGGCTATAACTGTACTTCCTCAGCCCATCCTCACAAAAATGATCAAAGAAACGTGACACGGGTCCTAGGGGAATTGGGGTTATTTTACTATCTTTCCTCTTGCCTCCCCTCATCCTTCCTTCCCCGATCTGTCTTTCCCTTTGTTTTTATCTCCTCCCTCTTCTCTCCCTCCTCCTACCATCCTTCTCCATTTTCCTTGGTGCTCTCCTCTCCTTTCCCATTTCATGGCCTCCTAGGGTGGTGCTGGGAGCTGGCCAGAACTGGGCCTGAGATCTCAAGGAGAGAGGAGGCCCACTGAGAGGGTTGAGAAGTGATTCCTTGCAGACACACCTTTCTCTCTGTGACAGTGCGTTTCTGAAAAAGGTTTGAATACACAAAATCCTACTTTAAATTCCATTTGGCTGAGCCCTCAGATGAATTGTTTTTGAAAGTGGAGGTCAAGTCCATTCTATGTTCCTGTCAATCTGAACTTCATAAAAATCGACTTCCTTACTTTCTTAAAGCAAGTTATACCAGAATAGTCTTCAAGGAATTTTATGAGGAGCTGTGCTAAACTACGCACTCCCTAAGGGCAGGGAGCATGACTTAATCTTATCTATACTTCCCTGGCCCCAGCACAGGGCTGGGCATGAGCAAAGAGCTGATGAACAAAAAGAAGAACTCCCTTTTCACTGGGGAAAATAAAATATTGGACTAGGCAACTGAGAGGGGTCACGGGAACAGTCCTACTAAAGATCTTCAAGCCTAGAAATGTCTTTCACCTACCTAGTGCCTGGAAGCCAGCCCCGGACATCTCTCAAAGCCCTTTCCCAAGTCTGTAGTGCTAAGATTCCAAGGGCAAAGCCACTAGAAAAGGACTTCCTTAGCTTTTCCTGAGGAAACGGTCCCACCAGGCCATAAACCCAGGCTGAGTCTGAAGAGGCGAGGGTCCCACAATAGAGGAAAATGCTTTTTCTTGACCTGGGGCTTTTTCCACCCAGAGCCAAAGAGACCTAAACTCAAGGCCTAAATATAGCTAGCAATAAGCATTCTGAGGCTTGGAGACTTTAATTTTGCCAAATGTGTGTTTGTTTTCCTCACGCGAAGCCTATTTTTAATCAATTGCCAGCTCCTCCAGTCCATTTCCTGGAAAGGAGGCCAAGAAAAAAAAAGTGGGAACAAAAACATCAGGCAGTCATTTGTACAGTGCTACAGAAACAGAGTCTCTACTGTCCCCTCGAACCCACAGGCCTTCTTTGACGTCAGGGGTGTTGAGGTTTTAATACCAAACATAGATTATTCTATTTAGCCTCATGCAGGAAGGTGGCTTTCTCTAGGACACAGCTCCTCAGCAGTTGCCTTTCAGCGTACTTCAGGCTTTCACCTACTCACTCATCTTTGGAAAGGTCAAGTCAATATCACTGGTTTTCAGCGTGTGACCTAAAGGAAATGAAGTGATTTGTGAACAGCATCAGCTGGTAATAAAATGAAAGAAGATAGCCTACTTCCATTCACTCTTTTCTTCGACAAACTTTTCTTGAGCTCCTACTATGTGCTGGGGCTGTTCTAAAAGAATGGGCATCAATAAGACACAGCTTTGCCCTTAAGGAACTCAATTTGCCAGGGGGATTGCAGGGAGGGGGACTTAAACGTATATGCAGAATGCATACAGCAGGAGAGAGACACATAGAGGCTGGCCATTGCCACTGCCCGTCCACCAAGAATTGGTGAGTGCTCCAGGCCCTTATGGAAGAGCAGAAGGATGCCTTCCTGCCTTATCTAAGATCTTCTGCTGTCTACTTTGTTAAGTAGGAGACTGAAACACAGAGAACTTATCCGTTTCTCTAGGTCCACCCAGAATGTTGAGAGCAAGGGGGTAAAAGCCCACATTGGGTAATCAATCTCATGATCAATACAGTGATTAGTCTTTGCACTCAGTTACTCATTCACCGAGTATTTATTGATGACCTTTAATGTTTCTACCACTGTGCTAGGCAGTGAGAGAGACACAAAGGAATGTTAAGAGACGACCCTTGCCCTCAAGAGGTTGCGATTTTGACAGAGACATCATGTCGGCCTTGGCCTTGATTGTAACATTAGCACCAGCACAGTATTTAGCACTGATATGCTACCAATACATATTAGATTAAATAAATAACTGAATTATTGATATATACAAAGTGCCAAACTAAGAGGAATAGACTATGGGAGTCCAAGGAAAAAGCTAATGAATGGGTAGTGGCGTCTTTAAAGAAGGCACTATTGAAGCTTTGAGCAGTGAGAGAGATTAGGATAGGCAGAGAACAGAAAGCAATACCTTCAATGCAGGGGGAGAAATCTGAGCAAAGGTTTGGAATTAGTACCCAGCATAGCCAGTGTGGGGCTTCTGTGGACTCCAGCCTGTCTGGAGTGTGTACTCCATTTTGGGGCTGGACTTTGACAGACTGAGGAATTTGAACATTCCCCTGAAGGTACTGGGGAGCCACAGAAGGGTTTCGATTAAGTGAATGATATATTATTAAAAGTGTTTTGGAAGAGTAATCAGGCAGCAGTAGGGTCTGGCAGGACAGCCTTACAGTGATGGAGGCATGAGGATGGGAGCAGTGGGAATGCAAAAGGTGCAATTTCAGAGGAAGCTCTGCCCAGAGACTGAACCAAATGGAATCCTGAATCTCAAGCAGAAAAAAAAAACCACATTAATTTGCTAAACCCGAACCATATCTAAGAATTAGCTTTCTTTTCCTTCACGGTTCAGTGAAAAAAAAAAAACATTTAAATGGCTGCTGGAACCACTCAAACTGAAACCAAGTATATATTATCTAAAATTATTGAATATTTTTAAAAAAACTACTATCCTATTCCCACATTGTGGTTTGTGCCTACAAAGTCTTAATACTGGCCAGGCACAGTGGCTCACGGCTGTAATCCCAGGACTTTGGGAGCCTGAAATGGGAGGATAGATTGAGCCTAGGAGTTCGAGGCCAGCCTGGGCAACATGTCAAAACCGCATCTCTACAAAAATTAGCTGGGCATGGCGGTGTGAGCCTGCAGTCCCACTTACTTGGGAGGCTGAGGTTGGAGGATCACTTGAGTCAAGGAGGTTGAGGCTGCAGTGAGCCATGACCATACCACTGCACTCCAGCCTGGGTGACAGAGCAAGACCCTGTCAAAAAAACAAAAACAAACAAACAAAAAAACAAAAACAAAAAAAAAGAAAGAAAGAAAGAAAAGGAAAGAAAAGAAAAGAAGGAAAAAAAAGAGAAAAAACCCAACCAAACAAACAAAATAAAGTGTTAATACCTTTAAGAACAGGGTTCAAAGGTTTGAATTGTGTTGCCAGAGGCTGGCTCTTAGAAGGAACAAAATGTAGCTACATATTTTAGTGGGGGCTTTTATTATATGTTGGAGTACTGCTTTCATGCCTGCTGGCATTACATCCCCCAGGCTCAGAGAAGTTAAGTAAAGTAAGAAAGTAAGTTGCTAGAGTAAGAGTAAGAAAGTAAGTTGCTAGAGTCAGCATCTGGTGACAGAGCATAGATGACAGAGCCAGGATTCGAGCACAGTCTGACTTCAGAGCCAGCTATGGCATACTGCCTGCCTATATATACTACTAGTCCACCCTTGGTGTTTTAGGAGGCAGGCAAACATAATTTGGGGGATGTCAGAAGTTGACTCCCAAGCCACAAAGGTGCTCCTACAGTTCCACACTCACCCATACACACAGGTCTGTCATTTTCAGAGAATAGTCCTTGTACAGCTGTCCCTTTTGGGGGGCAGTAAATAATCTGTGCAACCTCCCTGCCCTATCCCCAGGGCCTAGTACAATGCCAGCTAATAGGAGACAATGTATGCTCATGCATGGGCTCTTGAGATATGCTCCTGAAAATACTGAAATCCAATTCAAACTCTTGATTAATTGAAACTCCCTTAAAATTCCACTATGGGCCAAGTGTGGTGGCTCACACCTGGAATCCCAGCACTTTTGGAGGCTGATGTGGGAGTATCACTTGATGCCAAGAGTTCAAGACCAGCCTGGCCAACATAGTAAGACTCTGTCTCTACAAAAAATATTTTTTAAAAAAATTCCACTACAGAAGCTTACTATTAAAAAGAATGGGTCTCAAACATTGATGAGCTTGTTAACAAGGATTCCTGACCCCATCCCCAGAGATTCTACCAGATTCAGTAGGACTGGGGCTGGGCCTAGGAATCTGCATGTTTAACCATCTCTCTTCCTCAAAGATACATGCACAGATACACGCAGAGACACCCACAGGCACACACAAATAACACACTGATACAAACAGGCAGGCACACATAGACACAAACACAGATGATTCTGATGCAGTCTGCCCTGTAACCACACTGACTTCACCTCCTTAGAGAAACACTGACTTTAAAGAATCTGAAGATAAATTCATCTGTAAAGTTTAAGTCTTTTCATATGTGAATAATCCCTCTCTGATTCATTTTGGAGATCAACCTTTGATTGTTTTTCTTTTTTCTTTTTTGCATTCTTATAGCAGGGGAGTCACATGTAATAATCATCCTAATGCCAGGGCGTTTCGTTGTGACTTTAAGAACCATAGTGTTTTAGATTCATGATGAACTCCAGTGGCCAAGTTGTAAACTAGTTTGTGACATCCAGGAGGACAGGAACTTTCATTTAATTAATTCCACAGGTATTTATGTAACACCAACTGTGTGTCAAGCACAGCAGTGAGCAAAATGAACCAGTTCCTGCCCTCATGGAGCTCACGTTCAAGTTGGGGAGGCAGACAATAACGTAGTAGACACATCAGTAAGATATTTTCATATAGGAATGAATGCTACAGAGAAATTAGAAAAGGGTGATGTATTGCTTAGCTCGGGCTGCCATAACATGATACCATAGACCAGGTGGCTTAAACAATAGAAATGTACTTATTTCTCACAATTCTGGAGGGTGGAAGTCTAAGATCAGAGTGCCAACATGGTCAAGCTCTGGTGAGGGCTCTCTACCTGGCTTGTGCCACTTCCCCTCTGTGCTCACAGTGACCTTTCCTTTCACATTCAAGTAGGGAGTGAGGGAAAGAAAGGCGGGGTGGGGGGGGCGTGGAGTAGGGAAGTCAGGGGAGAAGGCAGGAAGAAGAGGAGGAGGAGGAGGAGGAGGAGGAGAGCGAGATCTTCCTTTTCTTATAAAGCCACCAATCCTATCCGATTAGGACCCCACCCTTGTGGCCTCATTTAACTTTAATTATCTTCTAAAAGCCCTATCTAAAAATATGGTCACATTGGGGGATAGGGCTTTAACACATGAATTTGGAGGGACAAAATTCATTCCATAGTAGATAATGTGATAGAGAGCGACAGGACTGGGAAGGAGTGTCTTTGGACAGAGTGGTCAAGAAAGGCCTCCCCACGGAGGCGACTTTCAGGTTTTGTGTAGCAACTCAGCTTTAGTTCTTTACCAGGACATTGGTTTTTGTTTATTTGTTTGTTTTTTTGTTTGTTTCGTTTTGAGAGGGCACACACTGAAGTCTTTGAAGCCTGAATTCAGGTCCCAGTTCTACCACTTATGACTTGGGCAAGTTCTTTAACTTCTCTGTGCTTCACTTTCTTCGTCTGTAAAATGGGCATGATGATAGTCCCTATTTGATAGAATACTGTAAGGATTTGCAGAACTTTCTGCAATGATGGAAATGTTCTGTAATCTGCTCTGTCCAGTATAGTAAACACTAGCCACATGTGACTATTGAGCACTTGAAATGTGGCTGGTGAGACTTAACAACTGAATTTTTATTTTTGCTTAATTTTACTTAATTTAAATTTAAATAGCCATGTGTGTCTAGTAGCTACCACATTAAACAGCACAGATTTAATGAATTCACATATGTAAAATGCTTAGCACTGTGCCTGGTACATAGCAAATGTCAATAAGTGCTGTCTAGGATTAGTGTTAGTGATGGTTACAAGTATTTTTCTGGCAGGTAGGAGGTTTTTTTCGGGGAGTGGGGATAAGCAATCACACTTTGATTTATTATAGTACATGGCTATGATGTCTCTTACTGTAGCTCCCCACCTGCCCACCTGTCTTTTCACTGAGCTGTATGGTAACCCAATCCCAGGGTTGGGGAGGGGGCCGGGGAGGACAGCCTGCTCCCTGGGGACTGACTGGAGCATGCTCCTCCCTGTCCAGCCGGGTGGAGATCACTGGTGGGTACTACGAATACATCGATGTCAGCAGTTGCCAAGATATCATCCACCTCTACCACCTGCTCTGGTCTGCCACCATCCTCAACATTGTTGGCCTGTTCCTGGGCATCATCACTGCCGCTGTCCTTGGAGGCTTTAAGGACATGGTAAGGAAAGAATTGACTTTGCATTTCACAGTGGCCCCTGTTGGGGATAGGGGGAAGGCTAGGCAGTTGGAGGAAATGCAGACACATATTTTGAAGGGAAGAATCAGAAGCAATTGCTTCAAAGATGTAGTTGCCTTCAAATGTCTCAAGTTGAAGAAGCCAGGTAATGTCATCAGTCTGCAAATATTTCTTGTTATACACAAATTACCTGTGTTCTGGAGGCACCTTCTGGGGGTGGGGGGTGAAAGGAGGAAGGGGTGTTCTCAGTTCCCCCATTGCACTATGTAAACATAGTCTTTTATAGCCCCACCCCACACTTTCAGTAAAATTTTTTGGGAATAGTTTTCCCCTAACAAACTTTGGGAGAGATGGAAGGAAAGGTTATTTTAGCTATAGGTAGGATTAATGCTAGTCTTCCCCTCCCCAGGTATTTCATCCTGAAGTTTCTTCAGAAAGAGCATCTGGGCTCTTTTCTGTTTGCATTCGCAGAGCCAGCTCTAGGCTAAGTTGCTTGCCAGGTCTTGCCTTCAACTTGGACCTCAACCTCAGCCTCCCCACTTTCCATTCTTTCCTTCCAAATCTTTTCCATTTTTGTATGTGTGTCTGCAAAGGCACAGCAGGACTCAGCATTCAGTAGGTACTCCATATAGTAGGCTTCTTTTTTTCCTTTCCTTCTAAGGCGTTTCTAAGCATTTATTTGCTTATTTGATAAACCTAGATCTCTAATTATGGAGACAATAGCTTTGAGTTATGGTTATCAACCTGGCTTCATATAAGAATCACCTGCCCAGCATGGTGGCTCATGCTTGTAATCTGAGCCCTTTGGGAGGCCAAGACAGGAGGATTGACTAAGCCCAGGGGTTTGAGACTAGGCTGAGCAACAGCCCCTGTCTCTATTAAGAAAAAACAACTTTTTTTTAATTAGCTGGGTGTAGTGGCATACCTGTAGCCCCAGCTACTTGGGAGGCTGAAGTGGGAGGATCACTTGAGCCCAGGAGGTTGAGGTTGCAGTAAGCCGTGATCGCACCACTGCACTCCAGCCTGGGTGACAGAGTGAGACCCTGTCTCTAAAAAAAAAAAAAAAAATTGCTTGGGCTCCTTCTCTAAAGATTCTGATTTAATTGGTCTAAATTGAAGCCCAGGCATCAGGTTTTTGTTTGTTTGTTTTTTGTTTTTCTTTTAAGCTCCCAGGTAATTCTGATCTGCAGCCATGATTGAATACCACTGTTTTAAAAATGAACGTTCCACATCTGTTTATGGAATTATTTTGTGCCTAAGAGGGACTTTCCTTTGACCCCAGAAATTAGCCCCTAGGCCCTTGGCTGTTTCTGTCAGATTTTGGGGTCCCTGAAGAACAGAAACCTGAAAGGCAGTTTGTAATTTGATCCTGGACTGTCAAAAGGATGAATGTTGGAAAGTGAAAGGTGGGGTAGGACGAGGGAAAAGAAAGAAACTGTCGTTTTGGATTGCAAGTCTCCAGCAGTACTGGCCTGACTGGAAGTATTAAGTGTTCCTGCTAGTGACTCTAAGTCAAGAGAAATCCTTTCCTGCCCATCTGCACTCTTTCTTTTTTTTTTTTTTTTTTTTTATTTTGAGACAGAGTCTTGCTCTGTCCCCCAGGCTGGAGTGCAGTGGCGCGATCTCGGCTCACTGCAAGCTCCGCCTCCCGGGTTCACGCCATTCTCCTGCCTCAGCCTCCCGAGTAGCTGGAACTACAGGCGCCCGCCAACAGCCCGGCTAATTTTTTTTTTTTGTACTTTTAGTAGAGACGGGGGTTTCACCGTGTTAGCCAGGATGGTCTCGATCTCCTGACCTCGTGATCCGCCCGCCTCGGCCTCCCAAAGTGCTGGGATTACAGGCTTGAGCCACCGCGCCTGGCCTCTGTCTTTCTTCTTTCTCTCCCTCTCTCATCCGCACGTTTCTCATCCCAGCTTCCCTCCCCGGACTCTGGAATGCCCAAGCACTAACAAGTAGGGGAAGCATCAACAAAGGTGGAGCCCCAGGAGGGAAAAGGATTTCCTGTAAATTTGGCCTTGAGGAAGCTTTTAGGTTAGAGAGCTGCAAAAAAGCTGTTTCTGGGTCGGGGCTTCTTTGGAGAAAAGAATGCCCTTTGTTCTTGGAGACTTTCCCCAGGGGGCAGATGAAAGTGCAGGTATTGTGTGGAATCTCGGCAGCTTTGGCTGGAAGAGAAGCTCCCAGGTTTCGCGAGTTGAGGAGATGGGACCTCAGGATGGGTGTTAAGAGTTCTCTAAATTGTCCCTAGAGCTTTCAGGCTTGGATGGCAGAGATACCTTGATGCACAAATGGAGTAGGTGGTAGCTACTTGGTAGGCTCTGTGGGGTGCCTGTAAGGCTTCCCCCTCTCCAATTTTACCCTACTGTGGGCGCTGAAACTGCCACCATGTTTTATTCCTTACTTTAAGATAAGCATTGTCCTTTTTCTCCTTGTCCACTTTCAAAATGCATGTATTAAACAAAGGAATAGGCTAGTAGGCCACAGAGGTGTTTATACTTTAAGTACTAATCTCTCAGCATGAAGGATTTGATAAGACCCTTTTCCATGATGATGGAAAGAATTGGATTTTGAAGGCAAAGAGCATCTCAGGAAGACAGAGAGAGTGCCTAGATGGACACTTTCAAGAAATTTCTGGAAGTTGGAAAGAAGGGAGGAGTAGGAAGATGATATGCTAAGGAATACAACCCTGCCAAGCTTTTAGCCTTAGCTTTAGTCCCCTGTTTTCCCTCACTGTGCCCCTTAAAAAAAAATTGAGGTGGGGCCAGGCACGATCGCTCACGCCTGTAATCTCAGGACTTTGGGAGGCCGAGGCGGGTGGATCACGAGGTCAGGAGATCGAGACCATCCTGGCTAACACAGTGAAACCCCACCTCTACTAAAAATACAAAAAATTAGCTGGGCGTGGTGGCGGGCGCCTGTAGTCCCAGCTGCTCGGGAGGCTGAGGCAGGAGAATGGCGTGAACCCGGAAGGCGGAGGTTGCAGTGAGCCGAGATCGCGCCACTGCACTCCAGCCTGGGCAACAGAGCAAGACTCCGTCTCAAAAAAAAAAAAATTTGAGGTGGAAGTCACAAACATAAAATTGATCACTTCAAAGTGTACAATTCAGTGACATTTAGTACACTCACAATGTTGTGCAATCATCATTTCTGTCTAGTTCTAGAACTTTTTCATTACGTGAAACCTGTACCCATTAAACAATCACTCCTTGTGGCCCCTTCCCTGAGGCCCCAGCAACCCCTAATCTGCTGTCTGTCCCTATGGATTTACCTATCACAGGTATTTTCTATAAATGGAATCATGCAATATTCGAACTTCTGGGTCTGGCTCCTTTCACTTATCATATTTTTTTGTTTTTAAGATTCATCTACCTTGTAGCATATATCAGTGCTTTGTTTCTTTTTATGGCTGAATAATATTCCATTGTATGGATAGACCACATTTTGTTTACTTTTTATCCATCGATGTACATTTGGATTGTTTTCACGTTTTAGCTACTGAGAATAGTGCTGCCATGAACAATCATGTACAAGTACTTGTTTGATTACCTGCTTCCAATTCTTTTTCCACCTATGGGTGGAATTGCTGGGTCATTTGGTAATTCTATGTTTAACTTTTTGAGGAGCTGCCAAACTGTTTTCCACGGCAGCTGTGTCATTTTACGTTCATACCTGCAGTGTGTGAGGGTTCCAATTTCTCCACATCCTCACCAACACTTTCTCAAAAAAATTATAAACATTCTAGTGGGCGCAAAGTGGTATCTTGTTGTGGTTTTGATTTGTACTTCCTTGCTGGCCAGTGATGTTGGGCATCTTTTTATATGTTTGTGTGCAATTTCTATGTATATCTTCTTTGGAGAAATATCTATCAAGTTTTTGCCCATTTTTTATTTTCCAAACAATATTCACGATTGTTAAACAAAATTTTAAAGTATTACAAAATGTTTAATTTTCATCAGCTTCAAGGTTTATGTTACCCCCAAATTTTGTATATAACTGAAGTTTCAAATCCACTAACACTCACTGAATTGATACCACTCTAGATTCTAAGGTATCAGTTTCTTCTTACCAATTTTTCTTTGCTTCTTCTAACATTTCTTGTGTTTCATCTTGAGAATGGCTAATGAAAACATCACCAATTTGATAAGGTATCGTTAAGCAGTCATCATCTGCAAGCGTGATGTCATTGCAAACAACTTCTAAATTGTGGAGTTGTTTCCTTTTAACTTCTGTTTCTTCCTTCAGCTCTGTGATTCCACTCATATTCCTTGCAAATTTGTTTACCTAATGCTGATCTTCAAAAGTAGAATTGAAATTTTCTGCAGCCTGTAAACAATAGTACTAGTAGCACCTACCTGTGGACTTTTGAGGGCTGATGTGATAACCCAGGTAAAGTGCATGTATTAGTCCATTCTCACACTGCTATAAAGAACTGCCCGGCTGGGTGCAGTGGCTCATGCCTGTAATCCCAGCCCTTTAGGAGGCCGAGGTGGGCAGATCACAAGGTCAGGAGTTTGAGACTAGCCTGGCCAACATGGTGAAACGCTGTCTCTACTAAAAATACAAAAATTAGCCGGGCATGGTGGTGCATGCCTGTAATCCCAGCTACTCGGGAGGCTGAGGCAGGAGAATCACTTGAACCTGGGAGGTGGAGGTTGCAGTGAGCCGAGATCGTGCCATTGCACTCCAGCCTGGGCAATAGAGTGAGACTGCGTCTCAAAACAAAACAAAACAAAACAAAAACTGCCCAAGACTGGGTAATTTATAAAGAAGAGAGGTTTAATTGACTCAGCTCTGCATGACTGAGGAGGCCTCAGGAAACTTACAATCATGGCAGAAGGAGAAGCAGGCACATCTTACATGGCAACAGGCGAGAGTGCATGTGAAGGAAGCAAAGGGGGAAGATCCCCTTATAAAACCATCAGATCTCGTGAGAACTCACTCACTATCATCAGAACAGCAGCATGGGGGAACCACCCCCATGATCCAATCACCTCCCACCAGGTCTCTCCCTCAACACCTGGGGATTACAGGGATTACAGTTCAAGAGGAGATTTGGGTGGGGACACAAATCCAAACCATATCAGTGCATCAAGTGCGTAAAAGCCAACCTCGGTCAATGGGACCTTCAGTTTCCCACACCCTAAGGACAAGGCCCAGGCTGCAGGGTCCTCATGCTCCCCAGAGGCACCCTCAGTACTGAGAGAGGTGCCCAGAGCCCTCCATGGATTCCGGCCTGGGGACCCCCTGCCTCAACAAGCCAGGTGCCTAAGCAAATGCTCAGGGCCCTGGGTGCAGACAGGGCTCCCCACGGAACAGCTATAAGGGCTGGGGGCCTCAGTCTTGGGCCCCACACTGAGCTTCAGAGCTGGGCACCTCCAGCATCCCACACCCTCCACTCCTCTGCTGTGGCTGAGACCTGGCCACTGACCAAGAATCCTGCCCATTTTAAAATCTGTTTTGTTGTTGTTGATTTGTAAGAGTTCTTTAAAAATAGTGGATACTAGACCATTATCAAATATGTGATTTGCAAGTACTTCCTCCCATTCTGTGAGTTGTCTTTTCACTTTCTTGATAGTGGCCTTTGATGCACAAAAGTTTTTAATTTTGATGAAGTGTCATTTATCTATCTTTTCTTTTGTTGCTTGTGCTTTTAGTGTTATATCTAAGAATCTATTGCCAAGCTCAAGGCCATGATTTCCACATTTTTGTCTAAGAATTTTATAGTTTTAGCTGTTACATTTAGGGCTTTGACACATTTTGATTTAATTTTTATATCTAGTATAAGTTAGGGGTTCAATTTCATTCTTTTTCATGTGGATATCCAGTTTTCCCAGCACATCTGTTGAAGACACTGCTCTTTCCCTACTTTATGGTCCTAGCAACCTTGTCAAAAATCAATTAACTGCAGATATATAGATTTGTTTCTGCATTCTTAATTTCACTGTTATCTTTGATCTCTTGAGGAAAAAATGGGTTTGCTGATGGTCTGTCCTGATAGCGGCAATAATGGCCCCTAACCCTCTACAAAGTGCTTTTGCACAGTTAATCTTCACTATTACTACCTCGTGAGGTAGGTATTACTGTCTCTGTTTAACAGGTGAGGAAACAGTCCAAGAGGGGTCAAGTGACTTGCCCAGAGCTGAGTAGCAGAACTGGGACTGGAGCCCAGATTTGTCAAATGCCAGAGCCTTTGCTCTTTCTGTTCCATCCCAGCTGCCCCTGACTAACAATTGGATAGCCCTTTCTGGTTCTATGAGTATCTTAACAGATATTACCTCCTTTGTTTAGTTGATTTAATTAAAAAATTAAAAGCAAGTTGTTTCCACCTGTTGGGAGCTTCTTTCACAGTACGGAAGGAGAGCAAGGGAAGTACTGAGCATTATCAAATGTCAATCCTAGGAACTCTATCAAGGACCAGGGCAGAAAAAAAATGAAAGCAAAGATCCGGGGAGAAGATCTTTGATTCATGAGATTAGAGAACACCAGTGGGGGCACAGATAAGGATACCAAGGAGGAATCACTGCCTAGATCACTCTATTAAAATAAGACCATGGTGTAAAAAGTCCAGGAACATCACTCAGGTGAGCCTAAGTAAAATCCTTGGCCTACATCCAAGTGTGGTTGGTGACTTGTGATGTGCCTCTCCCTGAGTAGAGTCCCCGGGGTCTGCAGGGAGGCCCAGGGGTGCTGGCTGATGAAAGCCATTTCCAGAGAGTGAGGACAGGAGCCGAGGGCTGTGAGCTGGCAGCCTTCAATGGAATCAGCTAGGAACCACCATTTCCAAAGTTGTGGGATCATGAAAGGAACCCTGACAAGAGGTGCTTGGTGAAAAAGATCTTAAAGAAACGTTTGAAGAAGTGTTTTTGACCAAAGATATGAGGATTTGAGATGAATTTTTAAAAAGTGAATATATCTTTCCATTTTCTTCTAATTGGTATCGCTGGTTTAGAGTAAACTGGAGAGGGAAAAAAAGTAGCATTCTTTCCAAAGTCCACAATCATTGTCTCAGAATAGACTCAGTTTTGTCCAGGCAAGATTGCTTTCACCATTTCCTGTGCTACCTAGTAACCTTTTGTGTTCCTGGAGCTCAGAATGCTACTGATCAATAATGGGGGAGCAGGGCGGGCGTCTCACAACGTAAGCCCCAGAATTCTAACAGAAATACACATACACACACACACACACACACAAACACACACTCCAATACGTGCACACAAATAGAAACAGGGCCCAGATTTATTGTAAAATCAGATTTATTGATTTAAAATATAACCACACTACTATTTTGGCCCATCTCTTTTGCCCCATCCCTGACTAAGTCTTCACTCCATTCCCCATTCCCTCTTCTTCCTTCTCTTGCTGGCTTGTCCATTTTCTCTATATCCTCTACCCCTGCCTGTCTTCTCTTCAGAGACTTTCCTATACCCATTTAATCTTACTCTCATGTTTCTTCTGTGTTGCCTTCTCTAAATAGTCAACTTCCTTTCAAATATTGTCTAGACCCTTGGCCTTGCTGAACACACAAAAACTTTTATATAGTTTACATTGCATGATTGTTTCTCCACAGTTAGGCTTAATTGATTTAGATAGAAGAGCTGGTTTCATTTTGCAAGAGCTGGAGGGTGTGTTTTTAATTGACAGAATGCCAAGGGAACGTGATTTCTGGTACTTCCCCAGAGACAGAATTTCTTTTCAGAATTCTGGTGGAGAGGTAAGGGCATTTCTGAGTAAATGTAAAGCAAGCCAGCCCTTGGAATGGTCAAGATCTCAGCCCTCTTTCACACATTAAAGAGGCTGACAAACATTTATCTGGCTGTCTGTGAGCTGCATTATGACTGAGGTTTGTAGCTCTTCAAACCTCCTAGAGATGTAAACAGTAACCCACTCCAAGGAAGAGAGCAACAGAACTGTGTTGAAACTTGCTGGAAGGGAGTTTCCCCCTGCCAACACCCTAACATGGTTGCTTTTGTGACTGCCAAAGCCTGCCTACACATTTTCATCACTTGAGAGGAAGCTTCTGCTTCTCTGTTAATGTGCTGTAGATATGTTCCAGAAGGAAGACACATTGATTTTTCAGACAGCTCTCAATTATACACATGAATGGGGGAGGTATCGATGACATGGAAGATGGAAAAATCATTTACCCCACACCTTGACCCATGTGGCACAAAGCACAGTCCTACTTGGGAACTAATGAGTAGTGGTAACTTCTTTTAGCAGTGCTTTGGCTCTGATGAGAGCAGGGCCTCCATTCTGGACAAGGTTAGCTTTAACCTTTGAAGGGCTACACACACCACCATGTTGTAAAAAGGATATAAAATTATGTCTGCATTGTTTTATTTGAAAATAAAGGGGGGGATCAATATATTCTTCTTCTTAGTCTTTCATGGCTTCTATGCACTGCTAGGATTTTGCCTCTACTCTACAGGGCTGATGAGAAATGAATACCCTTCATGTCTTCAGGAGACCCCCTTAGCAAGGTTGGGATCTCTAAGAATCCTTACAACTTTTACAAATTCTTTGTGATTGAACACACTCTGTCACAGCAAGAACACTAGCTTGTTCGGCCTTGTCTATTTGATGTTTTGCATTTTGAGTCTTATTTTTTCTTTTTAATTCTTGTTTTTAAAAATCACACAAATAATTTCAACTTTTCTATAGGTTTAAATTTTTCAAGTTAAAAAGTTTGGGGAAAATGACACAATACAAATTAGTTGTAAACATTTTGACATATATAGTAGAAAGTTAAGAATCCCTATATACCTCCTAATTCTACTCCCCTCCCCAGAGATAAACCATAGTTAACAGTTTGCTATGCATCCTTCCAGGTTAATTTCTTTGCATTTACAAACATACATACATGTATAATTTTGGGGGTCTTTTTTTAAAACATAAATTGGGATCATGTTATATTAATATAACATAATGGCTTTTAAAACATAAAAATATATCCTGGACAACCTTCTCTAAATAGGTCCACATCATTGTTTATCAATAGGTGCATGGTATTCCATAGTATAGATGTACTAAGTTTATTTAACCATTCTCCTAGTGATGACTATTTATGTTGTTTCTAATTTGTGTTTTTCTACAGAACCCAACTCTCCCAGCACTGAACTGTTCTGTTGAAAATACCCACCCAACAGTTTCTTACTATGCTCATCCCCAAGTGGCATCCTACAATACCTACTACCATAGCCCTCCTAACCTGCCACCATATTCTGCTTATGACTTTCAGGTATGTTTTGGGAGAAAAAAGAACCCTCTATTACCCTTGCTTTCACTCATGCTCTCTTGTTCTCTCCCTAAATTCAATTATGGAACCTTTCCATTGTCTGCATATGTATGAGGTAGCCATGCATCTCCCTAATGGCCAGCAGCCTGTGGATGCTAGCTTAAGGACTGTGTAGGCAGGCAATGATGGCAGAGATGGGCAGGTGGAAGCTGCCCAAGAGAAGAAACAGAGAGATGGAAGAAAAAGGGAGAGAGGGAGGTAGGATCAAGGTATCCCAAATTGCCTTGAACTACACCAAGGAGAAGATAAGCTAGTTGGGAAATGGCAGCTCATTAGTACGCTACCATGGGCCCCCATGCAACAGTGGCTTTTTCCATTCCTCTGATATGGGGAGAGGCCTAATCCTGCTCCTTAACACAAGGGCATTCTGAGCCACACGAGGGTTTGAATCAAACCTGTAATGAGGAAGAAGTCCCATTCTTTTTCTCCAGACTTCCTAACTAAGACTACACAGAGTATTTTTATAACACCCCTCCCCCTTTTGCCCTGTTATCACGTAGGTCAGAAATAGTGTTACCAAATTTGCACTTTCCCCTTTTCCTTTTGAACCGTGACTACTAGTAGAAAAACAGAACCAAAAAAGGCACTTACTTAAAAGGAATTCATTGCATGCAGAACACTGAACTAGACACTTTGGGCAAACAAGTGAAATGGTCCTTTAAGTATGTATAATGATTATAAACCCTTGACCATAGAAGAGCAAGGTTACACTAAAATCTAGTTAATTCAAACTTTAGAGACCAAAGGAAATACCTTTTAAAGAAGGGAAACTCATAATAAATTTGCTTCTATTGATCAAGAGACCATGAATGTTCCATGGGGACATGAAAGTACGACTATCTGGGGGTACTTCCAATTAACCACCCAGTTTGGCAATACAAAGCCCTTGGGCAACCTAATTTCAACTTCAGTTTGGCAAAATAACTGAAACTTAAAAATCTGATTAAGTTGAACAAAGTGTTGTTGTGTTTGGTTTAGATACCGTTCAGAGAGGTCTGTGGCTCTATAATGCAATAATAATACATATAGTGTGCACATGCACTTGTTCACTTGTTCAGTTGTATAAAATATAGTACTAGTTCAAAAAGGTATCCATTAACCCATTGATGCCAGAGGTTGCAGATTTTTTTGTGAAAAATCAGACCTTGGCGATGACCTTGAGCAGGAGGATATAAATAACTCCCACAAGCTTAGCGTTCCAATAATGAGACACTAGGCATAAATGGGTTAAAGCTTAGAAAATATAATGATAAAATTCTTTCTAAAGCCTACTGTGTACACAGGTAGACAACTCAGGTAACTTGTTACCCAAATAGGTGGTATAGACTGGAAAACAAAAATATGTTCAAGAAGGGCATAGATAATTTCAATAGTGACCAAGGCAACAAGGAATTCTTCAAGAGAATGCAGGGATGTTGAAGCTAAAACAAGGAAGGTCATCATTCTCTTGGGGTCCCTATAATAAAAAGTCATCCTTAAATAGAGGAGCCACACATGGGTCTAGCCCAAGAGGCCTCCTCTACTTTTATATCAAAGTAATTACGTTGATTTCAGGAATTTGCACTTTATAATGAACCCTTTAAGTAGGGACAATAATACATCTGGTGATGGGTACCACAAATTATAAGATAGGAAACCTCTCTTTTGGGTATGGAGCCATCATTCCTCATTCAAATCCTACCCCAGAAATGAAAGCAAGATTGAGAATGCCAACAGTGACTTGGATTGTTGGTTTCAGTTCAATCAATGTTTACTCTGTGTTCCATGTGCCACGCATTGAGCCGGGAGCTGTGGAAATAGAAATTAAATGAGACAGTCCCTGCATTAGTCTAGGGACTTGGGGGTGGGGGGTCAGGGGACAGTAGTGGAGACAAAAAAGTAAAGAAAACATTACCCAGAACACTATGGAAACAGCATACCTAACCCAGAAAAGGGATCCAGATTTAGCTACCTAGTCCAAACCTATACTATGGGCTTGTAGCAGGGACTTAGGGGATTTTTGAGACAGAGTCTTGCCCTGTCACCCAGGCTGGAGTGCAATGGCACAATCTTGGCCCACTGCAACCTCCACCTCCCGGGGTCAAGCAATTCTCCTGCCTCAGCCTCCCGAGTAACTGGGATTACAGGTGCGTGCCACCACGCCCATCTATTTTTTTTTTTTTTTTGGTATCTTTTGTAGAGACAGGGTTTCACCATGTTGGCCAGGCTGGTCTCAAACTCCTGACCTCGTGATTCACCCGCCTCGGCCTCCCAAAGTGCTGGGATTACAGGCATGAGCCACCGTGCCTGGCCCGCCCTTACTTTTTAATAACAGCTACTATACACTGAGTACTTACTATGTACTAAGCATTGTGCTAAGTGCTTTACATATATCATCATTCAGTCATTTACCTCTTTGAGAGAAGTACTCTTGCAATTGCCATTTTTAAGATAAGATGACTGAATCATGGAGAGATTAAGTGACTTCACCAAAGTCACAGAGGTGGTAAGTGAAAGAGCAAGGATTTATATCTAGGGCTGACTGATTCCAGAGATTGGGTTGGGGGATTTTTGAAGTTGTGAATCTAAGTGGAGCACAGATCTTTCCCCAGTTAATTTTGGGATATTTATACTTTCTACTGGTTTAAATCGTGGGCTTCCTACTCATGGTCCTCAGAAAGGGTCTCTTTACTCTTTTTTCTTAAATTATTAAATTGATCCCCACTGAAAAAGGATTCCCCTCCTTCACGCATTCCTCAGAGGGGAATTCAGGGGCTGCTTGGACACTTTTTATATGTCTCCCACATCTTTCCCTAGGCTCAAGATGTCTTTAGTATTTCCTGTTTGAAGACTTTATAATTGTATAGCCTAAGTCTTGAGGGGGTAAGATTTTAAGTGATTTCTCTCTAGAACTTAAATGGTTTCATTTTAGTATTTTAGTTTAGCTTTCTTTTGCTCACCAAGTTTCATTCCCTTATAGTTTCATAGGCGAAAATACCATTCTTTACACAAGAAAGTCAGCCAGGTGCGGTGGCTTACACCTGGTAATGCTGGTAATCCCAGCATTTTGGGAGGCCAAGGTGGGTGATCACCTGAGGTCGGGAGTTCGAGACCAGCCTGACCAACACGGAGAAACCCCATCTCTACTAAAAATACAAAATTAGCCAGGAATGGTGGCGCATGCCTGTAATCACAGCTACTCAGGAGGCTGAGGCAGGAGAATCACTTGAACCCGGGAGGTGGAGGTTGTGGTGAGCCGAGATCACGCCATTGCACTCCAGCCTGGGCAACAAGAGAGAAACTCCGTCTCAAAAAAAAAAAAAAGGAAAGTCAAGAGGCCAAGAAACATCGGCTTATATTCCCAGATAAATAAAAAGCAGTCAGCAAATGTACTCCAGATCTGACAATAAAACCACCTGAAGCACAGACCCACCCCCAAAAGGCCAGAGCTCCCTCATGCTCTTCTGATTGTAAAATGACCTAAGTTACAGCCAGAAAATGGACCTTTCTAGACTTTCTTCTGAATGACTTCCCATTTTGGTTATTTCCAAGTAGGACTATTTCTGTGACTTGGTTTGGTGATTTCAACTTCCTTTTGACCCTGAGGCTAATAGGAGGATGAGGAAAAAAGACTTACAATGTTTTGTTTTAACCCCTCAAAGTCATACCCTTATTGGGTAGCTGTCTAGTGAGGAAGCTTGGGAAACACTTCTTGTGGTCAGACATGAGCAAGGATTTGGGTCTGATCAGCTGGCCCTGAGGAAGTTTTGAGTGCTGAGCTTAGAGAAACTGGATTGTTTCAAACACTGGGCTCCAGGGTGTCCTTGCTTCTCAGGAACTCCCCATACTCCAAAGCAGGAAGGATATAAGCTGAGACTACCTTTGCCTCCTTGCTCATCTATCCAACACTCATTTCTCTTGTCCTTTGCACTATTTCCCCACTACCCCTTCAGCTTTAGCCAAGTAGTCCAAAATCTGTAGGGTACAAAGCATCAGTTTTTACTTCTGCTGGGAAATTAAACCCAGCTATTTATAAACCCCTCAAGGTTCCCAGCAATATTTCCCAGTCTGGCATACTGGGCCAGTACCCTTACTTTACTCTAACCGTGGAATGGTCCCTTTCCTATCCATTTGGTGACCTGCCAAGTTTAAGCTTAAAATAAAAGTCTCAACCTATGCAATTCAAAAGTGCCTCTGTTTTTCCTCTTTATTAAATCACGAGGGTACACTAGGTTTCACCCTAGCCACTAAAAGTTATTCATTATAAATTGGGCCCATTTAGTAAAAGGATTGCTTTGATCCTAGGAGGGTACAGTTTATGGCACAGGTTGCTGAGAGCCTTAGAAGGCTGTTGTTGCTATCACTCAACTTTTTCTTCCCCCCGCCACCTGCCCGCCACCCCACTGTCAAGTCTTTCCTTTCTTCCCCTCCTTTCCCTTGTTCCTGACTCATCCTTTTTTTTTTCCTCTTTCTTTTACCCACTCTTCTCTCCATCTCCCCAGCCTTTGCTTCCGGGGGCAGAACAGAGAGGGAATGCACAATACCAACAGATGCTGGATTTTACCCTTGGGACACAGTGTCTTTAACTAGTAATTATTACCAGCCAGTTCCTGGGCTCTTTGTGAAGTCACTGTCCCACAAGTCTCCTGAAGAGAGAAGCATGCCCTGATGGAAATGCGCATTGATCTTGAAGGGTGTGGGTCAGCCATCAGGCAGGCAGGAGGCAGGCTAAGGTGGAAGAGGAAAGCCATCTGTGTCCCTGAAAGGGTGGTGCTCCTCTTTAAGCACCATCAGCCTGTTGGCCACCCCAGCCTCTAAGAAGCAGCTCAGGAAGCTGGAGCTGACTAGGCCCAGCAGTAGGCTATTTAGATGCTCTTCATGCTTGGTGGTGCACAAGGATTCAAAGTTCTGTTCTCCTGAGCTGCCCACAGCATTATTAAAGTCACACTCTCAGGCAGGAACCAGAATACACCAGGCCAACTCCCTGGCTGCGACAAAGCCAAATCTTTCCCAAGGTGCCTGCCTGTTGCTAGGAAACTATGCACTGGTACTGTGGGCCTTTTCCCCCGCTAAACCCCAAGGGTGTGTGGACTGCAGCCAGTTAGCTCCCTAGCTCTGCCAGGAACCCTTCAGTTTTATCCTTAAGACTCCCAGCATCCTCAAAGGGAAGTGAGAATCATGACCCCCTCCCCCCATACTTCTCAAACACAAAACTGAGAAGTGAAAACCCAAGGGCCGTTGTACCACCCCCTTTTATTATCAAAGTGTACAACTGCCACCCACAGCAGCTGCTGCCCACAGAAGCCTTTTAATGCCTCTCAGGACAGAACTGCCTTTAGCTTCACTTCAGGAAACTTGCCTCTCCCTTCGGTGGCTGGGAACACCTAAAACTGGCCTGCTGCCTCTCATGTCATCTCTGTAGTGGGATTTAGAGAGGCAGTGAGTGCCATATGCCCAGGCACAGAGATTCTTTGCCCTGGTGGGTTTTTGTTCCCCTCTCTGGTTAAGAGGAGAGAGTTCTTAGTTGAGGAAAGCAACAGAACAGGAGGGAGGGAGAGGAGGAGGAAGGGAGAGTTTGAAGGGTGCAAGATGGAAAATCAGGAAATCACTATACCAATGTTTTTAACAAAGGGTATCTTCTTGGAGGGAGGAGAAAAATTGAGTTTTTAGGAAGGAATCTAGATTGTCTTGAGTCCACTGCCTCAGGTTGTTTTGCCTTTAAGGGCTCTCCAGGTTCTACGACCCTGACATTTCTTCGGAGTGAAATAACGGATGGGATTTGGGAGGCAGGGGATGATGGCAGCTATCATCTCTTCTCAGTCTTAACATTATGTGGTAAGGAAGATTTTTCTGTGTCTCAAGCAAGGCTTAGAAATCTGGACATAGGTTTTATTTATTTATTTATTTATTTTCGAGATGGAGTCTCACTCTGTCACCCAAGCTGGAGTGCAGTGGCGTGATCTCAGCTCACTAGAACCTCTGCCTCCCAGGTTCAAGCGATTCTCGTGCCTCAGCCTCCTGAGTAGCCGAGATTACAGGTACCCACCACCACTCCCAGCTAATTTTTGTATTTTCAGTAGAGATGGGGTTTCGCCATGTTGGCCAGGCTGGTCTCGAACTCCTGACCTCAGGTGATCCACCCACCTCGGCCTCCCAAAGTACTGGGATTACAGGCGTTAGCCACCACGCCCGGCCTAGATTTTATTTTTTAAAAGCATGCCAAGTTCATCTACTATGCTCCTGAAGTTGTATTCATTCATTCAAGATTTATTGAGCACCTATTACTTGGCAAGTACTGTTCTGAGCTCTGGAGGATACAGCAACAAACACAACAGGCCAACTCTCCTTCAGCAGGGAAATCACTAGAGTCAAGGATATACATGAGCCAGGGAGAGAAAGGGGCAAATGACTCCTGCCAATTCACTGCATATTTTAAAAAATTCATTTCCATTCCTTTCCCAAAGACTAACAACCTTTCCCAAAGTAAGACAACACGAAGTAAAACTGAATACTCAGTGTCTCTGCAACCTGGCATATTGCTCCTCATTCTCACCTCCATGCCTTTGTTACTCTTTGCTCTCCAACCTACTCTGCACTTGGGGATGAGGGGGCAGCAGTTAAGGTGGAGTAGAAAATGTTGGACTTGGAGTCAGAAGACTCCAGATCCAAGCAAGCTATTTAACCTCTCTGATCTTAGTTTCTTGTCTATGAGAGGAGCTCCTGACCACTGTACTACCTCTCTGTGATATACTCTTTTAGCAAAGACTTTCCCAGGGATCACTGGCTTAACCTCATTAAATGTTCTCAAGGCCAAAAATTACCTTTTGAAGACTAGTTGAGACGTTGTTGCCATAGCTTAAGGGAGAGGTATTGGAGGCTTGAGTTATAAATGTAGAAAAGGTAGTGATGGATTCAAGAGACAACACAGAAGTAGAAGCAACAGGATTTGGTAATTGATTGGATGTGGGCTGTAAGGGGTTGCAGAGGAGGATTCCGTATTTCTGCAGGTGGCTTGTAGCCTGAGTGACCGAGAGAACCACCTGTTCCAGGCTCATTAACTCTGAGGTTTGGGAGCTCTCCGTTCTTCCAAATAGAAAAAAGCTTTGGCCCATATTCATTTTTAAATAGTAATGGCTGTTCAGGGAATTGCAAACTCACTGCCTAAACTAACGTTTTCTTTTTATCACACAGCATTCCGGTGTCTTTCCATCCTCCCCTCCCTCTGGACTTTCTGATGAGCCCCAGTCTGCCTCTCCCTCACCCAGCTACATGTGGTCCTCAAGTGCACCGCCCCGTTACTCTCCACCCTACTATCCACCTTTTGAAAAGCCACCACCTTACAGTCCCTAAAGAGGAATGCCTGCTGGCTATTGAGATTATTGTGGCTTTTGTATTTCTGCTTCAGTGGAAGTGTGTAGGGTACAAAATTTAAAGTGTGACTCTTACACATAAAGTTTTACAATGGCCTGCCAGGCTAGGGAAAGATAGGGACGAAGCTTATTCGTTATTAGTGCAGAGCAGGGGTGGCCAGGCTGAACTCAGCACAGAAAAGGGCAGCTCACACTCTCTAAGCAAGGCTGGGGAGCCAGCCCAGCAAGAAGCTTGTTTGGACCTGCATTACCCTATGCTCCACCTCTGTATTCAGCAGAAGTGTGGTTGCCATCTTTTTCACTTTATGTAAAGGAGTGTTGCCCTCGGGCCCTTGGCAGATTGCCACCCCAGCACCTAGGTTGAAGCACCTGGCTCATAGGCCCTATCTTTCCTTACCCCTAAAGTCAGTCCCTAAGGACAATTTCCCAGCTGATGGGCTACACAGTAGTTCCAATACAGAGAGTTCTGGCTAAGATTTTGTTTGCTTGTGTCTGGATGTTGAAAAAGGCTGCCCATATCTCTCACTCCTTCCTTCTCTGTGAGTACTGTAAAAATGGCTGTTGTGATCACTCAGCTCAGCTTTTGTTATTGGTACCTCCTAAAGGGAAAAGTGCAATATTCTTGCATCTTGAGTAGTGGGGAACAGGATGTATTGTTCCGGAAACACTGAAATACACAGCAACATGAGATGTTTTAAGGAGATCACTTAGGAGACAGTGGTTCTACATGTTGCATTATTACAAAATACATTTGCTACAGGAGATATAAATCTTATGGTTGCAAGTCAGAGTTTAAAAATGTGATAAATTAGGTTCTTGGGTCGTGGTATGAATTGTTACTAATCTTTGTGACTATTTAATCTTCAAATATTGTGCTTAACCCCAGCAATTCGCACGTATCCTGCACCCCACCCCAAAAGACTCATCTGTATTTTAATGCCACTGGTCTTATCGGTCCTTTTGTCTGTTGAGACCAGTCATGACAGCATTCAAGATTATGAAAGTGTTACAATGCCGCTTCAAGTCTGCAAAACCTCAAACGTAGCCAACTTGACAAATACTTAAGTGTTACGGCAGATTTAAAATCCATCTGGCACACCGTGGTAGGTATTTGTACAGTTCTTTTAATTACACATAGCTTTAAACCATCAACCTGATGAGTTTAAAACACTTTTGCACCCATGCCTTCACTTCAGAATGAACACCTTCATTGTGATCTTATGTTAACCTGAGAATTGATTTAAAGGAAGATTGATAATCCTATACTTTATAACGTAAAAATACAGGGGTTACAAGAGGGTACCTAATTAGACAGTTCTCCAAACACAGAACACACACTGGAAAATTTTCCGGCCAATTTTGCTACCTCCCAACTTGATGGATTAGAGGTAGCACAAATGCTGGTGCTCCCATCTACCTTGTAGACACCCAGCCATCAAGAATCAAGGCACAGGAAGTGCACTCTCTCATTATTAACAGTAAATGTTTGCAAGATATCCAGTTTAACTTTCAGCATCATGAATGTTGTCTTATCCAGATTTTGAATCTGAAAAACTATAATCCTTTTATGTTATACAAAATTACTATGATTTTTTACAGTTCTGAGCATATTAAAATTCTACTGGATTTCAAAAAGAGACTAATACCCAATTGACTTACTAAACAAATACCAACTTGTAATATTCAATGAATTTTTTTGCCATTTACATTTGACCGTTGGCTTTAGTGAATGTCCATATTTAATTTTTTTAAGGCATCATTACACAGTTTATCCTACATTTATCACATTTCTTAAAGTGTTAAGATTCTATGGCTCATTTCTATGTATTTTTCTTACTTTACAAAATAACCTGAAACAGTATAGATTTTGTAACACTTAATTTGAGCAGCTTTTTTATTACATTGAATTATATAAAGTGCATGTTACCTTAGAAAAATTAATATTTGCTGCTTTACTCTTTTGCAAAACATTTGCTGTAATGAAGGGATTTGTATTTCCAATATGTATCTTGACTGCATTTTGTAATATTTACTGCTTTATTCCTAATTCTGCTTTAAAGTACTGAACTGGGCATGAAACATTAAAACATTAATCCAGAACCCGTATAAACTGGATGCTGCTTAAAATCTGTATCACTGCCATGTTGAAAACTCAGACTGCTTTTGTGATGTTTCAAATGAATAAAACTATCCTCCCCTCCTTATCCACTTGTGTCAAGGTACTATAAAAGTACAGCAAATGCTCTAAAGCAACTGACAGCAGCTGACTCACTTTTGACTATTAGGGTTCAAGATAAAAGGGGACATGATTAACCAACATATAAAACCTAATGGGAAATTTTGCCATGCTGCCATCAGAAATACAGCCCGTCTCCTGCTATAAAAATTGAAAAACAATATAAAAACCCATGTAATTTCTGAAAGACAATCTTGTAAAACACACACTCAAACATCAGAATTAAATCATTTTATTTTTGCCACAAGAAGCTCTAAGAACTAATATCAGGCCATGGTTAATGAAAAGTAGAACTTAAAGTCATGACAGGGAAGATTGTACAAGTGTGAACATTACAGTACTCGGAGGAATGAACAAGGTTTCATATGGTTGACCAGCCAGAGAGCCAGTGCTGTTAAGTTAGCATTTAATTCTTTAGAATATGCATGCCTTGACAATACAAAATACCTTGATCAGTGTTTACCATTTTTTTATCTTTTTGGTACAATGGGGAAAAATGTGGCATTATTTCTTCATAGTGGTTGTGTGTGGGGGATCGTTACCACCAAAATCATAATAATCATTTAAAGTATATTTTAAAGTTAGTCTTGCAAGATTGTTACGGCATTGTAAAATTTCTGTAGTTTAAGCATTTTCATTTTGTCATATCTTTTAACAAATTACTATTTCAAGTAGTTCCTATCGAGAATATTTACAGGTAAATTAGCATAGGAGCAAATTTGAAGCTAACTTCAAAGAAGAAAAGGAAGTTCAATAGCCAGAGAGCTAAGTATAAGATAGAAAAACCACATGGTAATTTTAAACAGCATCTTGCTACAGATTTCCAATCCAATAAATACCAGGAATGAAGGACTTTTGCCCCAAAGAAGTATTTCACATGTACTCTGAACTTTGGCTATGGAAACTTACAGAAAAACTGAAGACCCTGAGACACATGCAAGTAAGAGTCTTCTGGCAAAAATACAATTTAATTTTCCAGTTTCTCTCCTCTCAAAAAACTCCAGAAGATACCTTTAGTAGGCACAGAGTTTAAATGTCATATTCAGAATTTACAGAGCACAGCAGCAGCAAATAATTACATCCCTATTATTCAGAATGGATAGTTTTCCATTATAGAATTAGTTCCTGGTTTGTCATAATAGACTTGTAGAAACTGCCAAGTTTTATTATGACAAACTAATTGACCTAGCAGTTGAGTCTGAAAGATCTGGAAGCTCTGCCGGCATCCGTATCATTCACATTGGTAGAAGTAATTATGTCTAACTGGTGAAATAGCATCAATGAAACTCAAACAAATTTTCACTGAGAACATTTCAGAGTGCACACTATAGTCAAAGAGTAATGTTATTAATATCTACACAAAAAAGAAACAGATATGGTGATTCCAGAGATTACAGAGTCTTAAGTTATAAGGTAATTTCAAATTTCCCAGGGGTTAGTTTACAAATGGTTTGAAGGTCTAGACTTACAGAACAGAAAACAGATAAATGCACATCACTCTACCTCTTGGCAAGCAAAGGATTTTTTTCTTGTATTATTGCATGAACTGATGCCCGATACCCTCAGCTACCAACTTAAGAAACACTGAAACCACTACCTTCAAATCCGGCTTACCATCAGAAGAACGATGTATACATGAGAAATTATGATTAAAGCTTTAAGTTCAAAGTCAAGAAATAGACTATTTTTTAAAATACATGGTAAGGAGAAAGAAAATATCTATGTTGGACTAAGAAATACTTAAGCAAGGTTACAAATGACTAATAACTATGCACAACAATCTTTTCCAGTATCAATTTTTTCCTTTGCAAAAAAAAAAATCATTTACAGACGTTCAACAATTCTGTTACAAATGCTAGGCTATATGTATGTTCCAACCTGCTTTCTTCTAGTACTAGCACAGTTTGGTACTAGCACTTCAGTAAGTGTTAACTTTATTTTCTAAGTGTTTAAATATGTGTCATTTTAAAAAGTGGTATTTATTGTTGTCAAGAAAAATGGGAACTGACAAGCCTATATAACATTCCTTATGTAGTTTCTGATTACTATAATATTGCAGCAATTTGCAGATGGAATAAAACTTATTTTAGAAGGGGTAAAAACCTAACAAATCTTGCTGAAAGGAAAATACTAGATCACTGATTCAACTATTTCAAATAAAGACTTCCTATTGGAGATTCTACGCAATATGAACATTTAAAAATATATGCCAGGAGCCTCCCACCCAAAATATGTAAAGTCTCACCCATGGAATCTATCATTTACAAGGATTTATACATAAAGATTCATTTGGTGGCTTTCAGATTCAAAATTTGAAAATTCTCATGGGAATATTTTTAACCTTAAGAAGCAAAAAGGAAATCTTCATTCCATTCTCTACTATGTGGTAGCCAGAGAATTAAAAATACATGCAACAGAACTTTTCATCTCCTCCTATCTGCCATTACAGAGATTTTTTTTCATTAGTTTTTTGCCCCCAGAGACCACACTGCAAAGGTATAAAGTGGTCTAGCCACCAAAGTCTTTTACAGACTATGGCAATGAAAGCCAGGATTAATTCTAATTAGCTAAATCTAATTTATTCTTCAGATGAGAGACTTGTCTGCATGGCTATTTTCATAGAGGGAGGGTAGCAGGAGGTTGCTGTCCGCTTGGACTAGCAGATTACACAACCCAAGTAGAGACTTATTCTGACATTTTCCAGAACAACTCTAAAACTTATTTACTCTTTATGCCATATACAAGACAAAACACACATTTGTTGTCTCAATGTTAAGAAAATTGAGAATTCAGCAGTAAAGTGCTAACATGGAAGGGGAAAGCTGTAAGATGTACTAGGGTATGCTAATAACTCCAGTTATTTGCAAAGAACATTCAGACTGCTTCAAATTCTATTCAGGAAACTATCTCTCCAAGCTTTTAATTTTTGCCTCTTTTAAATGAGCTGAAAACTAACATATAAACAGATACTTGGGGAGGGGGTCTCACCTCTACTCAAAACTTTCAGGAAAATTTGCTTCTAAAAATTATCAACAAAAATCCCACTACACTTCCTTCAGATAATGTGGCAGATCAAATTAACTTGTTCGCACCTTAATTTGTTTTACAGATCTTCTGAAACCCCTGCCCCATCATCCAAAACAAAACTTTCTAGTATTTCAAAGGAGTTTAGTAAGATTCCGGTATTATAAATTCAAACTCAGTACTGCCATCTGTTACATTTTGTTTAAAAATTGAATCATTTTCCTGCTGAATAAAAATATCTTCCCAGGTCATTGGCTTGTTCTGAGTAGATGTAGTGGTCCCTACTGGAGGTTCTTTTCCAGTGTCAACCTTATACCCAATACCATCATCCTTCATTGCAGGAATAGTGCTTGATCTATCGGAAAGATATGCATATTGTCTGATTTGTAAAGACCTGCATGGATGTAAACGATAAAGCTTTGAGTCCCCAGAAGGATCTTGACTATGAACTGACTTTATATGTGAAGACATAAACTGATAGTTGATGAAAGATTTGCCACAGGCCAAACACTGATACCTTCGCTCCCCTGTGTGATGAATTTCATGCTTTGTGCGATATTCTGCAAGAGGAAATACCTTCTCACAGTAACGGCACGGATACTTCTTCTCCCAAGAATGAATGTTAAAATGTCTCCGCAAGCTTGTCAGACAGACATATGACCTTTTGCATACAATACAGATATAATAGACCCTTCCATCTACTATTAACTCATAGTGATCATCATGTTTTACTTTCATACGTTTGTTTGCCATCTCGCTGCCAGACGTTTTTGGTACTTCATTCTCAAGTCTGGCCTCCCCTTCATCAGGGTCATCTTTGACAGGGATCACTATATCATAAGTATCTTCACCGATATTTGCATAAACCTTGCAACCAGTCGATAAGCCTTCAATTTCAGTAGCTGTATCTAAAGTAATGATCTTCTGACCCTCCATTAGATGTTTTGATCCTAAGCCTGGATCATTAGTATTTCTAGTAATTATATCTGAAATTTTTAAGGAATTGGAAAGTGGTTCTTGAAGAAGTGTAGGAATCTGCATCTTCTGTATTAATGATCCATCAAAACTGGTATTTTGGGAGGTATCAGCCTGTGGGACCAAAGATGTATTACTGACGGCCGAGTCAGGACTGGAGCTAATAGTGTCATCATCATCATCTATTATTTCCTCCTCCTCCTCTTCATTGGCCTTGTTTCCTGTTAAAATAGCACTGTTTGGTGTCTGCTGATTCTGCACAAGTAAATTGATTGAAGAGGGCATATGATTTGGAAGTGAAGAACTGACATTTGGTGGTGTAGAAAGTGGTGTCTGATTTAACAAAATAATATTGGGAGTCAGATGTGTTGGAGCTGAAGATACCAACAGTTTTTCACTTCCTTGTGTTTGGCTCAGAGTTGCCTGATTCACAGGAGTAGGAAGTTTCTGAGTAGGTGTGATATTTGTTAAAGGGGGTGAGTTATTGCTAGCACTAGGTGCAACATCTGAAATAGCAACAGGGCCTGGGTTAGATTGGACCTGTGCCACTGTGTTATTACTCGGCAAAGTTTCCTTTGTGGGCAGAATCTCGGAGCAAAAAATGACATCATCATCATCATCATCAGAATCGGTAACAATGATCTTTTTCATTTCATAATCTTCGGCAGATAATGAAAAAGACTCTGTTATAATAGGCATTATAGTAGCCCCGTTATCTTGGGCTTCATCTTTTGATTTCTGTATTACAAGGTTCTTGTCACCAGAATCAGGAGGTAAAGGTTCAGTATTACCATCCTGAGCTGTACCTGAGATGCTTTTAACCTGTGACAATGGGACACCAAGCTCTGCTATAAATTTCACTCCTAATAACTGCCCTGATTTAATTAACTCATCAAGCAAATCTGATCTAACACGAACAATTTTAGAACTATAGATATAATTGAGAATTTCTGCAAAGATCTCTGCTCTTATAAAGCTCAGTTCAACAACTTGCCCGGCAACAGAGAAGAGCTGATGGAAGTAGGTACTAGAAGCTGAAAGAATATTCTTGTGAGCCCGGAATTTTCGGTCTTCCACAATAACGGTAACATCACAGAAGAGTCCATGGCCACGTTGCTCATTCAAGGAGTTCAGTAGACTGCCAGAGTACTGAATGTCTGTAGCAGAAATCAGTTTTCTACTCTCCATGCCTTTAAGAGAAAGAGAGGAGGGGATGGGAGAGGATTAGAGAGAAAAAACAAAAGTACTTATTTAGAATTTAAGCCGTAGCATCATTAAATAGTTTATTCAAGTTTTAACCAAAGTTCGGCATAATTTTTTGGCTTTTACAGAAATTGTTCATACAGGTTGGCTTTTGGAACAAGTGTCCAATTTCATGGCTTGCTCCTGAGTTGAGCAAGTTTTACATTGTTACAGAGATTTGAACAGTAATCTCCACAGTCACCTTCTTTTGAATATTAGATACATGCATCTCCACTAAGTGATTTTTAAAGATTAGAATTAATTTTCTTAGTCCCAATTTTGGGTTTTCTCTCCAAGAAGAGGTAAGAGTTGATTTTTAAATGTCAAAATTAAGGAAAATCATCATGAACACACAGAAGTTATTTAGTCTGTAAATGATTTAAATGTCAGAAAAGCTCAGTGCGTGCAATACTGTGTCTGAAATACATGCTCTTAATTTTAACTAATCTTTAAGAATATATGCAGAATCTACACCCTGGAGCCAATGACATTCATAAACACTGACAATTATTACCTCCCAACGTCCCATTATTTTTCTGTTATTTAAATTGGGGTGCCTCATCTTGATAAACTATTAAACATCTTTCTTACCCTTTCCTCTTTCTTCATCCCCTTGTCCCTTCCCCTCATCTCTCCATCTTTACAATTTCCAGAGGTGGAATATTAAACAGTGCCAAGTGAAGTCAACAGACACTATCATGAAAAAATATGACAAAGGAAAAGGAAAGTTTACCATTTCTAAATGCCCACTTCCAAGAAAACACAAAACATTTTACTTTTGTTGGTAAAGAATCATGTGCATTGGTATGAGAACTTTTCCCACACCAAATGAGTTAGTGAAAATGAAAACATTAACTTATTGGAATAGATTACTCTAGAAAAAGGGGATGATGTCAGTAGAATGCATTGTTGTGTAGCACTAGCAAAACATCATTTTTTGCACTTTGCAGAAGATATTTCCAGTAACAAAGAGGCCAGAGTTTAAAAAAACCCATATATTAAAAATATATAATATCCATACATATGATTATATATGGATATATTTTAATATGTGGATATTATATATTAACAATTAGTTGACAAGTACTTTTAGTGAAGAAATATTTTTATTAATATTCTCTCCCTTTGAAGTTACCAAAAGGGTGTCGATGTCACAATGCTTAAGTTATACATAGGTGGAGGGCAGTTCTGTCTCAAATACCTTCTAAATTTTTCAAAATGATACCTTAAGAACAAACATCAGGCAAAAAGTCTAAAAATCAAAGACTTAAAACATTATTAGAAGGTGTTGCATGTTAACAGTACCAAGGAATTCCAGGTTACCATAAAGGCATTCATCATCAGAAAGGGTGACCTTTGGACAGTTTGCCAAAAACCAGGGCTTCCGAAATACGGGCATTTCGACAGAAGTCGATATTAAGTGGAAAGACAGGTTTTCCGAAAATGGCACGCAATTTTTGTCACTTGCACACGGGTTCTTCCAATATGGGAATGCGACAAATGTACGTGTCCAGGTGACACTGGGACTCGGTTTCGTTTCGTTTATGTGTCCCCCTCCTCCCACTCAGGGTAGCCCCAGAGACAGCACAAGTCGGTCTGAACCCACCCCGAAGATCTGCGATTCGACTGTGGAAAAGCCATTCCACATCACTGTGAAACCCTTGACCGAGGGCCAGTTCGGAGGAGCTGGTGACGGTGGAAAGAGATAAAAGCCGTCCGCGAGGGAGTGAAACAAACCGACACGCGGCTCCCTGCGGTAGCTGAACCTCATCTCCCTTCCTCCACCTCCCTCTTCCCCATACGGACCCTGCCAGCTGCAACCGAGGTTTTTAACCCCAATTCACGTGCAAAGCAAGCTTCTTGCAAATACAGATGGAGGTACAAACAGCAGAGTGAGGGCGGGAGGAATATGGGGTACCAGGGAAAGTAGAAGGTGGCGAACGACAGGGTGGGGTGTTGGTGGGGGGGGGGGGGATGAAGCGAAGCAGGCGGCATTGTTGTGCCCCGGGAAGGGGACGGAAGGGGAGGATGGGCCTGGCAGAAAAGCTCTAAATCAAAGTAGGGGCTGGGGGAGTAAAAGAGGCACAAAAAAGCAGGCAGAGGGGCGAGGGAAAAGCCAAGTGGGTCTCCGTATTGGGCTCCCCACGCCCCGGGGCCTACCCAGGGCACCGGCAGCCCCCCGGCCCCTAACGACGAAGGGGACCGCGCCGCGGCCCTCGCGGCTTGTCCCCTCCTTCACTCCCCGGCCCACACAAAGAAAGAGCCGGAGGAGCGGAGCCTCCGACTCTGCCGCTTCCTGGTTCAAGTGAGGCGAATGCAAACGCAGGCGCGGCCCAGGGACGGAGAAGGCAAGCGCGCTCCTTCGCCCCCTCCCTGATTGGGGCCGGGTCCTCACCTGCTTCCCGGCGCCGCCGCTTCTCCTCCTCGGGACGCGCGGAAGGCTGGGAGTCCCCCAACAAGAAGAAGCCGCACTCCCCACCGATTCTGCCCCTTCTTTAAACGTCGCTCCAGTCTGGGTCGACGTCGACGCGGCCGCCGCCTCCTGCCGCCAACGCTGCTACAGCTGCCCCACGCCGCCGACAGAGGGCACAGCGCGGGGGCGAAGCGCTGAAGCCAAAGGCGCCCTCCTCTTCCGAGCGCAGGCCGGGGTGGTCCGGAAGGGCCCGAGCTTGAGGCGGCTCCACTTCGGTGCCGTGCTCTGCTTTCGGCTCTTTCCGCAAGGGGGCGGAGGAAGACTCGGAAGCTCTTGTGTGTTCGGCTCTTTCCGGAGGGCTAAAGGGTGGGAAAAAAGGAAAGGGAAAGATCGGGTAAGACAGTCGCCAGCAATTAGATGGAAGGGAAGCGAGTCGTTTTCATCGAAATTCAATGTGAACTTCTAGGGCATACAAACTTTTAGAGACTATACAGGTTTCATTTATTTTGCAAGTTTGAATTTGCTCTATTAGACTGTTTGCTAGATGATAAACCATCTTGAAATATAATCAAAATACATACAATCAAATATAAATTCACAACTTCTTATGGTAATTCAAGTTCTGGGATAACAAGAGAGCAACTACATTACAGTAACTACTTTTAAGAAAGAAATTTAGTGTTTGGCCAACTATCTTCTTAATTGGATACTAAATGGTGCAGTACTATGTTAATTCCCTCATTCCAACTAGCATTTACTGACCCCCTGCTTGATCTGTAGCAAAAACCCTATGTTAGGGTCTCGGGAATACAAAAATGAATAACCCAAAGGTCTCTACCTCTTTAGGGAGCTCAGTAGGTAGGTACACAAACATGGACAAAAATATTTGTACAAGGTGTAGAAGCAGAGAGAAGAGAATAGCAAATTGAATGCTGTCATTTGACCTGTAACTTGAAAGATTAATAATATTAACGCTTGCATTTTTAATTTTTTATTGTTACTATTTTAATTTTTTATTATTACTATTTCCATAACATTTCATCTTCAGAGGGCTTTAGTGTCTGACACACAGTATGTGTTCAGTGATGGTTTAATGACCGAAAAAATACATTGTGAGTTACATAATTTTTTAAAATCCTCTGGTAATACCCTTCCAACTGAGTACCATAATGAATGAAGCAACAGGATGGGTGTTTGGAGAGCAAAATGTTTCCCTTTTAGGCTGGTTATTGATCATATTCAACTAAGGAACCAAATAGTAACTTTTTTCTGCCGTAATTAAGGCCGTTCACTACCTTCATTATCTTTTTAAAAAGATATGTATAGGATAATACTGCATTCATTTCCAAAATCTTAAATTTGTACCTATTAATACCTTGCAGTGGAATTCCTGTGCTTCTTTCCTAAAAAAATCTTGCTGAAAATGTCCATCAGGATATTAGACTGAAAACAGATCAAACTATATCTAATTTTCTGTGACAGGAAATCAGACATGGATGTCATCATCTACCTATCCCTAATCTATTCTTCATCCTCCTCAATAAAGCCACATGGTATAATAAAACATCAAAGTGGTATAATATAGCTGTATTTCACATGGAAATATGCAATTCCTTAAGCTCTTCTCCAAGATTTTGTATTATGGGAAAACAAACTATGTGGGAATTATTGCATTACTGATTTTTGATTAGGACTTAACATTATGAAAGTTTCATTGTTTACTATAAAGATATTTCATGGCAAATAGAAGTATGCTGTTGTAAAATAAACTAAGGCAGATTAGTATTTTTCCTGGCAACTGAGTACTTAATAACCATTTTTCCGAGTTATCCTCCCCAAAACTTAGCAGTAAAAAAAAAAAAATCTTAGTAATTAGAACAAAGTATATCTTGAAAGTTTAGGATATATTTATCTTTCAGTGGCTTAATTGATGAAAACTAAAATGAGACCTATCTTTGAAATACAGATCACAGTGGCAATAGATGCCACTCTAGATATCATGTTTGTTGGTCACCTCTCAGTAAACTGGAAGGCACAGTACAATTTATTTTGCACTAGCATTTACATCATCGAGGCTGGCAACAGAATTGCCTTGCCTTTGTCACTTTCCTGAAAGTATTTTAGAAGTTTGGAGTACCAACTAACATATGATGAAACCTGTTCATTCAAAGCACAGTAAACCTTCTCTTCCCTTCTTGCTGTATCTCTCACCCCCTAACCAAGCAAAAACTAAACAAGTTTAAAAGCTACCTATCATGAAAGGGGATCCAATGGTCAGGAAAGGAATTTTATTTGTAGGAAAGCAGAACAGACCAAGAAGCCTGAGTGGCCTTAATAATTGTCTTTGGGACAGGATCACCGGAAAGTTTAATTAATTTTCTGTTTCTCAACTAGTTATTTCACTTTTACTTTTGTTTTTAATCTGGAGGGCTTAACCCTACTTCAAACAACCCAGTAGTTTGAACTCTATTTCAAACAACAACAACTCACTTTGGGAGGCCGAAGTGGGAGGATCACCTGAGGTCAGAGAACAACCTATATCAAATGGTTTTGGAGGTATCAATTGTTTCACATTCTAGAAAGGTTTTATTGGCTGAAAATGGAATGAGTTAGGTTTTATAGCCATATTGTCAGCGTTTGCTTGCCTTTTGAACTTGATTGTGAATTCCATGAGGGCAGTAACTGTCCTCTCCTGTGTTAAAATGCCAACAATCTTGTGGGTGCTTAATATATATTAATTGATGACAAAAGATAAAATGACACTCGTTCAGTCTTAGAGGCCTTCCTATATGTTATGCTTATGGTTACAGATTTGGTAAGTTCACTCCATGGGATCTGCAGAAACCCTAGTAAGGTAGAGTGGAAGAAACAAAGTCTTAAGCAGAAGATGTGAGTGGGTTGGAATTCTGATACTGCCACTTACTAGTTCTTTGATCTTATGCCTGATTCTTCATCTGTAAAATAGGGATAATAATACCTTCCCACAGAGTCACTTTGAGGATTAAATGAATTAACTATGCATAGTGTCAAACTGCTCACGGTTTCCAGAATATGCCATGCAATTTACTGCCTTCAAGTCTGAGCCTGGAGCCCTGAGCTTGGAATAGTCATTCCCTTCATAGCCACGCCTCGCTTAACCTGTTGTCTGGTTAGTTCCTGGCAAGTGCCTGGCCTTCCATAAAACCCCAACTCAAGTATTAACTTATTTTTGAAGCATCCCTTGGCCCAACAAATTGTAGATAGAGATGGTTGCTTAATGCTGAACGAATGAGCATCTGGAATCCAATAAGTGCCAAATATATGTTGCTTTCTCACCACTATCCCCTTTTCTGCTTAATCCCAACAAATCTTTCTTTAAGTGACCTAATACTGCCTATTGCCCTTTTTTCTTAAAACTTTCCAAAGTCAATTGGATAGGGATATATAACTCTCCAACTGGAAAAGGAGTCGTCGATAATTGCTAACAATAATACAATCTACCAAAAAAAGCAACAGACAGCTTATTCCAAACTTGAACAAAATTGAGGGAATATACTACCCATGAGTCATTTGTGAAAATTACTTGGCAATATATGAAGTCAAATCAAATACGAAATGAGTCCAAATAAAGAATTAAAAATGGAGATTTTGCAGTAAGCCAATCTATTTAAGTGGAAGACTAAGCCCAAACAACAGATTGATTATGACTATGTGACAATGAAACTTATAAAGCCTGACACTGTAAACATCATTCATTTTTTCAATACATATTAAATATATATCATTTAGTATTTACTCTGTGCCAGGCAATGTTGTAGGCACTGTGGATATAATTATCATCAAGTTGAGGTATTAGTCTTCATGGAACTTACATTATAATGGAAGAGACATACAATCAACATTTATATATATAATATAAATATATAATATAATATCAGAAAGTAGGAAGTGCTATGAAGAAAAATAGAGCAAAGGGATAGAGAATGATGAGGGTGTTATTGTAAATTGTGTGGTCAGGGACAGCCTCTCTGAAAAGATGATGTATGGCCAAAGAATGGAATGAACTAAGGGAAAGGGCCATATAAATATCTGGGGAAGAACATTTTAGGCAGTGCAATGCCCTTCAACCAAAGACTACCAGAAACATACCCATAGTTGACAGATTGGGTTTATTACTCTTACTCCAGGGAGGGACAACACACACTATAGGTAACTATGATGTGTTTCAATAAGAAGTTGTTAGAATGAACCTATTATAGGATTTGGACAATTTGGGGGAAGGTCTAGGAAGCAGGAGTTCCGTCTCAGATACATCAGAAAGCAGGGGCAATTGTATGATTGCACATTTCAATAAATCTTATTTATAGGGAGGGCAGACTAGAGGGAGGATAAAGCTGTACATTAACTGGCAAAGTAGCAGTGACCTATCTTGGCCAAGAAGGGGTGTTTGGTGTTTTCTAGGTGTCCCAGTGAACTTGTTTTTGTCTGTGCTTAGACAAGCTTATGAAGTGGTCTTGTTTTGTCTCACTTGGTCAGGCTCCCAGTGATCTTGTCTTGGGTTGGTGTTCTGTGAGTTTATGTTCAACAAGAGAAGAACATCCCTAATTGTGAGTCCGAGGTCAGTTTGTGGATATCAGGGGCTTCCCCCACTTCCCTTTCTCAAACAGCAAGCGAAAAGCCTTAGAATATAAGGAACAAGGCTGGGCGTGGTGGCTCATGCCTGTAATCCCAGCACTTTGGGAGGCCGAGGTGGGAGGATCACCTGAGGTCAGGAATTCCAGACCAGCCTGGCCAACGTGACGAAACCCCGTCTCTACTAAAAATACACAAATTAGCTGAGTGTGGTGGCGGGCACCTGTAATCCCAGCTACTTGGGAGGCTGAGGCAGGAGAATCACTTGAACCCAGGAGATGGAGTTCGCAGTGACCTGAGATTGCACCATTGCATTCCAGCCTGGGTGACAGAGTGAGACTCCGTCTCAAAACAAAACAAAATAAGCAAACAAAAAAAGAATATAAGAAACAAATTTTAGAAGTAGTAGGAGAGGAAGAAGTACAACAGTGGCTATCACCTCATCTTTAATAGAAAGTAGTCACTTTCTACTGTATTATTGTATGGAACATACTTAAACATTATTCTTTATTTGAAATTCAAAGATAAGTGGCCTACTGTATATTTCTTTTTGCTATTAATAAATCTGACAACACTGAAATAAACACTTTCAGTTGTGTACGAAATACTTTGAATACTTTGTCCCTTTTCTTCCCATCTCAGATTTTTCTTTTAATTCAAATAGACTCCGAAAAAATATGTGAATCTGTTTGAGCCAGTCCTATTTATTATATATGCACATATATACACACATAACCAAATGTACATATTTTATACACACACACGACACAGAGTGCGCCCAATATTATAGAACATGTAATACACACACTCACGGAAAGCACCCGTACGCGAACAGAATTGACTATGTTGTTGATATGGCCATTCTGTGAAATGTCTCCAGTGGACTGTCGTCCTGCCCTTCAGTTATTTCAAGTAGAAGCCTAAGGAAGACGTGGTCTCTGTGTAGATTTAGACCCCGGCGAGCCTCAATGCGGAACCAAAGGATGAGCGAAATCGGTTGCAGTGGCGGTTTATTTACACCACGACACACACCTCTTCACCTTGGACGGAGGCCACACAGACCTGGGGAAATGTTTTGCCAACGTACTCGCAATAGTTCCCATGGTTTCCTTTGCTCCCAGCGGTTGCGCGGGCTGGGTTTTTGGAGCAAAGGCAACGGATACTGCTGAGGCTCCTGAGAATGTCCCGTTTTCGAGGCTGCAGTAGCTCCAGTGTCCGGTTCTGTAGTGCCAAGAGGGAGGCCTCGGGCTCCGGGCGGGGGAATGTGTTGCAGTTAGTCCAAGAGCCCCAAGCCCAGCAAAGCCGCCCGTTCCCCGCTGGGGCGCAGCTCTCACTGGAACTCTTGTTCTCTGGACTGGGGAATGAAATGAGCTCAGCCAAGGCTCCCGAAACCAGCCCTGCCGCTCCCACTTGTGGTCGCATTCTCAAGAGCGGCTGTCTGCGCCGCGGGGCATCACTTTCGCTTCTGCCTCCTCCTGCGCCTATTGCGGCAACTACTCACGCTCCTACCGGACGAGGAGAGGGAGGTGAATCCGTGGCAGAGGTGAGTGAGATCATGGCTGCACCTTCGCTCTAAGGAGCCCGCTTGCCTTCAGCGAGTCCGCTTCATCTTTCAGCCCGCTTCTGACCATTTGCATTTCGCTCCTTCTACCTTCACCGTGCCCATTTTCATCCTTTTCTGCAATCTATCCATGGCAGCTCCTTGTTCGCCCTTCTCCTCTCTCACATTCTCACTCATCCTTGGGCCCCTTTGTAGGGTGCCCCGTTCTCCCTCCACCCTCTTTCGCCTCTGATCTCGGGGCAGACACAGCTAAGGGTCACAGACCTACGTATAGCATTTATTTGTTTTGTGTTATCGTTCGTGAACATATTTTTATTTTCCACTAGACTGAGCTCGTGGAAAGGAGGACCCCTATTTTATTCATTACAGAATTTGCAGTGCCTGGCACTTAATAGGGGCTCAATCTACTGAAAGTGTTGTGTGTTGAGTGAATGATCGGTTTGAGATCCTAACAGGCTAACTAAGTGGAAATTCCTTGTAGGGAGTTGGAAAGGGTTGAGATTAAGAGTTTAAATTGGAAAGGAGAAATACCTTCCTCTGAGACAAGATAATTGGATGAATGTAGCGTAGGCAAAGTGATGTGCTAAACTGCAGATGTGGCTACCTTCAGGAAGGTCTTAAGTGGTCTCAATCTTGACCTTGAAGAATGAGAGGAGAGTGAGATGAGTTTTCCTCTAATGAGAGTGAATATTGGAGTGGGAAGTAGATGGTTTGAGAAGGAAAATACTTATAATTATTGCTGTGTAAGTACTCATATCAAATGTTTATTGAGTGTGTCAGGTGCTATACTGAGTGCCTTACATGCACTTCGGTTAAAAAATGAGAAATTTAAAAACATTACAGGTATTGAGGGGTAGGTTGAAATTCCAACAGTTGGGAGATACCTTGATGAGTCTTTTTCTTCCACTAGTGGGATGTAATAAAGCATAGTGATGAGAAGGACAACCTCTGGATTGAGACTTTCTGAGTTTGAAGCCTTGCTTTGCTACTTAATACCTGTGTGACCTTGGTAACCTCTCCAAGCTTCATTTTTTTTTCACCTGTAAAAGGGGGATACAAATAGTACTGACGTTTTTAGGGTTATTGTAATGGTGTAGTGCCTTGAACGTAATAAACATTTCACAGGTGTTGGCTATTAGGGTTTCATGCCTGGGAGCAGAGGAAGTAAAAACAGTCCTGAGTTAGGTTAGAGATACACATTTTTTGCCCATGTGGGAGAGGTGAGTGAAACTACTGCACCTGTCCTCTGAGGAGCGCTCCTGCCTTTGGGATAGAAAGGTCCTCCCAGTTTGTGTCAATCAAAAAACTTCTTATTTTAGAATCCTAACCAAAAGATATAAGAACAACTTGGGTAAAGTTTGCATTTGTGCACATAGAAGATAAATAATTTATCTTAAGGCACAGATAAAACCAGGTAGCAGCAGGGACTGTTATAATCGTCTGCTATTCACCATGTTGATGAGGGAAGGATTCCCACCCTTTGCGTTATGGAGTAGCTGAACACAGGACAGATGAGATCAACAGCAGTTTATTAATCACATATGTTCACAGCTGGAATGGGAGAGAACACAGCGTGCCACGAACGGCCACACTGAGGTTGCTGTTGGTAAGACAGTGAATAATCAGGGGCTGTGGGAGGTAGACTTTGTGGTATCAAGAAATTGAGGTAATACCTGCTTCCCCTTGGAAGGATACGATTGGCTTGTTTGAGTAATTCCACAAGCTGACAGTGTACTAAAATCTGCTACCCAGAGATAAGCTGAAACTGCGTCTGGTCTCTTTGAGAAGGAGGGTCGTTTGGCCAGGGGACCTTATTTGTAGGAGCAGAATGGAGAGGGGAATTCGCAGTTAGGCCATTGGGAGCCCTCCTGGTTTCCGCAATTGTCAAGGTAGTACACAATATTGGGCCTTAATTTTGTGCCTCACACCACAAAGACTGTGTGTCTTTATAGTCTGGCAGGCATCCTTGGTCCCTATACTCATATTCCAAGAACTGTTAGACATATGTTTACTTTTAGATTGCCCACTCTTGAAATGGGAAACCCTCTGAGTCTAACTCTGTATACTTATAATACCTTTTCCCTGAATAAAGAAGTAAAAAAAATTTATTCAAACAATGAAATCAAATATATTTCTTTTATAAGGATTTTTATAGATGTAAGCAGCTGAACTTTGGGGAAATTGAACCTCTCTTAGTTTATTTTTTTCAGCTTATGAGTAACAGCAAAAATTAAAACAATAAATGACAAACATTATAATACAATAAAAAATTAGTGTCCTCCAAAGAACAGATAGGTAAGGTACTCTTTTTTTAAGAGGAACTAAAGGGAGTCTAACATACCTAAGAATTAAAACATGTTGCTAGTGGATTTTAGCATGCTAATTGTTTTCTTTAAATTTTATTCATGGGGTGCTAATTTCCTATTAATAGAGGAGTTCAGTGTTAAAACAGATAATACATTTATATTTTGATTTTTTTCTTCAACCCAGGAGCAGATTGCATTCCAGATAATAGTATTACACAGGGATTTTTTAAAAATGCAGATGCCAGTGTAGTTTGGTTTAGTTAATTTTCCTGTATCCAATACTATGTGAAATATTAATACTTTTTTTTTTATTTCTTTTCTCTTTGGTGTTGCTCATAAGTTTCTTCTTCCCTCTCCTCTATTTCTGTGTTTAGGTTGAGTTGAGGCAATGCGCTTCACAGGTAAACCTGTAATTTGTGACAAGGTGATAAAGCATTATTATCTGAAGTGTATTCTTATAGATACCCTTGGGAAATGCTTAAAGGACCTGAACTCATAGAATTAGAGTCAGAGGGAACCCTAAAAATAATTTTCTAGGCAATATCTAAATTATTGCAGATGTGATCTTCAAAGGGAAAGATTATATAATATAGAAAGTCCCTTTCTAAAGTATTGTAGAACTTTATTTATTGATTTATTTGCTTTCTTTCTCTTTCTTTCTGATGTGGGGTCTCACTCTGTCACCCAGGCTAGAGGGCAGTGGCACAATCATTGCTCACTGCAGCCTTGACCTTCCTAGTTCAAGTGATCCTCCTGCCCCAGCCTCTTGAGTAGCTGGGACTAGAGGTGCACACCACCACACCCAGCTAATTTTTAAATTTTTTGTACAGAAGGGTCTCACTATGTTGCCCAGGCTGGTCTTGAATTCCTGGGCTCAAGCTGTTCTTGTGCTTTGGCCTCCCAAAGTGCTGAGATTATAAGTATGAGCCACCACGCCAAGCCTACTGTAAAACTTTAATAATGCTTATTTTAAGAATTCTTTGCAACAAAACAAATATATATATGCACACACACACACACACACACACACACACAATTTTTTACCGTGGCATAGCCTCAGGTCCTGGGAACATGTGTCCCCCAAATCTCTTTAGATTGTAGCTTCTTAGGGTCTTCTTGCTCTGAGGAGACAGAACAGTTGCTGCTCTACCATTTGTTTTTTACATGCTTAGAATAAGATTATGATATCTTCTTCAGACTTTTTATATACAGTTTCTTTCATCTTTCCTTCCGATTCTGTTTTCTCTATTTTTACCCTGTGATTTCTTCTGAAAATATAAATCCTCCATGCTGCTTTCAGTTTGAATAGTGCTTTGTAATCTGTAAAGCATTGTGCAAATGTAAGTTATTTTATTATTATGAAGGTGGCAGACCCTTGAACTGTATTTATTTATTTTTTATTTATTTATTTTTTTTTAGGCAGTCTTGCTCTGTCACCCAGGCTGGAGTGCAATGGCATGATCATGGCTCACTGCAGCCTTGACATCCCAGGCTCAAGTGATCCTCCCACCTCAGCCTCCTGAGTAACTGGGACTACAGGCAAGCACCACCATACCTGGCTAATGTTTTAAATTTTTTGTATAGATGGGGTCTTGCTATTTTGCCTAGGCTGGTCTTGAACTCTGGGGCTCAAGTGATCCTCCCACCTTGGCTTCCCAAAGTGCTGGGATTACAGACATGAACTGTATTCTTATGAAAGCAGTCCAATCCTTGTTTTTAATGGTTCTTGGACAATTGTCGTTGTTGCTGAAAAGTTTTAAGTCTATGTTTTTATACTCTATGGTCCATATTTCATCACTTTTCTAATTCTTATAACCATTTTCTTTAAATTTAGCTCTGCTGAACATATGCAAGTAAAGAATGAAGAGCCAAAGAAATGCACTACTTCAGTTTCTACATCAGAAGGTATTTTTAAGATATAGACCTTTCTTGAGAAGTTAAAAAAAGTTTATAAATAGTTGAACATTAGACTTTACTTTTATTCAAATTGCCTATCATCTATTCCTTTTCAGTATTTCAAATGCAATAAATTGATAATCAGAAATACTTTTTTAGAAGTTACTTTTTTATTTATATTTTTTATAGAAAAATAGTAGTCTAGTCATTCAAGTGAAAGGTCCAAGAAAGGAAGAAAGAAAAATTTATCGAAAAGAAAACACAATAAGTATTATGAAGATAGCGACAGTGACTCTGATTCTGAAACAGACTCCAGTGGTAAGAAAGCCAACAGTGTTCTGCAAGCCTTGCTTCAAAACTAGTTTTATTTCTTGAAACTTATTTTAGAAGAAGGTTCCTGAAAACACTAATAATACTGAAGAGTTTTTGAACGCTTGCTAACCTTGTGCCAGGCATTCCCCATAAGTGCTTTATATTCATTATTACCATCTAATCCATAAATAACTGTTGGGTACATCTTATAGATGAGGAAATGGAGACAGAGCAGGTTATAAGTACTGTCCCCAAAGTCACACAGTTGGGATTCAAACCTAAGCAATCTGACTGCAGATTGGTTGTGCATAGTTGTACAAACCACGTGGCACCAGACCAAGTCAGGGGGTTGGGCTGTACCAAAGTAAGCCTTACAGGGCTGCATCAGCCCAGTGGAAGGGCTCTTTTGTGTAATTCTCATGCCCAGTGGGCACCGCTGCACAGTTTTCAAAAAGGCACTCCCTTTAGACTGGCTGCCAATTTATGGAAGGCACCCCATCTGGGGTAGTGCATCACAAAAAGCCACCTTTTCTGTGCCCTCTCCTGGCTAATGATTGACCAGAGGGTGCTTCCTCTTGGTTGGCATATTCCACAAAGGCTCTGCTTCCTCTGATATTGCCCCAGTTTCCTGGTCCCCAATGTCACTTTACTTCCTTGCTGCTGGAAAACCAAACTTTCTTAAAGCACACATCTAAGCATGTCAGTCCCATACTCAAAATCCTTCAATAGTTCTCCATAGCCCTCAGGGTAAAGTTCAGACCCTGACTGATCCTTCTCTAATCACATATACCCTGTCACTTTTTGTTGCACCATACTCTGTGGCCCGAAAACTTTTTTCTTTCTTTTCTTTCTTTTTTTTTTTTTTTTTTTTTTTGAGACAGAGTCTCGCGCTGTCACCCAGGCTGGAGTGCAGTGGCGCGATCTCGGCTCACTGCAAGCTCCGCCTCCCGGGTTCACGCCATTCTCCTACCTCAGCCTCTCCGAGTAGCTGGGACTACAGGCGCCCGCCACCACGCCCGGCTAATTTTTTGTATTTTTAGTAGAGACGGGGTTTCACCGTGGTCTCGATCTCCTGACCTCGTGATCTGCCCGCTTCGGCCTCCCAAAGTGCTGGGATTACAAGCGTGAGCCACCGCGCCCGACCCTTCTTTTCTTTTCTTTTCTTTCCTTCCTTCCTTCCTTCTTTCTTTCCTTTCTTTTTCTTTTCTTTTCTTTCCTTCCTTCCTTCTTCTTTCTTTCTTTTTTCTTTTTTTCTTTTCTTTTTTTTTTTCAGGGCCTCCCTCTGTCACCCAGGCTGAAGGGCAGTGGCTCAATCTCTGCTCACTGCAACCTCCACCTCCAGGGTTCCAGTGATTCTCCTGCCTCAGCCTTCCGAGTAGCTGTGATCACAGGCACGTGCAACCATGCCCAGCTATTAAAGAAAAAAAAATTGTAGAGATGAGGTCATGCTGTGTTGCCCAGGCTAGAACTGCTTTCTGTCTCCTCAGTATTCCACGTTCTTTCTCTTGACTCTATTACTTGGTAGAGAGGCCCTCTGCCTACAATACCAGTCTCTTCTTCCAACAAGCTTGGCTTACTCATTGCAACAATGGATTTTGTAATCAAATAACTACTCTAAGAGCCACCTTTCTTGGTCAAGCATTCCTCAACCACCCTCCTCAAATCAGTTCTGATTTTGAGACTCCTCTGTGTGTCCAGAGCACCCCAAGCTTCTTTCTGTCACTCTGGATTATATCAATCTCTTTACCTATTTGTCTCCTCCATTAGACTGAGCTCCTAGAAAGCATTCTCCTTCCCCACTCCAAAACACACATAGTTTTCTTTCCCTTTTTATCATGAAAATCTTCAAATGTTCAGAAACATAAAGGGAATGGTATAATTAATACTATATACCTTAGTACTCAGGTTTAACATTTGTTAGCATTTTGACATGTTTGCTTCAAATATGGATTTTTCACTAAGGGATTCAAAGTAAATTACAAATGTCATCACATTTTGATACAAAATATTTCTATGCATCTCTTTAAAATGATATTTTCCTACTTAACCATAATACCATTAACTTATTAAAAAATTAACATTAATTTCTTATATCATATAATACCTAATGTGACTTTAATAATATATCTATCCCCAGTGCCTAGCACAGTTTTTGACAAATAGTAATAAATGTTTGAATGAATAAATTTCTCTGTAACAACAAATGAGAAACAGCAAAAGGATATTTATTTACTCAAAAGTATTGAGGTTTTAGAGGTAACTTTTTAAAAATTATAATGTGTTTTAATTTGCAGATGAAGACACAAAAATGAGAGCAAAGACAGCTAAGAAAAAGGAAAAGAAATGCAGATGGCCAGATTTTTTCCTTTAATTTTTATCATGGAAAAGGTCAAATGTGTGTAAACATACATAGACTGGTATAATGATCCTTCAGGCACATAGCACCCAGCTTGAACAATTAACAGCTTGTGGGAAATTGCCACTGCCCCCTAATTAATTTGAAAGCAATCCCAGGTATAATGTCATTTATAAACAATTCAGCATGTTTCTCTAAAAGACAGTGTATTAGTCTGTTTTCACATGCCATAAAGACATACTTGAGACTGAGTAATTTATAAAGAAAAGAGGTATAATTGATTCATAGTTCTGTATGGCTTGGGAGGCCTCAGGAAATTTACAATCATGGCAGAAGCCAAAGGGGAAGCAAGGCACATCTGACATGTGAGCAGAAGAGAGAGTGAGAAGGGGGAAGCACCAGACACTTAACAGACAACCAGATCTCATGAAAACTCACTCAGTATCATGACAACAGCATGGGGGAAACCCATCCATCCAATTACCTCCCACCAGACCCCTCCCTTCACATGTGGGGATTATAATACAAGATGAGATTTGGGTGGGGACAAAGCCAAACCATATCAGATGCACATTCTTTTTCTAAAAACATAACTACAATACCATTATCATGCCTAAAAAAATTAACAATAACTCCTCAACTCTCATCACACTCCATTTTTAAATTTTTGTTGTTTTCTAGCCTGGCAGTTTCACATGAGGAAGACAGCATAAAGAAAGCCAAGGTCTGACTGCTTCTTTTTGATGATCAATTAATCTAGAATATTAATCAGGGAACTACCTCCTCCCTCTTGCTTCTAGCAGCACTAAACAAAAGGTTCCCTTTTTGTGTTTTTATCATCAGGAACCAGGGTCCATTCAAGGAGGTTGAATGAGACAAAATGCATTTGAATGCATGATTGTCAGCTTCTGAGCTGGGGAATATGCAACAATATGCCTTCTGGGCTGGGGATGGGAGAGCAAAGGGAGAACGGCCTCATTCTGGCTTTGGTAGAGTCTCCTCTTGTGTTTCATTTGATGCAGAGGACCTTTGGGCCAGAACGATTCCTATTTCCCTAAGTCCTCCACAGAAAGGGAGGACAGTGAACAGAATTTGGAATATACTAGACAGATGTTTGGCTGCCACCTTCCCATAAAGCCCTATGAGTAGCTTCTTTGGAAGATTCCTTTAGACTACAGGGTTGTGTCTAAGCTCTTCAGCATAAATGGAGATGGGCCCTGTCTTGAAACACACTGTTCTTTTACTAGGGACTTTCCCCATCCCCATTTTGCATATGTATGTATGTGAGATGTACAGGGCCTATTGGTGATTGAAGAATGTCAGCTCATAAAATGAGGCTTCCTTGTAATTCTGTTTAAATGACTTTTCCTTTGAAATTCTTATCCATACCTTATTTGGCACACAAAACAGATATACAGTTGACCCTTGAACAACACACGTTAGAGCTGCATATGTCCACTTATATGTGGATTTTTTTCAATAAATAGAATTGGCCCCCCATATCCACAAGTTTCACACCTGCAACCAAATGCAGATCAAAAATACAGTATTCGTGGGATGCAAAAACTGCAGATAGGTAAGGCCAAATTTTTGTATACTTGGATTCTGCAGGGCCAAGTGTGGGGCTTGAATATGCAGGATTTTGGTATCTGTAGGGGTCCTGGGAACCAGTGTTTACAAGGAATTCACAACTTTTTTTAAATAAAAAATGTGCCTTATAAAAAATGGTACACTGACTTTTTTGTTTATTCAGTTCGTTTAACAGACATTTGGTGAACTGCACTTGAGGTTATGCCATGCAGAATTTGAATCTGGCAGAAAAACATTTTGAAAAAATTTGTAAAAAACAGACCTAAGAAAATGGAGACTACAAATGAATGCTGATGACAGGGGCCTATACCAGGCCAAACAAAGTCAGGGCAAAGCAAGGCATAGACAGAGGAGGCAAGGACAGCATGGGAAGCCTGGATATTCTAGGCTGCAGTGGCACTACAAGAACCCAACTCCAACTGGGCTCCAGAACAAGGATGACATTATAGGGCCCATCCAAGATTATGATGACAGGGAGATCGATGGAAATGGGTGACATATATCTAAAATCTAAAGCCTTCTGATATCTTCTCTACTTGATCTTCCTAATCTTATACCAAACCTTCAGGGCAAGAAAGAGAATTGGTTCAGTATATTTAATAGTTCATATCTTAATAGAAAAATATAACATGCAAATTTATGTGCTATTGAAATTTTAAACCACAGTGGGAGAGACTATTATGTTATTACTAAAATATCTTAGGAAAGTTAACACTGCAAGCCTTCCCTTCAGCTCACCCTTAGTGAGCATGGACTATTTGCCAAGCTCTGGACTAGGCCTCTGGCTTTGTTTTATAAACCAAAAAGTATCTGAGACAGGTCTCAATCAATTTAGAAAATTTATTTTGCCAAGGTTAAGTATGCACCTGTGACACAGCCTCAGGAGGTCCTCACGACATGTGCCCAAGGTGGTTGGGGCACAGCTTGGTTTTAACCTTTTAGGGAGACATGAGACCAATCAATATATGTAAGATACACATTGGTTTGGTCCGAAAAGGCAGGACAACTCGAAGTGGGGAGGGGGCTTCCAGGTCATAGGTAGAGACAAATGGTTGCATTCTTTTGAGTTTCTGATTAGTCTTTCACTGAATACACGATTTACAGGAATATTCACTCATCCCTTAGTCTGGCTTAGTCAAACAATAGGGCAAAGAAAGCAATCAGGTATGCATTTGTCTCACGTGAGGAGAGGGATGACTTTAAATTGTCTGTTCACAAGGAATTTCCTTGTGAGCAAATTGTGAGGGAGGTATATAGCTTTTTAAAAAATCTTTGTAGTTATCTTATTTAGGAATAGAACAGGAGGCAGGTTTGTCCTGCCCAGCTTGACTTTTCCCAGCTTGACTTTTCCCTTTGGCTTAGTGATTTTGGGGTCCCGAGATTTGTTTTTTTTTACATTTCCCCCTTTTAAAAATCCTTCAGAGAAAGCATTTTAGGAGAAAATGAGTCCTTTGGTCTTAGATTTGTCTGATCTCTCATGGCTAGGATGCTTTATTCCTACATGAGTAGGTCCCATGTTATTAGGAAAGCTCGTGTTTAGCAGGTTGTGAAGTTTCATGTCCTAGGAAGAGAAAACAGGGAGGAAGGGAGAAAGGCAACAACAAACAAACAAGAACAATCCTGGAAAATCTATACAGGCCATAATACTCTGAAGTCCATGCATCAGTAGGCAGGTATGAAAGTGGTTTATGTATGTAAATAGGTTGCTGTTATTTTCTTCTGAAGTTGTCTAGCTTCAGTTTGCAGGGCTTGAAGAAAGCACAGCTTAATTTTTAGTGATTTTAAATGAGGAAAAATGGGGAAGAAGGGAAAGGAAAGAAGGACAATTTGAAAACATTATTTTGGAGACTTGTAGCCAGGAAAAAAATTAGAATTCAGTCTAAACTATAGAAAATAATAAAAATTGAAAAACACTAGGCAAAACTAGAATCTAACAGGTATACTATAGTTTATTTTGAAACATGTTTTATTCTCTCTCCAGTCCCATTTTCACTAAAGACAAATCATAGGACAAATTCATTGGCAAAATAAGTTTTAGTCTTATGGCTGCAGTATTTGCATAAAGTCAGCAAGAATAATTATTTGCCATATAGTCTTTTTTTAAAATTGGCTTTGCTGGAACTTTATTCCATAAGGAATCTCAGATTCAACTTTAATGCCTTAAGCCCAGCCTGTGCCGGCAAATACTTGTATTAATTGGGTGAATTCCTCACCTCGAGGTCCCAAGAAAACTTGGGTCTCCTGGGCCTGTCAGAAAGTGGCACTTTACTTACCACATGTTAGGAGACTGTACAGGGACTGTGTAGATAAGGTATGAGGATAGCTTTTACAAGGGGCTTTTTTTGGCCCTGTTAGTCAACTTTGATTTCTTAAAGGAGACTGTATCTGAAAGTATGTTATTCCTGTCAATACCTTGGTAAAATAACCAGTTTTTCCATTTGTGTCCTGTTACAAAAGAAAACAGATTCTTATTGCACTTATGCAACCAACTATATTGCTGTAAGTTAAGTATACGTGCAACTAGTTTCCAAATTTTGGAGAGATCAGGTAGAAAGAAATATGCTCTAAATTTTGTTTATAGGAGTATACTTCAGTGTTAAAAGCTGTAAATAGCTCAAAAGAAAAGTTTTCTTGGCTCTGAAAAACAAAGGATGAGCAACATTTTGAGCAAAAGTCATAATTATTTCAGTCTTCTATTAGTTCAGTCTATGCAGTTAACTCCTGTTCTGCTTGATAATCATGAACATTTCAGCTCTCCATGGGAGCCTTGGAAGTTTTTCCTCTATTCTAGTGTCACAATCTCCAAAGTTATCTGAAGTGTGCATTCAGGAGCACCTGTCAGAGTCCTATGCTGATTATAAAACCACCTTTTGAAAAGGATGAAAGTGGCCAGGTGCAGTGGCTCATGTCTGTAATCCCAGCACTTTGGGAGGCCGAGGCAGGTGGATCACAAGGTCAGGAGATCGAGACCATCCTGGCTAACATGGTGAAACCCTGTCTCTACTAAAAATACAAAAAAAAAAAAAATAGCCAGGCGTGGTGGTGGGCGCCTATAGTCCCAGCTACTCGGGAGGCTGAGGCAGGAGAATGGCATGAACCCGGGAGGCAGAGCTTGCAGTGAGCTGAGATCGTGCCACTGCATTCCAGCCTGGGCAACAGAGTGAAACTCCCTCTCAAAAAAAAAAAAGGATGAAAGTAAAAATAACTGTGGATGAAAAAATCTTGGAACAGTCATAGTTAGACAATTAACAAGGAAATTTGGTTACTTCTATGGCATACAACAATTTAACATAATAATCACAATTACCATTGATAATATGCCATAAGACACATCAGAATCACAGGAATTTCATACAATTCTGGAACACATACTAATAACACATTTATACAAATATAATCCAAAGAAAGTTAAACACTTCCATATTTAACAATACTTCTGTATGATTTTATTATATCAAATAAGCCAAAGACGTCTCTTTTGGACTTCAGGAGACTAATATCAAAAAATTAATGAGGTCTGAAGTTAAAATTTGATTTTGAAAAGTTTGTCAAACATAAATAGTTTAGAACACATGATATCACAAAATAGGATCACAGGTCATTGTAAAATAAGTCATTCATTTAGCCAAAGTAATAACTCGATTTTTTTAAAAAGTTAAAAACCTTTATTCTTTGAGACAGGAGACTTAATTTCCAAAACAATAAGTCCTAATAAAGATGGCATGAGGCCCAATTAAATTTGTTTTTCAAAATTTTATAAACAACCTATAAAATTTAATCATCTTGACCACAAGATATAATTTTCCTAAGTCTTTTTTATAACCTTTATAACCTTTTATTAAGGAGTGGGTGAATGCTTCAAGAAAACCTTGTTAATCTAACACAAGGACCCATATGCTGGTCTTACATCAGTGTGCCTTTGACATTAATGGTTAATTTGTAGAGAAACTGAACTTGTCTCTCAAAATCAGCTCTTACAATCTCACATGTCCACCTCTCTCATGATAGTCCCTGGGCCTTGAGGAGTTGAATAGCTTTAATTTCTGTCCTGTGTCTCATGAATGCAGTTTATTTTGATGGGCATCTTCTACCGGCTCTGAAGATGAGGCTTTAACGGCTGTTAGTGTTTAAGATTTAGCAGGACTTGGTCCTTTTTAGACCTTTTTAGACCCAGGAGTCAAAGCCCCGTAACTTAATAGCACAAGGACTTTAAAAGCACATACAGAAAGTTTCATGGATGTAATACCCTCAATTAAATTTTTTTTTAATCTCAGTGTTATTTCCAAGCAACCCAAAACTTAGTAATGACAGGAATTATTTTGATAAAGCATAAAATCTGTTTATTAGGACAGTTACCCAAAGGCAAAAGAAAAGATCTGCAGTGTGACTGCTGTTCCCTATGGGGAGTCCATTTAGATAACCTGCAACTCAAAACTAATGAAAAGGGTACTTGAATTAGTTAGACATAGAAAGAGTGTTTCCTGGGTCACAAATGCAAATTTTCTGGTTCATAGAACAATTTAGAGCCAAGAGCACAGAATATTATGTTGGAAGGAAACGTTTTCTTTACACCTTTACAATAAAACATTTTTAGCATCAGGCCACAAAAATTAGAACCTGAAGGGAAAAAAAAACTTACAGGAGCTGAAAATGAATTGAATGATAGAGTTATTATTTCAGACCTTTTAAAAGGGGAGAGAAAGGTGAAAACAGTGAGACACAAAGTTGAACTTTGCATTAAAAAATTAAAATGTCTTGTAATTTTAAGAGTAAAGCAATACCTTAAGAAAATTTCATTGTTCTAACCAATTCTTTAGTATATGTCTTTTTTTAATATCAAAACCCAATCTCTAGAAAGACCATTATAAATCATTTCCCTTTAATTATAGCCAATTAGATCATATAAAAGTTTTTTTCATAAATCTTATGACTTATACAGACCATTCATGACATGCTTGGACTTTCTGGTTTGTCCTGAACATCCCTCTTTCTTAAACAACCAGTCATTTTATTCTAGGACAAAAAAATTTACCACATACGATTCTTTCTTTTTTTTTTTTTTTTTTTTTTTTTGAGACAGAGTCTTGTCTCTTGCCCAGGCTGGTGTGCAGTGGCACCATCATGGCTCACTGCAGCCTCCACCTCCTGGGCTCAGGTGATCCGATCCTCCTGCCTCAGCCTATCCAAGTAGCTGGGACTGCAGGCATGCACCACCATGCCTGCCTAATTTTTGTATTTTTTTTGTGGAGATGGGATTTCGCACTTTTGCCTAGGCTGGTCTTGAACTCCTGGGCTCAAGCAATCCACCCACCTCAGCCTCCCAAAGTGCTGGGATTACAGGCATGAGCTACTGTACCTGGCCTAATATTCTTTCTCATATAAAATTATTTTTCTTTAAGCTTTTTTTTTTTTACCAAAAATACCTCTTTATTTCTATAACTTTCCTTACATCTCTCTTATTTCCTAGTTTCTTTTATCTTGTTTTACACATAACCTTTAAATAAGCTTTTAGTTAGACAAAAGTAATTCACATTTAAATAAGAGCACACTTTCCTTTTTTAGAAAGAATGTTTTCCTACTATATTATATATATTTTTTAATTGGAAAATACTCATTTAATGAAATATCTTATTTAGTTTAATATAACTTTAGATTCTAAATTATGACAAATTTGTCTATAAATATCCCATTATATTTACCTAATTTAATTGTTTACCTAGATTATTTATGAAAACTGTGATAGTCATCATTTAAAATTATTTCCCTGTCAAGCATTTTATAGCCTGTGAACTTCAGGTGTTTACCTAAGTAAGAACCTTAAGATTAACTATATGGTTATCTTACTAAATAATCCAAAATTTAGCTGTTTACATTAAAACAGTATTAACATCTTATTTATCAAGAATTACACAAGCAAATATCATTCTGTTTTGGGCTGGGTTATAGTTTAACCCTTATGCCTAATTTTGACACCTTATAATGTTTGGCAGGGATAAGTATGAAATCTCTTGATTCGTAAGTGCAAACAAAAATGTATGCTGACAATTCTTAAGACATTTCTAATATTATTTTACCAATAATTGTAAAGCTAGCTTATTAAGTATTTTAAGTCATATGAACTTGAAAAGCATTTGGGCTTATTTAATTTATGAATACTACTTAACTTTAAGCCAATTTGGTACCTTGTGACCAAAAGCACATAATGAAATGCATGCATGTACACATAAACACACACATGCACACTCATACAAAGATCCCATAGCTTTTATTTCAGAACTCTAGCCATGAGATAGTAATACAAACTCACCAGTTTGCAAACAATAACGAAAAGAAATGGTTGGATGCAAACAGTGAATTTTATTTCAGTAGAAAAGTAACAGCAGACTTAAAGCAGGTAGAAAAGAAAGCTCCCACTCATCACCCAGGGGTGCCTTTCAGCTGGGAGGAGCAAAATGCCCTTTCATTTCAGAGCTGAGGAAACTCAGTCTCTCATTTATCTATGAAAACAACAGTTCAGTTCCTCATGCAAATGTGCAGACAAGCCAATTGAGATTAATTTCAGGAGGAAAGGCAACAAAGAAGACCCTTTAGAATGAACCTCTGAACTAGAATTATGATCCTAAACAATTTCTTAGGAGGAAAAATACTCAGCTGAGACCACTTCCTGTAAACTGTCCTCAGCCACTCTTAACTTTGTAGCTCTCATTTGCCATTACACATGCCAAGGTCAAATCCTCTTACAGTACGAGGTAATCTCTAGTATTGCCAAAAGCCAAAGAGGTCAGGTAAGGCAATACAGGAGAGCAGAGCTTTAGACCTACAAAGAATCTGCCCATGATTCTTGAAACTCCACAAAGAAAACAGAACACTCCAAAGAGGCATGAATAGTGCCTTCGTTTTGAGTTCTTTGAGGGGTTTGACTCATTAGAAGCCTTCTCTAGATTTTTTTCTTGGTCGACGATGGCAAAGGGGAAGGAGGAATAGGGTGAAAGAAAAGACAGGAAGCAGACACAGAAACTAAACACATGGTTTTTTTGTTTTGTTTTGTTTTGTTTTCAGCTGCAAGGAATTTTAGCCAATTCGGAGGCCTTGTTCCCCATAATTTGGAATTCTCATTCAGATTTGACCAAATTGGGTAGAGTTGGTCAAATCCGATGGGAGAAAGACTGAAACAATAACAAAAAACCCCAACAATATGATCGCTGAGTGTTCTAATGGTAAGGAGAAATTAAGACCTGCTGATTGTCAATTTTAACCTTTAGTTATTAAGGAGAATTTCTAAGACAGAAAAAAAAAAAAACAGTTATTTACCTAGAAATGGGTCTCAGACTGAAGACTGCTCTCTACCATCCTCGAAGCAGGAAGAAACTCAAACTTGCCTTCCTTGTTGGAAGCAAGCTCAAACTCCAGAAAGGAGTTACCTGCCTTCCATCGTCATGGAAGCAGGAAAACTTGCCTGCCTTGTTGGAAGCAAGTAAAACTCCAGAAAAGGAGTTGTACAGCAAAATATACTTTAGATCTCAACCAAATTTTGGGAGATCAGGGATTCTCTGGAGGGAGGGGAGCTCCCAGGCCTCAGGAAATTGTCCTATTGGTTTGAGCTATAAAGATAGCTGAAGCTGGTACCAAGCACCAACAGGAGATTTGCCAAAGGTCAGGGCCACCTCCACTGAGTCCCTCTGTGGTCACCAATTTGTAAACCAAAAAGTATCTGAGACAAGTCTCAATCAATTTAGAAAATTTATTTTGCCAAGTGTCAGGTCCAGGGTCAGGTTCCAGCCTATGCCGAGGTCAGAAGGGAGTGGGTGGATGGGTGGCAGGTAGCTGAAAGAACACTCAGGGCAGGGGAGGGGGTGGGTTGTAGGCAGGTGAAAGATGATTTTATTCAGCAGCTCTCTTACACTGTCTGTCTCTGTCTTGGCTAACTGCTGTAGCTGCTCCCACGCACAGCCGCACGGCCAGCTCTCCCTTCAGGGTCAGCAGCTTAACTCTTTCCCTCTGGGTGCAAGCAAGCCAAACTGTGTCCTGGCTTCCCTCTGTCCATCTGCAAGACAGACAGCTCTGGCTCTCTGTCTTTCTCTGGGCACACCTGTACAGCATTAACAGGGTAATTGTACCTTTTAAAGACAATAGTGGCTCTGAGCTGAGTGATGATCCTTCCCATGTTATGGCTACATGGCTGTGATTATATAACAAGTGGAGTCATGTGCCTGTACACCGAACTTGTTGAGTCATGCAGGATGTTTACCTCAGCCTATGTCTGCCTGGCTTCAGTGCAGCCATGTTCCTTACACCAAGGTTAAGGATGCGCCTGTGACACAGCCTCGGTATGTCCTGACAACATGTGGTCAAGGTGGTTGGGATACAGCTTGGTTTTATACATTTTAGGGAGACATGAGACATCGATTAATATATGTAAGATGTACATTGGTTTGGTCCAGAAAGGTGGGACAACTCGAAGCAGGGAGGGGGCATCCAGGTCATAGGTAAATAAGAGAGAAATGGTTGCATTCTTTTGAGTTTCTGATTAGCCTTTCACTGAATACACAATTTACAGGAATAGTCACTTATGCCTTATTCTGGCTTAGTGAAACAATAGAGCAAAGGAAGCAATCAGATATGCATTTGTTGCACAGGAGCAGAGGGATGACTTTGAGTTCTGTCTGTCCTTTGTCCATGAGGATTTTCCTTATGGGCAAATTGTGAGAGAGGTATGTAGCTTTTAAACAAATCTTTGTAACTATCTTATTTAGGAATAGAATGAGAGGCAGGTTTGTCTGATACAGTTTCCAGCTTGACTTTTCCCTTTGGCTTAGTGATTTGGGGATTCCGAGATTTATTTTCCTTTCAAAGTTTCTACCCACTTTTAATACATTTTCATTTTTGTCCAAGTCTTGGATGCAAACCTAGCTAATGAATTGCACTGTGTCCTTTCTGTTAATGCTATGCTTGGTAACAGAATAAAGAAATATTTGTGTCCTGACAACTGACTATCAGCTGGCAGCTGTTCTGTCCCTCCTTACTACAAATAGTGTCACCCTGGTCATGGGGGAAGCTGAGCATCATAAAAACTGAACCTTTTTAAAGTCATATTGAAGGAAATAGTCCTATGATATTATAAGAAATATATTAGGTCTTTGTCCCTGGTTCCCGTCACAGAGCTCCTAAAACCCTTGAAATTTCCTGACAAATAGTATTATCTTCTTATTTATAATGTGTTCCTTTGGATTACATCTGAGTTTATGCTAATGACATAACTCAGAGTGTGGCTCCCAGGTAGCCCAGGATAAGGCCAGTCACCTGAAAAAAAAACAGGTAATAGAGGATTAGAGGATTGGCAAGTTGGAACTTTCAGCCTCACCCACCAACATCCAGGAAAGGCGGGAAAGCAGGGCTAAGGGATGAGTTCTATAAAAACTCTTTTTAATAAATTTTTTTTCTAGGCATAGTGACTCATGCCTGTAATTCCAGCACTTTGGGAGGCTAAGGTAGAAGTATTGCTTGAGGGCAGGATTTCAAGTTCAGCCTGGTCAACATAGCAAGACCCCATCTCTACAAAAAAAATTTTTTTTAATTATCCATGCATGATGCTGCATACCTGTAGTCCTAGCTACTCAGGAGGCTAAGGTGGGAGGATCGCTTGACCCCAGGAGTTCACAGCTGCAGTGAACTATGATCAGGTCACTGCACTGAAGCCTGGGTCACAGAGTGATACCCCGCCTCTAAAAATATTAATACAACATAAAAATGAAGTATTTTTCATTGACATGATTTTGTACACATTTATGGGGTATAATGTGGTGTGTGTGTGTGTGTGTGTGTGTGTGTGTGTGTGTGTGTGTGT
>NW_026652282.1:101457514-101468974 GCF_009828535.3 Hylobates moloch | reverse complement strand
GTGTGTGTGTGTGTGTGTGTGTGTGTGTGTGTGTGTGTGTGTGTTTGGGAGGTAGGGTCTCCACTCTGTTGCCCTCACTGGAGTACAGTCGCTTGATTATAACTCACAGCAGCCTTGGACTCCTGAGCTCAAGGGATTCTCCTGCCCCAGCCTTCTAAGTAGTTGGGACTACAGGTACACACCACCATGTCCAACTAGTTTTTAAAATTCTTTTGTAGAGATGGGGTATCACTATGATGCCTAGGCTTGTCTCAAACTCCTGGCCTCAAGCGATTCTCCTGCCTTGGTCTCACAAAGTGTTGGGACTACAGGTATGAGCCACTGCACCCAGCCTAATGTGATTTTGTTTTGATACATGTATACATTGTGTAATGATCAAATGATCAGAGTAATTAGCATATCCAACACCTCAAACATGTATTATTTCTTTGTGATAGGAACATATAAATCCTCTCTTCTAGCTATTTTGATATCTATAACACCTTGTTGTTTACTATAGTCACCCTACTGTGCCATAGAACACCAGAACCATAAAAACTCTTGAACAATGAGATTTGATGAGCTTCCAGATTGCTGAACACACAGAGGTGCCTGGAAGGTTATACACCTAGAGAGAGTGTAGAAGCTCTGCACCCTCCTCCTGATAGCTTGCCCTATGCATCTTTTCCATTTTGCTGTTATTCTGTATCCTTTATAATAAACTAGTAAATGTTAAGTAAGTGTTTCTGAGTCTTGTGAGCCACTCTAACAAATTAATTGAACCTGAGGAGGGGGTTATAGGACCCTGCAATTTATACCCAGGGAGTCAGAAGTATAAGTGACAATCTAGTGCTTGTGACTGTCATCTGAAATGGGGGTCGCAATCTCATGGGACTGAGCCGTTAACCCATAGGATCTGACACTATCTCCAGGTAGATAGTGTCAGAATTGAATTAAATCATAAGACACCCAGTTGGTGTTCACTGGAGAATCTGATGTCAAAAGTGTTTTTGTGCTGAGTATTGTATTAACTGTGTGTGAAAGTAGAGGGAAAAAACCCAGTTTCCTTTTTTTTTTTTTTCTTGACACAGGATCTTGCTCTGTCGTCCAGGCTGCAGTGCAGTGGTACAGTCATGGCTCACTGCAGCCTTGGTCTCCTACCTCAGCCTCCAGAGTAGCTGGAACTACAGGTGCATACCACCACACGCAGCTAATTTTTAATTTTTTTGTAGAGACAGGGTCTCACTATGCTGCCCAAACGTCTTGAACTCCTGGACTCAAGAGAGCCTCTTGCGTCAGCCTCCCAAAGTGCTGGGATTAGAGACATAAACCACCACAGCCAGCCATTTTTTTTTTGAGACAGCTGGTTGGCTAGTTACCTAGCTGGCTATCTATCTCTATCTAGTCTATTTATTACTCATTTATCTATTTATCATTCTATCAATTTGTCTATGTATTTACTTATCTATCTGTCTATTTATTTATTTAGAGATGGGAGTCACTATGTTGCTCAGGCTGGTGTCAAACTCCTGGTCTCAAGCAATTCTTTCACCTCAGCCTCCTAAGTGTCTGGGATCACAGGCTCCAGTCACTATGCCTGGCTACATTGGATTTTTAGACAGAAGGTTTGCTTCAAGTATGATTAAGGAGTAATTCATTCTCTGTAACCTCTTGAGAGTTAAAAAGATTTTATGGCAATGGAGGCCTGATAATGGGGCCAAAGGTATTTGTGGCTTGTCTTACTGGGACACAAGAGTTGCTGAAGCCCTGGATACTGCCTTGATATTTTAGACTTTACTGCTAAGGAAATGTGCTAAGGAAAGGTTAGCCTAACTAGGTTCAGATTCATTAGAACTCAAGATTTCTGCCCAGCCAGTAGTTTGGAGAAGAGGTATACCATTGTCAATCCTGCATACTCCAATCCAACCCCACCCTCCCAATCTTCTTGGGTTCAGGACACTGTCAGCTAACCCTGTTCTAGCTTACAGGTTCAGGATTCTGGACAGAGGCTGATGTTGCCAAGTGGTGGTGCACCTGAGGCCCTGCTAGCCCCAGTCCAAAACTAGGAGATCTCATTCCCATTGGAACAGGAATGAAAAGAAATTAAAGAATATGTAAGCAGAAATTCAGTTGTACGTAAGAAAACCCAATTCCCTCTGAGAAAGAGAAAGAGCTGGAGTCCTTTAAAAACTAACTGCCCGTTTTTCTGTGGCTAGTGAGCCTTATCTCTCCTCCCTTCCCCAGGCATTGTGAAGACCCTGATTCCCTAGCTGTGCAGCTGTAAGGTCACTAGACAGATAAACTCAAGTCACAAAACGTGTTTTTCCTTAAAAAGTAAGAAATGAAGTAATGCATGTCTCAATTGAATAACTGCCTTTGTTTCTCACTTCCCCCTGCACAGATCTCCCCCACCCCCACGAAATGCTTAAAAGGTAACTTAACTCTTTGTTCGGGGCTCAGTCCTTTGGATGTTAATCCGACTGGGCTGGTGCACCTAAATAATTAATAAATACCCCCTGAACCCCATCGGTCTCTCTGATTCTTTAAAATTCCTGCTACACCATCACCAATTTCTAAGGCAGGAAAGTAGAACTGATGGCAGCGGCTGCTGCAATCATGCTGGCTGCAGCAGGGAGGCATGGCTGGGGCTGCACATTCCATGGAGCTGGTGGGAGCCCCACCCCTTCCAGGGTGGGGAGGGAGCTTCCCGGGTGCCACTGCAGTCGCCTAAACTGCAGCTATAGACCTGGGCCTCCAGCTCCATGGATCAGGCAGGATCCCCCACCCTACTGGGCTGCAGATCTGAGCCTCCCTGTGCTCTTCAAGGGAGCCAGGAGCAGGCAGCATCCCTGTCCTCCTGAGTGCAACTATAACTGCCCAATCCGTGGCTGCAGACCCAGGCCTCTGGCTCCACAGAGCGGGCAGGAGCCAGGGACAAGTGGGAGCCCCACCCCTTCCATGTTGGTGGGGCAGGAGCTCCTCAGGTGCATCTGCAGCCGCCCTCCCAGGTGCAGGACACGGGCGTCTCTGCAGCCTGCATCCTTGGGGGCCAGGAAGCCCCACCACCACAGGCTCAGGAGTGTCTGCTCCCACTGCCTGTTCTCTTTTCCCTCAGGCACCTGCTCTGATCTCATCTCAGAGAGGAGTTGGGGCCGAGCCGGAGGTGCTGTCACAGCCCGGAGGATGTGTGTAGGCTCAGGGCAGTGCTGACATGCCAGTGCCTTGCTGCCTTGGCCCCCTCCAGAATTTCAGTGCCCACGAACATGAGAGAGGAAGCTGAGGGGGGCTGAGGGCAGCTCAGCACTGGCCTGCAAGTGCCCCTTGGTGCAAGCAGCCTGGGTGCCATGGACTGCTGCGGGAGGCAGACAGGCTCCTGGGTGGAAGAGGGCAGGTCCTCAGTAAGACCCCACCTTCAGGCCAGGCGGCCAGTCCTGACGACTGGAGTGAGGACCTGTGGTGCCTTTTCTGGGCCCACCCATGGCTGCCCATGGACCAGTCAGCACACACTTCCTCCCCTTTGATGTCCATAGAAGTCCTGGGCTCAGCCAGAGCAGGGCAGAGGATGGAGAGATGGGATGACCTGCTTACAGAGAGGAGCCACTCACTGTGGTTCTCCTCTGAGCTGTTCTAACACTTAATAAAGCTCCTCTTCCTCCTTGTCCACCCTTCACTTGTTCGCATACCTCATTCTTCCTGGATGCAGGACAAGAACTCAGGCGCCTCTTTGTCTTGTTCACTCTTCACTTGTCTGCATACCTCATTCTTCCTGGACACAGGACAAGAAGTAGGGCAAAGATGTCACCAGCCACAGAGGTTTCCTGCCAGAAAATTGACACCCCAAAGATCCCATAACAGAAATAGTCATTTTAATGCAAGGTCAACATCAATGTGGGTGTGGGGGGTCACAGAAAAGGCTTTTTCTTAAATGCCTGGCAGCTACTAAAAAACAGAACAAAACAACCATGTCAGGTGGGCTTTACTGTCCACTCAGCATCCTAGTTAATGGAGTTAACATTGTATTTAATCCTTTTGGAAGTTCCCAATCTGCAAATTGTGACACTACAGGCCTTTTCTCTCTGCCTGACTCCTCACTTTCACTCTCCTATTTTAGGATTTAGGATCCTTTCTCTGCATGAATATAGTCTAAAGAAGGCTAGTGTAATAGAGCTCATTTTGGGCATGTTCAAATCTATTATCAAATCTCCCTAAATAGCCAATCCCCAAAGTAGGCTGTTTTATGGGCCAATATTAGTTCCCTATTCCCAGTACTGATTACATAAAACAGTTCTATTATATTTGCAAATAAGAGAAAGGGAGAAAACATCTACCAAGAGTTTCTTGGGGGAAGTTCATGCCTTAGAATTTGGAAATAGATGAGAACATTTTCTTTCTCTTGTTTCTTGTGGCTCCTTTTCCTTTTCAGAATTCCATTAAGAGACCACTATGTAAACCAGAAAAGCAACTCACCAAACCTTGTCTTTCATTTCCTCTGAGCTTTCTATGCCTCCTAAGACAGTGGAGGTTTCTTTCATCCTCCCAACCTGACTGTGGGAGTCAGCCAAGACTGACTGTGAGCCCTACCTATGGTGTTAGGATGACAGCACTCAGGGGCTGCTTTTTTTGGACAACCCACCATCAGATCTGCACGTTTCCATTACTGCATGCACACATACACACACACTCTCTCTCTCGCTCTCTCTCTCTCTGTCTCTCTCTCTCTCTTTCTGCAGCAAAACTAACAATAAACTCATCTTGATGTTTTTTCCCTGACAGTAGTTCTTTGACACAACTTTACGTTTTCCACGGTCTCAAGTAGTCACCTTTTGATCTCATGACCTACAAATAAGTCTTCACTGCTGGAGAAAATGGAAGAGTATTTCAAATTAACAGAGGTTTGAATCAACCCTGAATTGACAGCCACCCTACCACCACTAAACAAATTCTGCAAAACCCACCTCTTCGTAATTGTACCACCGAAAGGGAAAAAACAATTCCTTTGATATTAGAAATTCCTCAAGAGAGTGTTCATTTATGTATTTGATAGTTTCATAATGTTGAGTTTGTGTGGCAGCTTCAAGGCATACTTTGACTGTATATAACTCTCTAATATTTCCATCCTCTTTCTGTCTGGAATTTTATTTGTTTTTGTGTTTTTTTGCCATATATATATAGTACTTTAAGTTCTGGGATACATGTACATGGAATTTTATTTGTAACTGTTCTTTGTGTTTTTTAGACAAATCTAAAGATGCAACTCCCTATGTTGCTTTACCAAATGCTTGAGAACAACAGCAGGAGGACTTGGCCTTCATCTCCCTGCTTCAGTCTCATTGTAACTAAATGTACATTAGTGTGTTTTGGGGGTGAATTACTTCTTCACACCACTGCCTAAATATTTACAAAATCACTCATTTTAGCTCAGAGGTTATGCTTGGTTTTAAATACTTCAAATAGTTAAGTACAATTGAAACCTATTTATTTATTTATTTTTCTTTATTTTTTTTATTTTTTTATTTTTTATAATTTTTTTAAATTTATTTTTTATTTTTTATTTTTTTTTATTATTATTATACTTTAGGTTTTAGGGTACATGTGCACAATGTGCCGGTTTGTTACATATGTATGCATGTGCCATGTTGTTTTGCTGCACCCATTAACTCATCATTTAGCATTAGGTATATCTCCTAATGCTGTCCCTCCCCCCTCCCCCACCCCACAACAGTCCCCGGAGTGTGATGTTCCCCTTCCTGTGTCCATGAGTTCTCATTGTTCAATTTTCACCTATGAGTGAGAACATGCGGTGTTTGGTTTTTTGTCCTTGCGATACTTTACTGAGAATGATGGTTTCCAGTTTCATCCATGTCCCTACAAAGGACATGAACTCATCATTTTTATGGCTGCATAGTATTCCATGGTGTATATGTGCCACATTTTCTTAATCCAGTCTATCGTTGTTGGACATTTGGGTTGGTTCCAACTCTTTGCTATTGTGAATAGTGCCGCAATAAACATAGGTGTGCATGTGTCTTTGTAGCAGCATGATTTATAGTCCTTTGGGTATATACCCAGTAATGGGATGGCTGGGTCAAATGGTATTTCTAGTTCTAGATCCCTGAGGAATTGCCACACTGACTTCCACAATGGTTGAACTAGTTTACAGTCCCACCAACAGTGTAAAAGTGTTCCTATTTCTCCACCTCCTCTCCAGCACCTGTTGTTTCCTGACTTTTTAATGATGGCCATTCTAACTGGTGTGAGATGGTATCTCACTGTGATTTTGATTTGCATTTCTCTGATGGCCAGTGATGATGAGCATTTTTTCATGTGTTTTTTGGCTGCATAAATGTCTTCTTTTGAGAAGTGTCTGTTCATGTCCTTCACCCACTTTTTGATGGGGTTGTTTTTTTCTTGTAAATTTGTTTGAGTTCATTGTAGATTCTGGATATTAGCCCTTTGTCAGATAAGTAGGTTGCAAAAATATTCTCTCATTTTGTAGGTTGCCTGTTCACTCTGATGGTAGTTTCTTTTGCTGTGCAGAAGCTCTTTAGTTGAATTAGATCCCATTTGTCAATTTTGGCTTTTGTTGCCATTGCTTTAGACATGAAGTCCTTGGCCATGCCTATGTCCTGAATGGTATTGCCTAGGTTTTCTTCTAGGGTTTTTATGGTTTTAGGTCTAACATGTAAGTCTTTAATCCATCTTGAATTAATTTTTGTATAAGGTGTAAGGAAGGGATCTAGTTTCAGCTTTCTACATATGGCTAGTCAGTTTTTCCAGCACCATTTATTAAATAGGGAATCCTTTCCCCATTTCTTGTTTTTGTCAGGTTTGTCAAAGATCAGATAGTTGTAGATATGCGGCATCATTTCTGAGGGCTCTGTTCTGTTCCATTGGTCTATATCTCTGTTTTGGTACCAGTACCATGCTGTTTTGGTTACTGTAGCCTTGTAGTATAGTTTGAAGTCAGGTAGCGTGATGCCTCCAGCTTTGTTCTTTTGGCTTAGGATTGACTTGGCAATGTGGGCTCTTTTTTGGTTCCATATGAACTTTAAAGTAGTTTTTTTCCAATTATGTGAAGAAAGTCATTGGTAGCTTGATGGGGATGGCATTTAATCTATAAATTGCCTTGAGCAGTATGGCCATTTTCACAATATTGCTTCTTCCTACCCATGAGCATGGAATGTTCTTCCATTTGTTTGTATCCTCTTTTATTTCATTGAGCAGTGGTTTGTAGTTCTCCTTGAAGAGGTCCTTCACATCCCTTGTAAGTTGGATTCCTAGGTATTTTATTCTCTTTGAAGCAATTGTGAATGGGAGTTCACTCATGATTTGGCTCTCTGTTTGTCTGTTATTGGTGTATAAGAATGCTTGTGATTTTTGCACATTGATTTTGTATCCTGAGACTGCTGAAGTTGCCTATCAGCTTAAGGAGATTTGGGGCTGAGACGATGGGGTTTTCTAGATATACAATCATGTCATCTGCAAACAGGGACAATTTGACTTCCTCTTTTCCTAATTGAATACCCTTTATTTCCTTCTCCTGCCTGATTGCCCTGGCCAGAACTTCCAACACTATGTTGAATAGGAGTGGTGAGAGAGGGCATCCCTGTCTTGTGCCAGTTTTCAAAGGGAATGCTTCCAGTTTTTGCCCATTCAGTATGATATTGGCTGTGGGTTTGTCATAGATAGCTCTTATTATTTTGAGATGCATCCCATCAATACCTAATTTATTGAGAGTTTTTAGCATGAAGTGTTGTTGAATTTTGTTAAAGGCCTTTTCTGCATCTATTGAGATAATCATGTGGTTTTTGTCATTGGTTCTGTTTATATGGTGGATTACGTTTATTGATTTGCATATGTTGAACCAGCCTTGCATCCCAGGGATGAAGCCCACTTGATCATGGTGGATAAGCTTTTTGATGTGCTGCTGGATTCAGTTTGCCAGTATTTTATTGAGGATTTTTGCATCGATATTCATCAGAGATATTGGTCTAAAATTCTCTTTTTTTGTTGTGTCTCTGCCAGGCTTTGGTATCAGGATGATGCTGGCCTCATCAAATGAGTTCTAATTTTTTTTTCAAGGTTTTTAACTTCTTTGCCTTGGGTTCGAACTTCCTCCTTTAGCTCGGAGTAGTTTGTCTGAAGCCTTCTTCTCTCAAGTCATCAAAATCATTCTCCATCCAGTTTTGCTCTGTTGCTGGTGAGGAGCTGCGCTCTTTTGGAGGAGGAGAGGCGCTCTGATTTTTAGAGTTTCCAGTTTTTCTGCTCTGTGTTTTCACCATCTTTGTGGTTTTATCTACCTTTGGTCTTTGATGATGGTGACGTACAGATGGGGTTTTGGTGTGGATGTCCTTTCTGTTTGTTAGTTTTCCTTCTGACAGTCAGGACCCTCAGCTGCAGGTCTGTTGGAGTTTGCTGGAGGTCCACTCCAAACCCTGTTTGCCTGGGTATCAGCAGCGGAGGCTGCAGAACAGTGGATATTGGTGAACAGAAAATGTTGCTGCCTGATCGTTCCTCTGGAAGTTTCATCTCAGAAGAGTACCCAGCCATGTGAGGTGTCAGTCTGCCCCTACTGGGGCGTGCCTCCCAGTTAGGCTACTTGGGGGTCAGGGACCCACTTGAGGAGGCAGTCTGTCCGTTCTCCGATCTCAAGCTGCATGCTGGGAAAACCACTACTCTCTTCAAAGCTGTCAGACAGGGACATTTAAGTCTGCAGAGATTTCTGCTGCCTTTTGTTTGGCTATGCCCTGCCCCCATAGGTGAAGTCTACAGAGGCAGGCAGGCCTCCTTGAGCTGCAGTGGGCTCCACCCAGTTCAAGCTTTCCAGCCACTTTGTTTACCTACTCAAGCCTCAGCAATGGTGGGCGCCCCTCCCCCAGCCTCGCTGCCACCTTGCAGTTCAATCTCAGACTGCTGTGCTAGCAACGATCGAGGCTCCATGGGTGCAGGACCCTCTGAGTCAGGCGCAGGATATAATCTCCTGGTGTGTTGTTTGCTAAGACCATTGGAAAAGCGCAGTGTTAGGGTGGGAGTGACCCGTTTTTCCATGTGCCATCTGTCACCCCTTTCTTTGACTAGGAAAGGGAATTCCCCGACCCCTTGCACTTCCCGTGTGAGGCGATGCCTCGCCCTGCTTCGGCTCACACTCGGTGCGCTGCACCCACTGTCCTGCACCCACTGTCTGACACTCCCCAGTGAGATGAACCCGGTACCTCAGTTGGGAATGCAGAAATCACCCATCTTCTGCGTTGCTCATGCTGGGAGCTGTAGACTGGAGCTGTTCCTATTCGGCCATCTTGGCTCCACCAATTGTGGGGTTTTTTTTCTTCAGTGCCATCTTGACCCAATTTTGAGGCCCTGGCTAGAGGCTAGTCATTTCCTCTTCTTGAGCAGCTGATTAAATCCACATCTCAACCACTTCCCTTATGGGGCTCTCACATTCCTGGCAACTATGTACCTGCTGTAATCACCACAGGGATAGGTACCAGACAACTAGGGACAGCCCTTTTGCCTAAGTTTCAAAGTAACAAATCCACAGGGAGCCCATGAAACCTCCCTTGCCATACTTAGGCTGCCTCCTACAGGTATAGCTCTGTCCTGGATTACAACTTCAGGTGTGGCTCTACCTGGCAGCCTTCTCTCATTTGGAGCTGTAAGTAACAAAGAGTTCTGCCTTTCATCTATCTGAGTATATTTATGTGGTATCCTTCCATCCAAGGAACCTATGTTCCTGTCTAACATTTTATAATTATGAAACAATATGGGCATAAATAAGACAATAAGGGAATCTAGTCCCCTGCTTGTTTCTGGTTTTACATGAGGCTCTCCAAATTTAAGGTGGGTAGGGGACCATAAGTGGATATAAATACAATTGCCAACAGCCCACAAGTGTGGCTCTGGGCACTATGTCAATGAGTTAGCCCTGCTTCACAAGGAACAGCTCCAGTTAAGTAAAAGATTGCTGTTTAATACCACCAACTCACCCTTGAATTCTTTCCTGGGCAAAGCCAAGAACTCTCCCAGGCTAAGCCCCAGTTTGGGGGCTTGCCTGCCCTGTGTCATCTGAACATATACTCCAAGTAATTTTCTAGGTTTAACAGAATTTCAGTTAACACAGAAAGATAAGCAAGAAAACACAAGGTCGATCTAAAAATAAGTATGGAATTCATTTAACTACATATTTATTAGAAAGACAAAACATTAATCTTTAAGACTGACAATGACTGAAAAATGAAATACTAGTCAATCAAAATGAGATTTCTGAAGTAGCTGTTGGCATATATGACATTAACAGGTGCCAAATATATATATAGAATGATGGAAGAAATATTGTTTTTCTTGTTTTGAAAAAAGAAGAATGGCTTCTGATTGCTTCTGAATGCGAGTACATGAAATTGCAGGAAATACTCCACAAAGTAGTTTTATATATATTGTTACATAAACCATATCAATACACTGAAACACTAAACAAAATACGCATATCTTGAAATGATTGGATTCAAACAAGCAGACCTATTGGCTATATTCAAGCTTTGATCATGTCTTACTTTTTAACACGTGAGACTTCCAAATCCCAGTGATATTGTGAGTTCACAGACTGCTTAGCATTCACCCAGGCAAAGGAAAATGGTTTTATCTTTTGAAAAAGATGTCTTAAGCCACAGTTAACATTTTTTTTTTAAGAGAGAGGATCTCACTCTGTCACCCACGCTGGAGTGCAGTAGCGCGATCATAGCTTATTACAGCCTCAAACTTCTGGGTTCAAGTGACACTATTAACATTATTTTTTAAAAACTTTTTTTCATTTTTCCTTTCTTATTATATTCATTGTATATATGTTGCCTTACTTCCTAACAGAGAATAAATGGATGGGTTAATGATTATAAAGAAAAAATGGCAGCACAGAAAAGGGAATCTAATGAGCAAATAGAAGAATGAAAGAAAAATATCTAGTACATACCCAGCAGTCTATTCTGTTTAATTTGTATCCAGAAATATTGTGTACTTATATATTAAAATGAATCCTTCATTCAGCATAATACCCAAGGGTTAGATTTAGTCTGGTTAATGGAATATTTTAAAGAAATGAGATTGAACAAGAATCCCATGTCATTGTTTATTTCCTCATTTTCTTTTTATTTTAATTAACTAATTTAGAGATGGGCTCCTGCTCTGTTACCCAGGCTGGAGTGCAGTGGTCTGATCATAGCTCACTGCAGCTTTGAACTCCTGGGCTCAGGCCGGGCGCGGTGGCTCACGCTTGTAATCCCAGCACTTTGGGAGGCCGAGGCGGGCGGATCACGAGGTCAGGAGATCGAGACCACGGTGAAACCCCGTCTCTACTAAAAATACAAAAAATTAGCCGGGCGTGGTGGCAGGCGCCTGTAGTCCCAGCTACTCGGAGAGGCTGAGGCAGGAGAATGGCGTGAACCTGGGAGGCGGAGCTTGCAGTGAGCCGAGATTGCGCCACTGCACTCCAGC
>NW_026652282.1:101447934-101457504 GCF_009828535.3 Hylobates moloch | reverse complement strand
AAAAAAAAAAAAAAAAAAGCTCCTGGGCTCAAGCAATCCTCCTATCTCAGCCTCCCAAATAGCTGGGACTACATACAGGTGCATGCCACCACACCCAGCTATTTTTTTCCTAGAGATGGGGATCTCACTATGTTGCCCAGGCTGGTCTCAAACTCTTGGCCTCAAGCAATCCCCCCACCTCAGCCTCCCAAAGTGCTGGGATTACAGGCATGAGCCACTGTGCACAGCTTATTTCCTTATTTTCTGTTGAAAAAAATGTGAGATTATGTATGTCTATTTTCCCCTCACATTTGAGTCTACTGAACAGAATGGGATGTTTGGTCAATGAATTCCATTATAGCCACTTGTCAGCTGTGATTTGGACAGATTATTTAATCTCTCTCTGTCTTTATTTCCTCATTTGTGAAATAGCAATAAGCTTAATTCACACACAGTACTTGTCACACATTAAGCCTTCCAAAAATTTTAGCTGTTACTATAATCATTGCCCTTTTAAAAATTACACATAAAGCACCACTCCTAGCTTCCGTGAAGGAAACGAGAAGAGTAGGAGACCCAGTCGGAAAATACAAGTTCCCTTACCTGCTTACCATGCAGGTAGGGAACATAAGAATTACACCCACAAAACAGTTATGTTTCAGGGAGAGGCCATAAGTCATGACTGTTGCCTCTTAATTAGTGATTGCTACTTCAGGTCTACAAGGGGTCTGGAAGGGGAGACAATTGGGCAGGTGAGGTTGAGAAACAGAAGGAAAAAGAAGAAGATGGGTGAAAGGAGGCAGAAAATGTGAGAGGAAAACAGACATGAATGATTTGGCTAGATGAGGAAAGCAGAATAGGAACAGCACAAGCAAAGATAGTCAGAAATGAGCATGGTATATTCCAGAGATTCACTGTGAGTTTGTAGTGTCTAATATGGTTTGGCTGTGTCCCCATCCAAAATCTTATCTTGAATTGTAATCCCCATAATCCCAATGTGTCAAGGGCAGGACCAGGTGGAGGTAATTGGATCATGGAGGTGGTTTCCCCCATTCTGTCCTCATGATCGTGAATGAGTCTCGCAAGATCTGATGGTTTTATAAACATCTGGCATTTCCCCTGCTTGCGCTTCCTCCATCTTGCTGCCCTGTGAAGAAAGTGCCTGCTTCTCCTTTGCCTTCTGCCACGATTGTAAGTTTCCTGAGGCCTCCCCAGCCATGCAGAACAGTGAGTCAATTAAACCTCTTTCCTTTATAAATTACCCGGGTTTGGGCATTTCTTCATAGCAGTGTGAGAACAGACTAATACAGTGTCTAAGAGCCATCACTCCAGAGAGCAAACTTTATTGCCATGGCATTAGCTGAAAAACACTTATGCTATTAGATTGAATGTGTGCTGATCCCTGAGACTTTCTCTAAATAGTTATATAAAGCAACACATATTGAAAAAACAGCTAAGCAAAGAAAAAGACTCAGCAGAGGAAAAGTGGCTTTCTTGGTTATTTATCTTTTCCTGCAATAAGTATGCAATCATGATTAATTAAAGTTCCCTCCTAGTGTTATTCTATTTAACTGCGATATTGATGTACAATAGTAGAATGCTACCAGTTGTGGGAGAGAACAAGACAGTTTGGGCATGGTGCCTAAATATCAGGAGGGTGTTAAAAGAGTTATTCAGAGTATCATTTTTATTTTGCCTGTGGATTGAGTCTTTCCTATGGTTCGTAGGGGAAAGAATGGTGAGAAGGAGCAGAGTGAGATGAATGAAATTTGATCTCTGTCGTTGGCTGTGGTTGCTACTTTTGGACAGTAACTCGATGACCATGAAGAAGACTTCCTCATTTCATCACATCCTGCATGTTGACTAGGATCACAGCTGGCAGCTAGTCTCCTTCCTTCCAGTTCAGAATGAATGGACTAAACATTTACTTAGTGGAGAGTTATGCAAAATTTTGATACTATAGAATGTGTTCACCTAACGGGTTGAGCCAAGAAGAGGCTCCTAAATCTAAGTCTGTATGTTAAATAAATAGAAGAGACAATTTAGCATCTTAAAATATTTCTGTCGGACTCACTTTTGGAGTTGACCTTTCTGATGTGGTGGGTAGGCCTGTGGAATTTGTGAGAAATCCTTGGAAATTCCTTGCGCTTAAAATGAATAGAATCGTATTTTGTGCTTCTTGAGGTGCTGGGGTTGGGGACCTGGGCCAGGGAAAATCAGATTGTGAAACCTCCACTCAGTCTTGACTTTCCTTTCTTCCTTATAAATAATTTCAATCGCACTGAAACCCCTTAATGTGACCAAATGAGTTAAAGGGAGGATAGGGGTCAGAGGTAAAGAGAAATTGCAGTCTTATTGCTTGGCCTCATGATGAGGGCTATGGAAGGAGATGTTAGGGACTGATTTATATAGGAACCAGAGTTCTGTTTTTCCTTTATGTTTTTTTATGGTAAAGCCCAGCTGGCCAGAGCTACCTCCTTGTGCCCCACTGGCTACCTTCCAGAGGCAGTACCTAGCTGCTAGCCGCTGTTTATCGTCAAGCTCCCCACATCTCAATAACAGCTCCGGGCTCAGCCATTGCCATGGATTTCTTTCCTCCTATGTCTCCACACTCTTTCACCTTTTGATTTTAAAACATCCTTTATTTAATTTTTTTTGTCTCTCTTGTTCAAAGGGAATGGACAGAGACTCTTCCTTGTTCTCTGCCTTCCCTCCATTATTTTGCCTAAACCAAGAATCTTCGGCTTGAAATAAAAAATCATAATCCAACTCTGCAGTTCTCATAGAGGCCCTAGTTTTATTTGTGGCCTGTGCTTTGGAGGGGTCCAAATGTATTAATTATGATGCTCACACCTGAATGCTACCTCTGAAATCACCTTTGTCCTCTTGCTTGTGTAACACAACAGAACGTGCTTTTAGAAGGGGTCTTTTGTATTACTAGATTCTAAAATATTGACAGAACAATTTCCAACCTATTAGCCTGCTTTCTTAAAAAAGTTAATTCAACACCAAGCACCAAGCTAGTTATTGTTCATGTGTCGTGCTTCCCACTTCCGGCACAGATTTGCAAGAAAATTGGGAGAAATGAGAGTTGTGAGGAGGGTACAAGTTGTATCACTCCCTCAAGGGCCTGTAAGAATGGACACCAAGATACTGAATGCCTTTAGGGGAGGTTTACTATTCCTAGAGGTAAAATGGCCCAGTGCTATGATTGCGGAAGGGACTTGAATCTTCAACCCTTTAAGTGAAATAGTTCTGGGCTAGATAATGTGGTAGATGCTGAAGAGCTGAACTTGGGCTGGTGTGTGTTTCTCTTAATTGAATGATCCCTGGCCCAGGGGAGGGCATGGCCATTCAGTGGCTGGCCTCCTCTAAGCTGAGCTCTGTGTGTTCTCTTATGCAGGCCACTCCATTGCTCTGGGCCTGCAGAAAGCCCTCTACAGTGCTGTATAAAAGATATAGTCAAAAGTAGGTCAGTATAACAGAGCTCATTTTAGGGGAATTCAAATGTACCATTGGCCAAATCTCCACAACAGGATAACTGTGTTTTGGGTCCATATTCCCAATACTGTTTTCATAAAATAGTTTTAGTATATTTGCAAAAGGGAGGAGAGCATCTGCTAAAAGTTTCTTGGGGAAATTCATGCTATAGTTTGGAAATAGATAAAAACATACTTTGTTTTTACTTAAAAAAAAATCTTCGGCTGGGTGCAGTAGCACACACCTGTAATCCCAGCACTTTGGGAGGCAGAGGCAAGAGGATCACTTGAGCCCAGGAGTTTGAGACCAGCCTGGGCAACATGGCAAAATCCTGTCTCTATAAAGAATACAGAAACTAGGTGAGTGTGGTGCTGCATGCCTGTAGTCCGAGCTACTCAGGAGGCTGAGGTGGAAGGATCACCTGAGCCCATGAGGTCAAGGCTACAGTGAGCCAAGATTGTGCCACTGCACTCCAGCTTAAGAGATAGAGTGAGACCCTGTCTCAAAAAAAAATTTTGTCTGGTTCATTTTCCCTCCAGAACTCCATAGAGGACTGCATAAATTCACATAAGGGGAAAAAGGAACTCAACAAACCTTAAGATGGTTTCTCAAAATTCCCAGACCCTGGTATACACACATATTCTCCCGTACCAGGATACTGAATGCCTTTGGAGGAGGTTGATTACTTTCTTTAGAGGTAAAAAGGCTCAGGCTTGAGACAGAGCCTTAAGCCTGCAGGCCTTTGAAGGAAAGCATTCTGGGCAGGATGGAGTTGTTAAGTGCTGAGGAGCTGAATCTTATATAGTGAGCACTTCCTGTATCTGGGTGACTGGGGAGCTGAGGAAGGGCATGGCCACTTAGAGGCTGGCCTTCTCCAGGGTGCAGTCTATATGTTCTCTTTTGCAGACCATTCCCTTGCTGTGGGCCTGTGTTCCTTCATCTGTAAAGTAAAAAGAGTAGGCTCGATGTTCCCTAAATTCTCTCCATTGTTTATGCAACACATCCTCCAGGAAGGACTCCCTAGCCAACACAGGTAGGACTGGGGACGAAGTGTGAGCTTTTCCCTTCAGATATCCCACCCTCAACAAACAGATTGTACCATAAGAGCAGAAAACGTGCCTGTTTCATCTTTGTGACCCCATAGTCTAGCCAGGAGCTGGGAACAGAGCAGGTATCTCCAACAGTCTGTGTAATATATAAATGAGAAACTGTTCAGGCAAGTAATCTTGACAATCCCTCTAGCAAAGTTCTGCTGTTCTTGTCAAACCTCTCCATTCACCAAATCAAATGGTGGCTAAGACATGGTCATCAGATAACACTGAGCTCAAATCCTGGCCCTTTCAGGATCTTTGGCAGGTCATTTATAGCAGATGTTGTCTGTGTCCTACTAGATCTCAGCCATATGTACTTGGCCCAATTTCCAACAGCTTGATGCTTCCTCTGGGGTCTGAAGCCCATCTGCCTGAACAGGGAAGGCTGGGGAATAAATGCCCCCAGGAGCAGCCCTCAACCAATGATTATTGGGAGTTGGTGGATAAATGCCCAAGCTTCCTTGCCCCTTAGACAGGATAATTACGAAGTGATTGTTCTACACTGTGAGAAGGTGATAAGCAGTCTGTACTAGTCCATTCTCACACTATAAAGAACTACCTGAGACTGGGTAATTTATGAAGAAAAAAGGTTTAATTCACTCACAGTTCCACAGGCTTAACAGGAAGCATGACTGGGAGGCTTCAGGAAACTTACAATCATTGCAAAAGTTGAAGGGGAAGCAAGGCATATCTTTTCATGGTCACAGGAGAGCAAGAGAATGAGGGGGAAAAGTGCCACACACTTTTAAGCCATCAGATATTATGAGAACTCACTCACTATCATGAGAGCAGCAATGGGGAAATCCTCCCCCATGATATAATCACCTCCCATCAGGCCCCTCCTCCAATTCGACATCAGATTTGGATAGGGACACAAATCCAAACCATATCGCAGCCCCTGACAGCCAGCACTGGCCTGGTACTCACAACTAGGTCTTGATGTTTTCCTTTTGAACATAAACAGTCTTACAGAGCACTACTGTCAGACAAAATCACTCTGTGATCTTGATGAAGTGAGAAAAAAATACCACTTCATAACCTTGTCTAGGCATAGAAAAAACAAGATCACTGTTCAAATGAAAAAACTAGCAAACGTGGAGTTCAACTTCCAGCATGACAGCTTGAGGAACTCTGCTGATGCACTCCCAAGTGAAAGTGGTAAATATTATTTTTAAAACAACAACTTAAAGCCCCTGGAAATGGTCCTAAGGGAAAACAGCAAATGAAGAAACATCTATCTAAGAGAACCTACAAAAATTCAATAAGAAAAGCAAGTCCGTGGTATTTGAATCACTACAGCTTCTTCCTTTTCCCCTCCCAGATCAGTAAGGCAGAAATTCTACTTCAGACTGCTGCATACAAGAGCACAGGGCTCCCTCTCCCCTCTGGCTCCCAGCTAGAGGACTTTCTTCCCAAGAGGAGCAGCACTTCAGCATCATTCATACCGACACCAGCTACTTGTTTCTGAGGCTAAGTATCAGGTGAGTACAGCTGAGTGATGGTGGCTCATTTCATCTGCCTACTCTGTCCCCCAGTTATTTAATGGAGGCTCTACCTAAGATGCAACACACTGAGGAAACTGCGGCTCAAGTTTTCCTTGCCTCGCTCATGAGGTGGTGGTTACATGCTGAAGAGGCAAGCCAAGAGCACCTTAGGCTGCTGCACCCCACTCTGCCAAGGCCTCAGCCCATAGAATGGGGTTGCCACTCAGGCAGAAGCTTGCCACTGTCCCCACCCTGTCTCTAGAGCTCTTGTTCAAAGATTTTTTGCCTTGGAGGAGAAACAGGCTACAAAACAGGTAGCTCCTAATCTCTTCCTAATGGGATTGACTTCATTTGCAACAGAGTGTAAAGTTCAAACCTCAGACCGCTCTCAAGAACAGTGGACGTTGTTATACAAGGCAGTTGAGATTTGTGGATCTAATGAAGATAAAGTGTGGCCTGTAAGCTGGATAGTTTTCAGGAGAAAATTAGGAAATAAGATGGCTAGTAAGAGCACTCCTGGTATCAGAACCTATATCAGACGTGGACCTCAAAAACTATTCCTTCAAATAAACCACAATTTAATTGAATTAGTTTGTAGAACAATTTATGTCCTAGAGCATTGCTGAAAACAATAGAATGATCAGCAGGCAATTAGTGGAGTTTAATAGTTGGGCATGGTAAGGGAAAGACAGAGAGCCCTACTAACACCACTGCCATCCTAGAGTGACAGTGTACACATCCAAAGTCATGTATTCCTGAAGAGCATCATCAGAGGCTTAAGACTATGAGGAGAAGGAATAAGCTTCATTAAAATAATCCAGCCAATCACTAAAAAAAATACCAGCAAATAACAAGTCCCAGAGGCCAAGGTTGGGGGCAGTTGCTACAACATATTATCAAAAATTTTGTGGCCGAGCATAATGCCTCACACCTGTAATCCCAGCACTTTGAGAGGCCAAGGTGGAAGAATCACTTGAGCCCAGGAGATCAAGACCAGCCTAGGCAATATAGAGAGACCCCCCGTCTCTACAAAAATAATAAAAAAAATTAGCCAGGTGTAATGGTGCACATTGACAGTCCCAGCTACTCAGGAGGATGAAGTGGAAGGATCACTTGAACCTAGGAGGTCGAGGCTGCAGTGAGCCATGACTGCACCACTGCACTCCAGCCTGGGTGACAGAGTGGGACCCTGTCTCAAAAATGATTTCAATTTCCAGCAAAAAATTTATGAGGCATGTGATATGGTTTGTCTGTGTCTCCACTCAAAATCTCATCTTGAATTGTAATCCCCTTAATCCCCATAATCCCCATGTGTCAAGGATGGGACCAGGTGGAGGTAATTGGATCATGGGGGTGGTTTCCCCTGTGCTGTCCTCGTGATAGTGAGTCCCACATGATCTGATGGTTTTATAAGCATCTAGCATTTCTCCTGCTTGCACTTCTCCTTCCTGCTGCCTTGTGAAGAAGGTGCCTTGCTTCCCCTTCACCTTCTGCCATGATTGTATGTTTCCTGAGGCCTCCCCAGCCATGCTGAACTGTGAGTCAATTAAACCTCTTTCCTTTATAAATTACCCATTCTCGGCTATTTCCTTATAACAATGTGAGAACAGATAAATACAGACCTGCAAAGAAACAGGAAAGTATGCCCCATACAGCAGAAAAAAGCAGACAACACCAACTGCCTGTGAGAGCAACCACATGATGGATTTAACAGAAAAAGACTTCAAAATATCCATTATAAATATGTTTGCAGGCCAGGTGTGGTGGTGGCTCATACCTGTAATCCCAGCACTTTGGAAAGCTGAAGCGGGAGGATTGCCTGAGGCCAGGAGTTTGAGACCAGCCTGGTCAGCATAGCAAGACCTCCATCTCTACGGAGAAAAAAAAAATATGTTTACTGAACTAAAAGAAAGCATGATTCAGAAAATAAAGGTATGATAACAATGTTGCATCCAGTAGAAAATATCATTAAAGAGATAGAAATTATTTTAAAAGAACCAAATGGAAATTCTGAATCTGAAAAGTACAATAACTGATGTGAAAAAATCACTAGCAGGGCTCAATAGCACATTTAAACTGGCAGAAGAAAGAATTAGCAGATTTGAAACAGGATTGATAGCGATTATGCAAGATGAAGACTAGAGAGAAGAAAGAGTGAAGAAAAATAGAGCTTTAGACAAATGTAGGACACCATCAGCCACACAAACCTAAGTGGGAAGAAAGGAAGAGATAGACAAGAGAAGAAAGGAAGAGATAGAGAGGAGCAGAAAAAATAGTCAAAGAAATAATGGCAGAAAATTTCCCAAATTTATTTTAAAAACAACCTACACACTCAGGAATCTCAGTGAATTATAAGAAGGATATATGTAAAGAATCCACAAACAGATTACATCATAGTAAAACCGGCTAAGATCAAGGAGAAAATCTTGAAAGTGGCAAGAGAAAAACGTCTCATCACTTACCAGGGAACCCCAGTAAGATTGGTAGTTGACTTCTCAGCAGAAACAATGAAGGCCAGGAGGCAATAAGATTAAATACTCAAAGTGCTTAAAGAAAAAACTATCAACCAAGAATCCTACATCCAGCAAAGCTACCTTTCAGAAATGAAGGCAAAGACATTCCCAGTTAAATAAAAATGGGAGGATTTGTTGTTAGTAGATCCACCTTACAAGAAATAATAAAGGAAGTTATTCAGGTTGAAAGCAAGTGCTTCAGATGTTAATTGCAACCTATGAGAACAAGCCAAGGCCCACTTTATCCACTGCCTCTTTCCCTTCCAGCCTCACAAGTGTCAGAATGTCTCAGCCACAAGTCTGACATACCAGGATAAAAACCCCACTTTATCAATTACAGACTGAATAATATTTTTGGGAAGTAACAGCCACTCTGGGTATGACAGTTAATACTGAGTGTCAACTTGATTAGATAGAAGGATACAAAATATTGATCCTAGGTGTGTCTCTGAGGGTGTTGCCAAAAGAGATTAACATTTGAGTCAGTGGGCTGCAGAAGGTAAATCCACTCTTAATCTGGTGGGCACAATCTAATCAGCTGCCAGTTAATATGAAGCAGGGAGAAAAACGTGAAAAGGAGAGACTGGCCTAGCCTCCCAGCCTACCTCTTTCTCCCATGCTGGACACTTCCTGCCCTTGAACATCGGACTCCCAAGTTCTTCAGTTTTGAGACTCAGACCGGAACTCTTTGCTCCTCAAGCTTGCAGACAGCCTAATGTAGGAACTTGTGATCGTGTAAGTTAATACTTAATTAACTCCATATATATATATATATATATATATAGAGGATATATATATATATATATGGAGGATATATATATATGGAGATATATATTATGGAGGAATATATGGAGGATATATATATATGGAGGATACATGTATATGGAAGATATATATATATGGAGGATATATATATATGGAGGATATATATATGGAGGATATATATATATGGAGGATATATATATGGAGGATATAAATATATGGAGGATATATATATATGGAGGATATATATATATGGAGGAT
>NW_026652282.1:101360461-101418252 GCF_009828535.3 Hylobates moloch | reverse complement strand
AGCTCTGGCTTTAAGATAGTAAAATTTAAAGAATTGCATGTCCTTGTCTTACAGTTTGGTTTGACTGACATACTACTTAGCAGAGCAGTCCATCCTGAATATAAGTGTTGGAGCTGTGTTAGTGTAGACCACTGAATGTTACAGTCTGGGCATCTGATTTGTGGTTCCCCATAAAGATGTTTAGGAATGCTGCTGCTAAGCCTCTCTTGTGTCAAACCATTGCAGACTGCTTCTGGTTTTTTAAGGTTATGAACATATGCGGCATGGCAGGCATCAAAGTACAAGGAAATAGGCCCTTTAAAGGAGGGAGGGGCTTCTTTGGTTGGAGCTATAAGCTCTCCTTCTTTTTCTCCCTTTGATTTAATATGTATCTCAAGCCAGAATTCACAGGGTAAGAGCTTAGGGTCATAACCTACATATAACTGATTATTTCCTGGATCTCAGACTGAATAGGTGGTCTGGTTGTATGTGCAGGTTCCTAACTTGGTTCCTGTGCATTCATAGTAGGTATAGTCCAGTAGAGTTTTAACTATGGTATTCCTTACGCAGGTAGTGTGTACACAACGTGGACATCCTTCTAGAGGTTTCTCCCCTTTTAGTATAGGCAGAAATGGTAACCACATCAGTGTATGTAATAGAAACGTGCTTATACTCCACACGGGCATGGCAAAGTTTCCTCTGGGCATAGACATTTGCAGCATTTGCAGTAATAACATAACAACAGAACAATCAGTATTGACAGAATTATAACTAGGTTTATAAATTGTATCCACATTTACTTATCCAGAGGTGGTCCTCTTAGCTTTGGCTGTGCGTAGACTAGTCAGCTTCTGGGATGTGACTAGAGCAGAGCTTGCAGGATCCTCAAGCTTCAGCCATGCGTAGACTGACCAGCCTCCAGTGTGGTCAGAGCAAGGCAGTTGTCCTTTTTACCGGTAGTTGGGTTTTGCTGTAGGACTGTTTCGGTGGGGCCATCTGGGTCTTGTTGGCTAGTCCACTGGTTGTTGGGAGTCACTGCTGCCGCTGGTTTTAGCCGGCTATGGTGAATCCAAGGTGTGGCACCTGCAACTTTAACAGCAGTGGGAGTAGACATGATCACAATATGGGGCCCATCCCATAAGGGCCCCAGGGCTGTTGGATTCCACCTTTTAATCTAGACAGAGTCCCTGGTTTATGTGGATGCACTGGGTCTGTTAGACTTATAGGTATTCTTTCCCTTCCAGCCTTGCACCTCCTGCATTGCCACTCCTAAAGCCTGCATCTGTTTTTGAAGGGTTAGCTCTCCTAACTCCTTTAAATCCCCTCTAATTTGATTAATGATTGGGGGTGGCCTTCCGAACAATATTTCATAGGGCAAATACCCAGTTTGTTTTGTCGGTGTACACCTGACCTGGAGGAGGACCATGGGCAAGACCTGATCCCATCGTGAGTTTCCTGGCAAAACTTTTTTAGTAGCTGTTTGAGTGTCCTGTTCATTCTTGCCACCTTCCCTGAACTCTGTGGTCGGTAGGCTGTGTGCAGTTTCCATTTGATCTTTAAAAGCTGAGTCAGCTGTAGTACTACTTCTGCCACAAATGCAGGACCATTGTCTGATCCTAGGGTTAAAGGCAATTCAAACCTTGGTATGATGTCTTTCAATAGCACCTTTGTCACCTCTCATGCCTTTTCAGTCCTGGTGGGGAAGGCCTCAACCAACCCTGAGAAGGTGCAAAGAAACACTAGCATATACGGGTAACCTCCTGCTCGAGGCAACACAGTAAAGTCTACAAGCAGGTTCTCACAAGGCACAGCTCCCATTTCCTGAATTCCTGGGGGTCAAGTAGGTCCTCGTTTTGGCTTATTCTAGGCACAGGATAGACATTGTTCGCAAACAGCACGTGTGATGGCGGATAGCCATGGCACATAGAAGTGTCGACCTATCAAAGTCTCTAGGGCAGTCCTTCAAATATGTGTTCCTTGATAGATCTGCTTCACAAACCTTGAGGCTATTGTCCTGCGATGGCTAGCCACCCATCAGAGAACAGCCACCATCCACCTTTAATATATTTCCCTGCTTCCTGACAAAACCAAACTTTTTCACTTGAAGAGTAATTGGGTACCTCCGGCAATGGAGGCTCTAAAAAGAGAGGCATTGCTAGAGTTCTTTCTTCAGGTAAAGCCTTGCTCATTGCTGCCCGCCTAGCCTCTCAGTCTGCCTTTCTGTTGCCCTGCACCTCATAGCTTTCCCTGATTTGGTGTCCTTTGCAATGAATGACAGCCACCTTCTCTGGAGCCCGTATGTCTTCTAATAATTGCAAAATTTCCTCTTTATTTTTTATTTATTTTCCTTCAGTAGTCAAAAGTCCTCTCTCTGTATATTGCCCTATGGGCGTGCAGGGTTGCAAAAGCGTATTTTGAGTCAGTATATATGTTTACTTTCTTCCCCTTGGCCAGTAACAATTCTCTGGTTAATGCTATTAATTCAGCCTTCTTAGCGGAAGTCCCAGAAGGTAAGGCTTGAGCCTCAACCACTGAGTGTTGGGTCACTACTGCATATTCTGCATATCTCACCCCATCGGTTATGAAACTGCTACCATCAGTGAAGTATTTAACATCTGGGCTCTCCAAGGGGAAGGTCCTGCCAGGAGTGAGGCAACCCAGCATCCTTCCAATTGGGGTCCTCCACAGGCAGCAGGGTAGCTGGGTTCAAGGTATTTACATTCTCTAGTGTTATCTGGGGATTTTCACATAGAAGCCCTTAATACTTTAGCATTCTAGAGTTGGACAGCCAACCATGTCCTCTTTGCTCCGTTAAGGTGACTACAGCATGTGGCACCTGAACTATTAACCTCTGACCTAGGGCTAGCTTGTTGGCATCTTCTATAAGGATTGCGGTAGCTGCCAATGCCCTGAGGCAGTGGGGCCAACCTAAAGCCACCAAGTCCAGTCTTTTGGATAAGTATGCTACCGGCCGATGCCAAGAGCCCAAGAACTGAGTTAAGACTCCAACTGCCATTCCTTTTCATTCATCCACATACAAAAAAAGGGCTTTTTTACATTTGGCAACCCTAGTGCCGGGGCCTGGATGAGAGCTTCCTTTATATCCTTGAAAGCCTTTTCCTGTTCCTTTTGCCATAGGAGGGGCTTTCTTTCCTTTCCTTTTATAGCCTCATACAAGGGCCTTGTTATAAGGGAGAAGTTTGGAATACGGATTCGGCAGAATCCTGCCACACGTAGAAATTCCGTGACCTGCCACCTTGTAACTGGGGTGGGCAGTGCACACAGCCTCCTTGCGTGCACTTCCAAGCCTGCGCTGGCCTTGGGATACCATGAATCCTAGATATCCAACCTCATGAAAACAGACTTTTGCCTTGTCCTTGAACACTTTATAACCAGCTTCACACAGCAGGTGAAGAAGTCTCTCTGTTCCTTGAAGTGATTCCTCCCTCGTGGGGGCGGCAAATAGCAAATCATCAATGTGTTGTAATAGCACATAATTGTCACTAGGTGGCGCAAAAACCTCAAGATCGGTAGCCAACGCCTCCTGGAAGATAGTGGGAGAATTCTTAAACCCTTGTGGCAGACTTGTCCAGCCCCCACTGGAGAACAAATGTAGGCTGACTTTGGGGAGCAAGCCTCAAGCAAAAGAAAACGTCCTTTAGGTCCAGACACGTGAACCACGTGGCCTCAGCAGGAATCTGTCCCAACATTTTGTATGGGTTGGGTACTATGGTATGGATAGTGAGAGTGGCCTTGTTTACCGCCCGGAGATCCTGCACTGGCCTGTATTCACAATTTGATTTGCGCGCGGGCAGCAGAGGAGTATTCCAGGAGGACTTGCATTTCACTATAATCCCATGTTCATAGAGCTGATTTAGATGTTTCATTATGCCTCCAATTGCCTCTCTGGATAGTGGGTATTGATGGACCCATACCAGGGCAGCATGAGAGTTAAACTCTACTACCACCGGGGATCTGTTTGCAGCAAGTCCAGGGGTGTTGTCCTCAGCCTATACACCTGGTACCTTGAAAAGCATTCCCCACATATTGCATAGGTCTGGCTCTGGCAGCCTCCTGGTACACAGTTCATAGAGCCGCCATTCCTCAGTTCTTGGGACAGTTAGAGTCAATACCATTGCCTTTGGCTTCCCTATCTCCAGGGTCATATTCCTTTTAGGTGTAAAGGAAATTTGTGCGTGCAGTTTCTGGAATAAGTCTCCCCCCAACAAGGGCTCTGGACAATTTGGCATATACAGAAACTCATGCTGCACTTCTTGTCCCCCAGTAACACATCTCCTGGATTTACAAAAAGGTCTCTTTTCTTTGGCCCCAGTAGCCCCTACAATAGTAGCACAGTTCTTTGTGGTGGTGCTAATTGGATGAGTTACCACAGAGAAATCAGCACCAGTATCGACCAAAAAAATCCATTAATTGACTCCCTATTTCCATAGAGACCATAGGCTCCCCAGGGCCTAAAAAGATGGAGCCTGGTCTGTCTCAGTCCTCAAAGTTCTCAGCCCCCACTAGGCTGATCAGATCAGGATCTGCCTTTGAAGGACCACGACTAGCAACTGAATGCCACACTCGGGTGTTACACCATTGACCATCATCTCCATCCTTTTCCTTTTCTGGGCACTCATCTTTCCAGTGGCCCATTTGCCTGCACCTTGCACATTGGTTCCTGTCCAGCCGGGACCGGCTTTCATCTCCCGATCTTGTCTGCCTCCTTCCTCGGCCTCTGCCTCGGCCACTCTCTCTAGCAAATCCAGGGTTACTTTCTGCTAGTGCAGCAGCTATAAATTGAGCTGTCTCTTTGTTTCTATTTCTGGTTTTTCTTTCTTGCTTTCTCTGTGCCTCTTCTTCCTGGTTGATGTATATTTTGTTTGCTATTTCCAGGAGTTCACTAATATTTTTCCCGCAAATCCTTCCAGCTTCTGAAGCTTTTGTCTTATGTCTCCCTGAGCTTGCCCAACAAACATCATATTTATCGTATTTTGGTTTTCAGGAGCCTCTGAAATAATTGACACATACAGCCTATAGGCCTCACAAAGCCTTTCATTAAATGCACGTGGGCTTTTGTCAGACTTTTGACACACTTTTGATATTTTGCTCATATTCATTGCCTTCCTTTCTCCTGCTTTTTTCTCATTCAGGAGTGCCTTTCTATATAGCTGCAGCCCTTCCATGTCCCTTGCCTCATTTGGATCCCAGTTAGGGTCCTCATTTGGGTATTGCTCCATGGTGAACTGGCATGGGTTAGGGGTGGTCTCTGGGGCTTCTGCTTCTAACCAGCTGAGAGCTGCCTGATTAACTCTCCTACGCTCCTCTGTATTAAATAATGTTAGCAAAAGTTGTTGACAATCCAGCCAGGTTGGGCTATGTGTCATAATAATAGAACTCACCAAATCAATGAGAGCCTGAGGTTTTTCTATATAGGAGGGGGTGTGCTGTTTCCAATTTAAGAGATCAGTAGTGAAGAAAGGCTGATAAACATAAAGCCTAGGGCTGCCTTGTATCTGCCCCTGGTCATCATAAACTTGTGTCCTGGTCTCTCAAAGTGGCATCTGCAAAGCCGATGGTCGGCCTGAGCAGAGGCGCCCAGCTGCCTCACCCTGTCCATCTTGCTTGTTTTTTTCTAATGGGGGCTTCTGTTCCTCTCTGGGGGGAGACTGAGCTTCACTTTCCTCCAGGCCCAACTCTCCGGACACTCCTGACTCTGCCTCCTGCCTTATTCTAGTCAAAGATGGGTAGACTGGCACATATAGGGGCAGACATTTCCTTTCCTTAGGTGGGGCCTGAAGAACTGATTTCAGCTGAGGCTTCAGGGATTCCTTTTCCTGGGAGGTGCTAGGGGCTTCAGGTTCCTCTGCTTCCTTTGGTTGGGCCACACGAGCCACTCATGCTTTGCAATATCCCTCTAGGCAGGGCTGTAGCCACTTCAGGTGACTTCGTGCCACATTGAGCCAAGAGTCTATATAGGGAAACTGGTCTGGGTATCCTTGTTGTCCTCCAACTCCAGTGACCACCTTAAACACATGGCCAGTTAATTCCCTGTCTATTGTACCTTCAGAGGGCCACCCCACATTGAAAGCAGGCCAATCTATTTCACAGTATGTCCTTAGCTTTTGAGCATCCAGTTTCATCCCCTAATCACCTCTAAATCTTTTTTTAAAATTCTATATCATGCACTCCAAAGGAGTTGGTTTCAATGCTTTCCCTCCCATTTCCTCCCTTGTGGCACACTTTCCCTTTCACTTTCACCCTTGGGTCCACCAGACCGGGTCCTGTTATGGGAGTTTCGGACACTGCTTAGCCAGGAATGTGCCTTCCCCTGTCACAGCCTGCTGTGGCTATGAAGCTGGCCTATCAGCCGTATGCAGCGTCCTACGTCTGATTTCCCCCACACTTGCCTCAGAGCACACAGCCCACACTGAGGGATCTGTGCCTCCCCACATCACTCCTCATGTTGGCCTCTCCTGAGACCATCTCTTTCTCACACTTTCACACACCTCCCCTGCACCAGGACTCCTCATTGGATGAAACAAGCCTCTCTCGTGTCCCAGGTGAGCCTAGTTAGGCTCCCACGTTCACACACACACACACCACTCCTACCCCAGGACTCATCGGACAAAATGAGCCTCTCTCATGTCCCAGGTAGGTTCACATGCACCCGCACACTCCCAGTTGGGATGGCAAGCCACTCTTGCCACCCTGCCAGCAAGCTGTACCTTGCTGCACTTGCCACTCTATCGGCCCATTTTCTCCCTTTTCCCAGTTCCACTGTTAGTGGGGACACAAGGTTCATCCAAATTGGCAAGCAACTCCTGCCGCCCCTAGCCAGTCTAAGTTGGATTAGTGGTTGGTCCCCGGGAGGTGACCAAGCTCCCCTTCATCCTTATGGGATGGGCTTTCATGCCTTGGGCCCTTGCTCCTTACGGCGGTTCCTGAAGTGCTGGTATTGTCCTGCAGCCCCATTCCCGGTTCCATTGCACTGCTGGGCAGGCCACTGGCATACGGGGAGAGCCAATCTCTGTCTGGGTGAAGCTCCCCGATGATGTGCCTTGGATGCCGGGTCTCCCCTGGTGTTTGGGCTCTAGTCCCCACAGGCAAAGGAGACAGTAAATCTGTCGTCTCCAATTCCAGGCGAGTCCCCAGAAATGTTGCAGGATTTTTTTAAGGAATCAGAGAGACCAATGGGGTTCAGGAAGATATTTATTATTTAGGTGCACCGGCCCAGTACTCAGCCCAAAGGACTGAGCCCAGAACAAAGAGTTAAGTTACATTTTAAGCATTTTGTAGGGTGGGTGGAGATCTGTGCAGGGGAAAGCATATTACAGAAGTGAGAAACAAAGACAGTTATTTAATTAATTGAGAAATGCATTACAGTATTTCTTACTTTTCAAGGAAAAACATGTTTTACAACTTGAGTTTATCTGTCTAGTGACCTTGCAGCTGCACAGCTAGAGAAACAGGGTCTTCACAATGCCTGGGAAAGGAGGAGAGATAAGGCTCACTAGCCACAGAAAAACAGGCAGTTAATTTTTAAAGGACTCCAACTCTTTCTCTTTCTCAGAGGGAATTGGGTTTTCTTACATACAACTGAGTTTCTCCTTACACATTCTTTAATTTCTTTTAATTCCTATTCCAATACGATAAAAGCGACTAAGGACAGGTCTAGAGTTAGTTAAGGTGGAGGTGGTGATAGAGAGGACAGGGTTACATTGATAAGGCTGACAGTTAGAAGGGGCAGTCCTTTTAGTGAAATAAATGAGAGGTTTTAGATCTGCACAAACCTTTTTCATGGAAGTCCAACTTTGCTCCTGAGTAGTTTAAAGGATGTAGTCCCATGTACTACAAGGTTGCCAGGCTATAGGAGCAGAAAATCAGCGTCTTGGCTGCAGGTGATCACAACGATGAGTGCTAGGGGTAACTGTGTCAATTAGAGGGCTGAGGCATAAATAATTGTGTGAAAAGGCTAGCTGTCATTGATATTTTACATTTCTACAAGGCATGACAGAGCAAGCATTAAAGGCAATGGTCTGAGGTGAGTCAGACTTAGTTACATTAATAACAAAGGAGCTAGTAACAGAATAAGGAAAGGAAAGGAAGCAATATAGAAGGTATATGAAAATTAAGCTTTCTTTAACTTTAACTTAGTAGGGCTTAATCCTAGTACAGTAACCCATGATTCTGACGAGGAAGATGTTTTCTTGACTCGAGTATGGTGGGTCCATCCTTTCTCAGCTGTGAGGATGGCACTCTCAGTGGTTAACAGCATAAAATAGAGTCCTTCCCAGGCCGGCTCGAGTTTTTTTCTTTCTGTCTTTTGATGAGGATGTGGTTTGCAGGCTGCTGCTGGTGTACTGGAAATTCTAGGGCTGGTACCTGTGCTAAAAGACTTTTAGTTCTGAGGGAAGGGAAAGTGGAAGATAAATTAAGTATATAATTTTTGCTGCATATTCTGGGGCTTGAGGCCCAATGGTGATGCCTCCCACTCCATTCCTGCTCAGCACCGCTCAGGGGATGCTGCGGCCCTGCCCCCTCTTAAAGTCTTGGCCTTCTAGTGGCCTTCACCTCCCCTGTACATTGTGGCCTTAGGGATGAGGGGCTTGTGACTTACCCAGCCGCCCTCGGGCCTTAAGAAAGCTAAACACCATTTTATATTTGACAATGCTTTTTGTATGATTTTGTACCAGATAATCTAAATTTTACCTTTATATTAATGTGCTGTTAATGTTAAACTTAATTTTAATAAAATCTTGTAGACATTATCCAATTTTAATGTCTGACTATAAGGCAAGATTTTCATAGACTCTTAACATGTTAAATTTTTTGTTAAAGAGCAGGTTAGTGCTTTAAGAAAAAACTATTGTGGCTTTATTTTAATGTTCAGTTCACAGAAAAACTGGATGATAAACCTTTTAACTTTAGCCAAAATGTTTACACACAGAATTTCCTTTACAATTAACATGTTAAAACTTGCTTAAACCTTTAAAACAAAATTTTTTAAACCTTTTAATGTAGGTAAAAACCCATATTCTTATGCCTCCTTATAATCCTTTTATTAAAAGCATATTTTATTTTTCTTACATACTTTGTACATAAACTTTTTTAATAGTTTTACATTCAGGAGGCCTAATTACTTTTAAATTATACAGTATTTCTTGCATAAATTCCTTTTATAACCTTTCTTACGACTTTCACAGACAATCTTCAACATGTCTTAACTTTCTGCCTTCCTTTTACACTATTTCTTTTCCTAGTTTCACCCTCTGTCTTTGATTTCTGTCTCTTCCAGTTTCTCTCTTGCTTATTCTTTCCCCCATTTCTCTCTCTCATTTGCACTCTCTTTTTTTCTCTCTCTCTCCGTCATCCCTTGTTTCCTTTTTCCCTCCCAAGTTCTCCCGCTCCTGCGGGGCCGGCAAGGCCGGGCAATGGCATGGGTCCCGCCCCCGCACACACACTGCTGTCTGTTTCGTCTGCTTTTTTTTTTCTTTTCCTAATTTCCCTTTTTACTTTTTTCCTTTCTTCCTACACTCAGTTTCTTGGGCTGGGTGGGATTTGTGGGGCTGCAGTCCAGACCCTGGGCCATCACTGGCCCAGAGGCTTGGCAGATGCCTGCTGCAAGTTGCAATAATTATGCCCTTTCACCTCCTCTGCTCTCCTCCTGGCGCCATTCCCCACCCTCTTTTTCACTTAGAGCTGGGCTGGGGAGAGGGACTTAACCCTTGGTGCGCCTGTCTGGCGTCACGCTTGCTGTTTTTGCTCTCTTTCTCTCTGATTTCCTTTCCTGGTTTCTTTTTCCTCCCTGCTGGACTTTGCCTCTGCCAGCCACCTATGCTGCTGTTTTCCCCCCTCTCCTTCCCCTTCCCCTTCCCCTAGGGGAGCAACCGGTGGGAGTGGAGCTTAGCCTTTTTCTTTCCCCGAGAAGAGAGGAAAGGGGAGTTTTGAATATATATTTACTACCGGAGGTTTGTGTGAGATTCAACTCCCACAATGGGGATTTCTCACCTCTTTTTAAGGTTTAACCCCCACAGTGGGGATTTCTCACATCTTTTTAACCTCCAAGACATCCTGACTAAGGAATACTTTACCACCCCCTGTGGATTTCTTTCTCTAGTCCTCAGTAAGGAATGCTTTACCGCCCCTGTGGTTTCTCTCTCCTTGGTATGTCTTACCTAAGGAATGCTTTACCACCCTGCCGCTTTTTCCTTAGTCCCCACCACCAAGGAAATACTTTACCGGCTCTCCCAGTGTTTGCTTTTCCTCGGTTTGGGCACAGAGTTTCCTGGTTCACGTGATATGTGAGGATCCTTTACTCCAGATCGCCAGCCAGTTTTTTTTTTTTTTCCTGCGTTGCTGAGAGTCTGGGTTTATTCATCACACCAGGTGGATCTTAATTCCATATCCCTGAGGCCACTGCAATGAGGCAGAGGAGTGTGCTCCCTCATGAGAAAGGGCTGGAGACCGCCCGAGAAGAGAATGTATCCATGTATGGATTTCCACCAAAATTGTTAGAAATGCTTGTTCCCCAGTGCCGTAAAGAAATTTACTTGAACATAAACTTAATTTCCTCAGCAAGGGCATTTTTACTTTCTGCAGAAAGGGTACACTCGCCAGCTGTTCTGCCATGAGACTACACTGAACAAGGGAGACAGGATCATTTATAACCTGACATGTCCACCCTGCTGCTATGTCCGGTCTCCACTGGCTGGAATGGAACCTCACATTCTGTATTAGTCCTGATTGGCTAGCAACTTAAGAACTTTTTAAAAGAGGCAAAGGCAGAGGAGAACAAAGGAAGGAGAAGTAATTTATGGAATGCTGAGAAAGGTAAAAACACCTTCAAATAAGGAAAAGGAACAGGCTATCCTAATGCTTGCTTGGACCAGTATAAGCATTGCCAGGGCAAATATTTAGGCTAAACTGTGGAAGCTAAGAACATAAAGTACACTGATTTCTTTACTACAGCTCACAGATATTTAAGAATGTTAGCCCAGGTCTTTGAATAAATTTTGCTTCTAAGAGAAGTTACTATTTATTCCTAATTAGATGGGGAGGAAAATCTTTGAAGAGGAACCTCTACTTTACTTTTCACAATCATGAAATGAAATTAGAAACCAATAGCAGAAGGGAAACTGGGAAATTCACAAATATGTGGAAATAAATAATACGCTGTTAAACAACAAATGGATTGAAGAAAGTATCACCAGGGAAACTAGAAAATACTTAGAGACGCATTAAAATGAAGACACAAACTCCCAAAACCTATGAAATGCAGCAAAAACAATGCTCAGAGGAAAATCTATACCTAAAAACACCTACATTAAAAAAGAAGAAATGCACAAAATCAATAATCTAACTTTACACATTTAGAAACTAGCAAAGGAGAGGAAATTAGACCAAAGCTAGCAGAAGGAAGGAAATAATAAAGAATGGAGACAAACAAAATAGAGAATAGGAAAGCAATATAAACTATCAGCAGAACCAAAATGTGGTTCTCTGAAAGATCAACAAAGTTGACAAACTTTTAGCCAGACTAAGAAAAAGAGAGAATATCAAAAACTAAAATAAGAAATGAAAGAGGGGATAATACTGGTAAAAAAAAAAAAAAAAAAAAAAAAAAAAAAAAAAGACACATAGGCCAATGGAAAAGAATAGAGAGCCCAGAAATAAAGCTGCACACCTATGGCCATTTGATCTCTTACAAACTTGACAAAAATAAGCAATGGGGAAAGGACTCCCTATTCAGTAAATGGTGCTGAGATAGCTAGCTAGCTATATGCAGAAGAATGAAACTGGGCCCCTACATATCATATACAAAAATTATCTGAAGATGAGTTATCATATACAAACATTTTATCATATACAAAAATTAACTGAAGATGGGTTAAAGATTTAAATGTAAGATATCAAACTATAAGAACCCTAGAAAATCTAGGAAACATCATTCTGGACATCAGCCTCGAGTAAGAGTTTGTAAGTCCTCAAAAGCAATTGCAACAAAAATTGACAATTGGGACCCAAGTAAACTAAAGCACTTTTGCATAGCAAAAGAAGCTATAAACAGAGTAAATAGACAACCCACAGAATGGGAGAAAATACTCACAAACTATGCATCCAACAAAGGCCTAGTATCCAGAATCTATAAGGAAACAATTCAAGAAATAAAAAACAAGTAACTCCATTAAAAAGCGGGCAAAAAACACATGAACAGACACTTTTCAAAAGGAGACATACAAGCGGCCAACAAACATTAGAAAAAATGTTCAATATCACTAATCATCAGAGAAATGCAAATCAAAACCACAGTGAGACACCATCTCACACCCATCAGAATAGCTATTATTAATAAGTCAAAAAACAACAGACGCTGGTGAGGCTGCAGAAAAAAAGGACACTTACACACTGTTAGTGGAAATGCCAATTAGTTCAGCCACTTTGGAGAGCAATTTGGAGAATTCTCAAAGAACTTAAAGCAGAATTATCATTTGACCCAGCAATCCCATTACTGGCATATATCCAAAAGAAAATAAACTGTTCTACCAAAAAGACACATTCACTCATATATTCATCACAGCAATATTCACTGTAGTGAAGACATGGACTCAACCTAGGTGCCTATCAAGGATGGACTGGATAAAGTGGCATACTGTGCAGACATAAAAAGAATGAAATCATGTCCTTTGCAGCAACAAGGATGCAGCTGGAGGCCATTATCCTAAGTTAATTAACATAGGAACAGAACACCAAATACTGCATGTACTCACTTACAGTGGTAGCTAAACATCGGGTACTAATGGACATAAAGATGCCAATAATAGGCACTAGGGACTGATGGGGGGAGGTAGGGAAGGGGGCAAGGGTTGAAAAACTAACTGTTGGGTACTATGTTCACTAGTATCCCATCCAGATGACAGGACTATTCAGATCTCAAACCTCAACATCATGCAATATACTCATGTAACAAACCTGCACATGTATCCCCTGAATCAAAAATAAAAACTGAAATTTTTTTTTTAGAAAAAGAAGAGGGGATGTTACCACTGATTTGACAGAAAAAAAAGGATTATAAGAAAATACTATTAACACTGTATTTCAACAAACTAGATGCCCTAATATATTGAAAAAAATTCCTACAAACACACAAACTACCAAACTGACTCAAGAATAAATAGAAAATCTGCAAAGACTTATAGCAAGTATGGTATTTGACAATAGTGCCAAACCATTCCAAGTGAAACGACTTCGTCTAGGGAAATACCTGTAGTTAGTTGTCTCGCACCAATGATTAACAACATGGACACACACGTGGAGTGGGTTAAGGAGCAGAAAGTTTAACAGACAAAAAGGAAGAGAGAGAATAAGCTTCCTCTGTTGAGAAAGCGGGTCACCCGAGAGAGGGTTTCTGGGTTTGGGGCAGAACGTGATCAATTTTGTACAAAGGCTTGAGGAGGCGGTGATTGATTTACACAGAGCCCAGGGGATTGGTTTGACCAGGTGCTCCATTTACACAGCCCATGAAAAGACTGGCCCTCCGACCCTAATCTTTTATTATGCAATTATGGCTTCTATCTGACTGTTGCCATGACACCTGCACATGTGACTTTACCTGGCTGGTGCCATGACACCTGCACACGTGGCCACAAAGGGAGCGAGAATCGCCGTCTTGAACGTACCTGGCTTCCAGGTACAGCTGCTGGCATTTACATATGAAAGCTAGCTTGCATAGCTATGCTTGCAGCTTGAAGTTTCAGGCTGCTTTCTGTTAGAAAAGAAATGGTTTGGGGGCTGCTTTTTATTAATGGAAAATTCCACCGAGAACTCTTTACCCTTTCTAATTGCCTAAAATAATTTTTAATAACTGCTGTATTAAAAGGATATGTGTACCGAAACTAAGCCAAAACACAACTTTAATAGGCTTAAGATCTCTGTGTGTTTGCTCCTAGACAAAACAAATGGAGTACAGAACAAACAAAAAAGTGTTGATAGGAGAGAGAATGGATCATGGTCTTTCATAGAGCATTCTGTGCTTCTGGACTCAGACACCTGTTTATGGTTTATTACAGCTACAGAAAACACATTAAAATCAGCAAAGGAAAAAGGTGTCACTTGAAGAGAACAGATATTCACATTTCAAATTAAATACTTCAGGAAATCCAGTTTAAATAATTGAAAGCAAAACTCAAATGCCAAAAGTGGGTAAATATTTAGTCATATTTTCTTGTAAGTTTCTTTAGATTAATTGTTGTTATTACTGTTGCTGCTGTTGAATATCCATTGTCTTCCTATCCTTAACACTACAGGAACACAGATATGTCATTGTAGATATATTAGCGTAAGCCATTCCCTACTCTTCTAACCAGTTCTGAACTCTTAATTGTGTGATTTCAAATAAAAAATTTTCCCACGATATGCTCTCTAGTAAAGATATAAATAGGTTTGTAATAATGACATTTGGGGAAATTTATCAGGGCTTTACATGCATTTACAGAATAGAAACAGGCAGAGAATGCTTAAGGACACTAATCCCATTTGTGAAGACTCTACCCTCATGACCTAATAACCTACCAAAGGCCCCACCTTCTAATACAACCACATTAGGGGTTAGGATTTCAACGTATGAATTTGGGGGGGACACAAACATTGAATCTACAGCACTGTCATATACTAGTGTTCTGTAGCAGATTAGCAAATTTATGAACACACAGTTTCACAATTTCTAGAAGAATATGCTTCCTCATTGTATAATTTTTCATGTTCATTAACAGAACCAGATGTATTTAGCTTCGCTATATCATATAAAAATAAAACACCAGGCCAGGCACGGTGGCTCATGCCTGTAATCCCAACACTTTGGGAGGCCAAGGCAGGTGGATCATGAGGTCAGGAGACTGAGACCATCCTGGCTAACACAGTGAAACCCCATCTCTACTAAAACATTAGCCAAGCATGGTGGCACACACCTGTAGTCCCAGCTACTCAGGAGGCTGAGGCAGGAGAATCGAATAAAACCGGGAGGTGGAGGTTGCAGTGAGCAGAGATCGCGCCACTGCACTCCAGCCTGGACGACAGAGGGAGACTCCATCTAAAAAAAAAAAAAAAATAAAAAAAATAAATAAATAAATAAATAAATAAATAAATAAATAAATAAAATAAAATAAAATAAAATAAAATAAATAAAATAAAATAAAATAAAATAAATAAAATAAAATAAAATACCAAAAGCATATAAACTTAAAACTTAGGTTCAGTAATTAGTGTTTAAGTGGTTTATCTTACTTAGAAAAGATCTAGGTTCTTATTTTAGGCAAACATAACATTAAACAAAGCTAGCCATCATTTGAAGTTATTTCCCTATTGGCATCACAAAAGCAAAAACCTAAAAAGTTAAATGCATGAGTTTGTTGTTTTACTACTGTGCTTGACACACATGAGGTAACGGATATCAGACAATTCATTTTTACCTGCATCTTTACTTGTACACTTGTTCTTAGTTTAGATATATTTATTATTATTAATTATTATTATTATTATTATTATTATTATTATTATTTCAGACACAGTCTCACTCTGTCCCCCAGGCTGGAGTGCAGTGGCACCTTCTCAGCTCACTGCAACCTCTGCCTCCTGGATTCAAGCAATTCTCATGCCTCAACCTCCTGAGTAGCTGGGATTACAGGCGTATGCCACCATGCCTCGCTATTTTTTATTTTATTTTATTTTTAGTAGAGATGGGTTTTCACCATGTTGGCCAGGCTGGTATCAAACTCCTGACCTCACGTAATCCACCCACCTTGGCCTCTTAAAGTGGTGGAATTACAGGTGTGAACCACCGCACCCAGCCATTAGCTTGAATTTATAATGTTTATAACCTTAAACATCTGCCAGACATATTAGTTTATTAAATGAGTAAACCCAAATAGAATAAAAATATATGCCCATATTATACTTGAAACTGACAACTCAGAAGACAGCTGTTTTTATTAAACCAAAAATATTAAACTAACTTTATTTACCAAAGATTTACCCAGGTCATGTGAACTTGAAAAGCATTTGGGTTTCTTTCTATACCGCTGGGAGTTTTAGGAATATTCCATGGAGATAAGTGTTCATTTATCTTTCGGCCAATTTGAATAGAGCTCCTTTAAGAGATTTTATAAATTCATTAGTTAATACCATCCAGAGGTGGAAAAAATCACATATACATAACATACATTCATACATAAACATAGAGACAGGCATAAACAGAGATCTTGGTTTCATTCTAAACTTTTAGCCATGAATCATTAATACAAAACTCATTGATTCATATCTTCTTTATATTTTTATCCGAATTATATTTCTGACAAAAATGGGGCAAGGTTACCTATTGAATAAAGGCTAAAGCCTTTTTTAAATCAATATTTGTAGAGAAGACTTTTAAGATTTTCTTTTACCCTGATATGTAATCTTATGAAGTCCGTGGATACTATTTTAGGCAAGAGACTAAGGAGACATCTAGCGGCTGTTTGAATATCTCCAAAACACATCTGAGTGGATAAAATATTCAGTCTATTTCTACTTATCCTTTTTCCTTTTGAGCTTCAGGTAGTTGCCTTTGGGGTCACTAAGTCCCTTGAGAGCCCCCAGTGGGGTCGAGCAACCTAAAGGTAAAGAGACTGGGAAGTTGAGGGGTCAAAATGGGAAGGGAAGTCTGGCAGGAGTGGACAGAGGAATGGAAGAGGTAGGAGTTTGCCAGGGACATATTAAAGCATTCAAGGCAGCTGAAGAGAAGACTGAAGGTAGCAATGAAACCAAGTACCCCATTTTCTTAAAAGGAATTATTTTTACCTTTTTTTCTTTTTCCCTCGCCTCTTACTTAGCTCTTTAGGAATACAATTAAAATCTTTACCTTCTTTTTAACAGGCACTCCCTGCACTGCAAGCTTATCTATGTTTTTGCTTAGAAGTTCCAGGGACCAAATCTCAAAACAAACAAAGCACCCTCTGGAAGGTCTCCCCCACCGGGATACTGCCTCAAAACAGCAATTAATTAACAACCCACTTCTGTCCACGAAAGCACTGACCAGACCATCAGATCACAGCATCACTTAAGGTAAGCATTAGAGCGAGTCACATAGATCCCACACCTAGTCACCCCTCTTGCATCACTCCAAGTTCCCCTTTTTAAACCCTTGTTTTCTATCCCAAAAGTTAAAGTGGATCCCTTAAGGCAGGAGCCTCTTCTGCTTCTCCACTGCTAAGCTCTGGAATAAGTCAGTTTCTTTTCTTTCTTTCTTTTTCTTTCTTTTCTTTTTTCTTTCTTTTTTCTCTCTTTCCTTTCTTTTTTTCATTCTTTCTTTCTCTCTCTCTTTCTCTCTTCTTTTTTTTAAGATGGAGTCTCACTCTGCCACCCAGGCTGGAGGGTAGTGGTGCGATCTCAGCTCACTGCAACCTCTGCCTCCCAGGCTCAAGCAATTCTCCTGCCTCAGCCTCCTGAGTACCTGGGACTACAGGCATGCACCACCAAGCCTGGATAATTTTTTTGTATTTTTAGCAGAGACAGGGTTTTGTCATGTTGGCCAGGCTGGTCTCGAACTCCTGGCCTCAAGTGATCTGCCTGCTTCAACCTCCCAAAGTGCTGGGAATACAGGTGTGAGCCACCATGCCAGACCTGGAATAAGTCACTCTCTTTTTACCACCCTCGTCCTTGCTATTTGATTTTGCAAGCACTGAGCGGCCAAACCTGTGTTTGGTTAAACATTTGGTGGCCCATACAGGGAGCACTGTGCATTTCTAGCTGTCCGAGCCTACTGGCCCAGTTTACACTACTGGGCAGGGTACAGGGCCACCTGTGAACACCAACTGCTTGTGGATAGCTCACCCATGGTAAAAACGTTAGGGTATTTCCCAGAAGCTGCCAAAATGCTTTCTTTTCAGGTGACCTCCCTTTCTCTTTCCTGCAGGATGTCTGCTGCCTTCAATGGCTTGCTGGTATAAAGAATGTGACCTCTGAAGAAATTTGGCAACCTTTGAAACTGGGTGAGTGAGTTGGAGTGGACTCGACTTTCCTCTGTGTCTTCTACAGGGTTGCTGGGGATTTGCTCTGTTTAGACTTGGCTGCCAGTGGCACCATTTTGGCGTTTAACACATTGGTATATGTGGCACCATTGGGGCTTTGGCACCATTTGGACTTAGCTGCCTGTGGAGCTGTTTGGAACTGAGGTAAGGCATTCAGGATTTTACCTAGCCCCTTAACCAGGGTTTTGTTCAGAAGTGCACCATTTGTTTGTAAGTGTGAGTGTTTGACCTTTGTGTGTGGATCCTGATCTCATCCTTTCCTTTTCACTTCCAACTTCATCTTCCTGATTTATCTTGCAAAGCCACCTACATCATTACTTCTCTCAGGCAAAGGCATCTTTAGCTCCCTCCAGCTGGAAACAGTTCACTTCAACCAGTGACTTGTGGAGTGGGGAGGGATTCATCCTACCCTGTGCAGGTCTAGGGTACTTGGGCTCTCCCTGACGGGAGGTAAATGAGAGTGGTGGGGGTACCAACCCCACACCATGCAGGGGCTGGAAGGGTCACAAACCTCCTTCTCTTTCCTTCTCTTTCTCTTTCTCTCCTTTAAAACCCAGCTCCTTCACAGAAGCCTGCCAGGAACTTCATATTTTAATTCTCTTTGGAATTACAGCTGGTTACATATTATGACGTATTTTTGTGCACATTTTTAAATGATGAGAAAATTACAGCAAGAAAAATTCAGAGCTCAAGTTGTAACCTGCAACTAGAAAGTTAAGCAGAGTGTTTTAAAGCTCTCCATCTTCCTCTAATTTCTATTCTGCCTGCTTGAAATCTATTACTAACCTTCGGGTGCTGAGATGAGACTCATTATTTGTGGTCCAACTAGAATATAAACATTGGAAACTCATCTGAAACTGGAAAAAAAAAAGGATAGAAGAGGTTATATATATATATATATACACATATATATTCAAACTGCCACAGAGACTGCTTTACCCAAATTTTGGTTCACAGCTTTCATTGGATTATATATTGGGGGCAATCAAAATTTAGCCAGGTAAACAGCTTCCAATGTAATCAAAGAATAATGTGGATCCAGCTATCTTTCATAAAGTTGTGAGTTTGTATTGTTATCTTATGGCTGGAATTCTGAGGTAAAAGCTATTGGGACCTTTGTTTGTGTGCGTATACATGTTTAGATCTGTTCATGTGTATGTACATGTATTATATATTGTATCTAGCATGCTACCAAAAGGATTATAAGTAAAGGGGTACACATATATTAGGTACAAATGCTTTTTAAGTTCACATGAATTTAGTAATCTTTGATAAATAAAACTGATCTTAAGATTATTGGTGAAATAAAAATAGAAATACCTTCAGAATTGTCAGCATACATTTTTGTCTGAGTTTATTGACCAAATGGTTTATATTTGTCACTGTCTATAAATAAAAGTATTAGGCTTTAACATAAATGTCATAAGCCTGTAAACCCACCAAAAAAAATCTTTGTGTGATTTTTTAAATAAATAAGACTAATATTGTTAGTTTAATAAAAAGTTAAATCTTCTAAATTATCAACAAAATGCCCATATGTTTAACTTTAAGGTTCTTAAATAAACACCTAATGTGTACAGACTTTAAAAATGGTTAACACGGAACTAACTCTAAATAATGATTACCTTTGCGTAATATCTCAGTTTTCATAAGTAATCTAGATAAACTGTCAAAAGTTTAAAAATTTAAACATGTAAATAAAATAAATGCTTGCAGGCCAGGTGCAGTGGCTCACACCTGTAATCCCAGCACTTTGGGAGGCCAAGGTAGGCTGATCACTTGAGGCCAGGTGTTTGAGACCAGCCTGACCAACATGGTGAAACCCCATCTCTACTAAAAATACAAAAAAAATTAGCCAGGCATGGTGGTGCATGCCTGTAGTCCTAGCTACTTGGGAGGCTGAGGCAGGAGAATCACTGGAACCTGGAAGTTGGAGGTTGCAGTGAGCTGAGATCACTCCACTGCACTCCAGCCTGGGTGACAGAGTAAGACTCCATCTCAAATAAATAAAAAATAAATGCTTGTAAATACAGTGTTCATATATTTTAAAATCTTGAAATTTTTAAATTAAATAATAATTGCTTGTTGGATGTCTGGGCCATTTCTAATTAAGAAAAAATTAAGTAAAGAAAAACATGTTTCTAAAATCATGGAGGCCAGGCACAGTGGCTTACACCTGTAATCCCAGCACTCTGGGAGGCCAAGATGGGCAGATTACTTGAGGCCAGGAGTTCAAGACAAGCCTAGCCAACATGACAAACACCTACCTCTACAAAAAATACAAAAATTAGCCAGGCATGGTGGTACATGACTGTAATCCCAACTACCTGGGAGGCTGAGGCACGAGAATTGCTTGAGCCTGGGAAATGGAGGTTGCAGTGAGCCAAGATCACACCACTGCCCTCCAGCCTGGGCAATAGAGTGAATCCATGTCTCAAAAAATTAATTAGTTAGTTAATTAATTAAAATAAAATTATGGAATGGTTTCCTCTATAAAATACTATTATCTGTTAAATTGTTCATAATTTCTTGCTTCCTAGGTTTTCACTAAAATTTAAGGTCGCTAAGAATAAGAATTCTAGTTAATAAGTATTATATAAGTTATATTCCTAGTTTAAAAATAACTTTATATAATGTAGAGGGTTTTTTTAGTTATTTTTTTAAAAAAAGAAAAAGGCAATAAATAGGAGACAGGTATGAAAAAGTTATGGATGTAAAAATATATCTTTAATTTAAAAATGGTATAAAGAAAATAAAATAATTTGTATATGAAATAAGATCTTCATCCTAAAATAAAGTGACTGGTTATTTAGAAAAGTGAAAAATTCAGGACAAGTCTAATAGTCCTAGCACGTTATAGATGATCTATGTAAGTCATGATAAAGTTTGTGAAGAGGAATTTATGAAAGAAATTTTATATATAATTAAGTTGGGCTATAATTAAAAAGGAATTATTTATAATAGTCTTTCTAAAGATTGGTCACCTATGGTAAAACAAGGTTGTCTTAAGGTATTGATTTACTCTTAATAAAATTACAAAAGGTAGAAAAGGAAAAAGGACTCAGAAGTTAAAAAATAAAATTGCAAAAGATTATTAATTTTAATTCTATAACCTATTTCTTTTAAAAACTTCTTGGAATCATATCTCAGAAGTTCAACTTTTGATGTGTCTCACTGCATTCAGCTTTTTTTCCCCTTGAGAGGGCCCAAGGTAACAACTCTCCTTTAGCTTTTTTATCAACTCCTATAACATTTTTCTTCCAGTTCTAACTGCTGTTGTGGCCTAATGCTAAAATGTTTTCTCTTAAAGGTCTAGAAAAGTAATGTTTTCCTCCAGGATAACTTGACTCTGCACTCTTGGCTTTCCTTAATATGTCAAAATTTTCAATATAATCTGAGAATTTCTCATGCATTTAGTCAGAGTCATGTATTCCCTGGCTATACTCATTACCTTAAACACAGTCTTCCTGTGTATGATTAAAGTTAAGTACTTTTTTCATCTAGTTTGACTTTCAAGTTATCTAAATGGGCTTTCTAATTTAAAAATGCAGTCGCACTAAAGAAGGGGTGAGTCTTTTTTGCCTTTTTGATAACTGGCTTAAGAAACAAGATTTTACATTTTATCAAGATAGTTCCTATGTTGTCTTAATAAAGTTTATTAAGTTTTTGATTGATTAAAAAACTGAAATTTAAAAGGATTTAAGTTTTTATATACATGTAACTTTCCACCTTGCCTTTAAAATCTCTTAGTTATCATTTCGGATACATTAGCAACTTTTGTTTTACAAGGACCTATGGTTCTGTTTTGATCAATTTTTAAGCCTTTTAGCCTCTTTGACAGATGTCCTCAAAATCAAATCCTAAATTAAGTCTCAAACTTATTGCTGCGGTTTATCAAAGCTATAAAAATTAATGACTATAAGGTTATAAAATCTTTTTACAGCTTCCAATCAGGTCATAAACTCCAGTATTACCACCTCCAACCCCTTAAAAGTCCTTATCGGGTGCTATTGATAGCAACAGGAGGCAGAGAACTTCTAGGCAGACGGCGGGGGGTCCATGGTAAAACCCCACCTTTGAGCCAAAAAGCCTGAAACACACAGCCCAAAGTGAGAACTTTATTCCTGTGTGCCCACTCTCTTCCAATTGGTTCTTCCTGAATAATGTATTTTTACCAGTTGAATATTGCCTTTTCCAAAACTACCTAGGCCCATTCCGCCTCCCATCCTGTGCCTGTAAAGACCCCAGATTCAGCTGATAGAGAAGAGAAGCGGCTGGATGTCAGGGAGAGATGACTTGACTTCAGAGACAGTGGGTGGACGTTGGAAAGAGGCAACTTGACTTTGGAAGAGAGAGGCAGAGAGGCAGCTTGATTTCAGGGTAAAGCAACCTGCCCTTCCTGTCCCCTTTCCAGCTCCCCTCTCCACTGAAAGCCACTTTCATCAGTCAATAAAATTCTCCACATTCACCATCTTTCAATTCATCTGCATGACCTCATTCCTCTTTGGCACTGGACAAGAATTTGGGACTCACCAAGTGCAGGTAGCCAAAAAGGTTGTCACACTGGCCCTTTGCCCTCACTGGCAGAGGGAAGCTGCCCCATGTGATGAGGCAAAAGGTCCATTTAACTAATAACACACTGCTGTCTGAGGATGGTGGAGCTAAGAGAGCATCATAACATGCCTTCTGGGGCCTTGGGGTTGGACAATGCCACAGGGCCTGCCCAGAGTTTGCTCCTGCTGACACCAAAGCAGCCAGCCAGTTCCTGCACTTGCTTATTCCGGCTGCTGCACTCATTCACTCACACATTCCCTCCTACGAGGGGTTGAGTGGGGTGGGCTGAGTAAATGGGGCACCCCTGTTGCAAATCCCATGAAGGGGTCAAGAAAATATCTTGCATCTCTATTAACTAATCTTTGTGTTGTTAAGTTATAGGGCTTTGACTCCTGGATACACATATCTCATCTAAAGAAGACACTGACTCCTGCCAGTATCTGACACCAGACTCAAGTTAACCAAAGTCTTCTCTTTAGACTCAGGCAAAGGCAACAATCAAAATAAACTGCTTTCATGAGACACAGGGAAAGGTCTGTCCTCAAAAACATTAAGATTCATTTAATAATTTTGCCTCTATCTGGAATAATATAATTTATTCTATGCCTTAATACTAAATGATTTAAATGTTTAGCTATCTATAAACTTACCTTTCTCAAAACTAGACAGGGCTTTTAACTTTTTTGTTTGTAACACTGCTAATTCTTTATCTTTGTTTTGCCTCTGGAGCGTAAAACTATTCAGTCGTTCCAAGCCCAGGGACTATTGTGCAAGCGGTGGGTATATGAGATTATAAGGGCTAGTTTTGAGGGATAAAACCAATTCAGACCCTCCAAATTGAGGACGGGCACACAGATGCCTAAGCCACTGAACAAAATGCTTGTGTTTTATATACCTAATTGCTACAAGCCAAAATTAGAATAGCTCAATGCATAAAATGTATGCTCTTATGTTACTTGAAAGGGATTTTAAAGGTTAATGGGTGCCTGCTTACCTCCATTCCCATCGGGCCTAGAATGTTTAATTGCCTATAAATCTTTTGGCTCCAATCCCTTGGCCATAGGGGTCCTACCAAGGGACATAATGGACCCACACCACCCTGGCAACAACACGGGACAAAATTAAAGTTTAGCCATCAATGCTGCCTCTGGTATGTCTTAACCAAAAGCAGTGGGGAATATAAACTAAAAAAAAAAATAAAATCCTAAACCCCAACCAACTAAATGGACTCCCTTGTTTCCCAAAGGGAATCCCAAAGAAACCTAAAAGAAAAAGTTTCAGGCCATGACAGACAGCAGGGCATCAGGCATGCCTCACTACACCATCCCCATCCTTTTTGGAATTTAGGCAAAACTGACCAGCATTAACATTAAAATAGAGATCATAAGACTGATAAGACAGATTCTTTGTAACAATAAGATACCAAATTATAAACAAGACCACTGACCATAGGCTAATTCTGGCTAGTTTACAAAAAGTACACATTTGCATGCCTTTATTTCCTAAAAAGACCTTTTGATGTATAGGGCCTAATTATAATACATTATATGTTAAGTCCTCACACAAAAATAAACATGAGTCATATGTTACATACATATTTGTTCCATACACATGTGTCAAGACTGCCTTCATAAACATTTATGACCTCTCCTGTATGTCTTAACCAAAAGATGTGGGAAATATAAACTAAAAAAAAAACTGTTAAATTTGTGTATTGAGTCCACCTATCATCATATCCCCACAGGAACTCTGGATACAATTGATAGTGGGGACTGTGCATGATAATTAAGTAAGTAAGACTGAATGCTAAATATTATCCCAGATAATCCTGAAAATATCTTGTTAGCCCTGCAAGACATGAACCAACAAATCAAAACTATGTCTGACCCCACATTGTCACTAGCTCAATGGTTAGCAACCTGGTTCAGGTCAGGACTGTCCTGGTGGCAAAAGCTGCTTATAACTTTGGCCCTGGTTGCAGGGATAGGCATATTTCTTTGCTGTGGATTTTACTGCTGTTGCAACTTCTGTATGGAAATGCAAGACAGGCTTTCCCAAGAGACTTTCCTGGCCTCGCACCATAATGCTCCAGCAAACATTGTCTGTGAACCCCAGTACTTGTGAATATTTCCAACTCCAATGAATCAGTTCCATTCTGATACCCTGTAACTCCTCCCACTTTCAGCACTAAGTTGCCAGAATAAAAACAATGCCCAAATCCCACGAAAATGGAATGGAATTTGACAGTGGGGAGTCGTAACCAAGTACCTCATTTTCTTAAAAAGAATTATTTTTACCTTTTTTTCTTTTTCCCTCACCTCTTACTTTACTCTTTAGGAATATAATTATAAACTTTACCTTCTTTCCAACAGGCACTCCCTGTGAAGCAGGAGAATAGGGTCTGGAGGCAGGGAACCTAAAGCTGTTTCACACTGACTTCCTAGAACTAAATTGAAAGGAAAGCCCTAACTTTCCATGCCTAAGTAACAAAAGGACCAGAGGCTACTCCCTTTGCAAACCCCCACCTTTCCTTTGCTGCAGATGGGAAATGGAAAGTACCTCTGATTGGTTGATTTTGGCAACCAATCAGACCTTTGTATAGGAATGTAACTTTATAACTTTAGTTCAGCTCAATCTGATTGATTGCCAGCCAGGTCTTCATTTGCATAGAAGTACAACTTTTTGACTTCACTTTAGCCTCTGATTGGTTGCTTTCTGCAACCACCAGATGTTTGCATAGAAATGTGACCTTTGTAAGTTCACTTCAGCCTCTGATTGGTTGCTTTCCACAACCACTCAGACTGATTGCAAGCCACCACTTCATTTACGTGAGGTGAGCACCAAGTGGCCAATGGGAAACCTCTAGGGGGTATTTGGACCCAAGAAGATTCTGTATCTGGGCCCTTGAGCCGCTGCTCAGGCCCACTGCCACCCTGTCGAGTGTACTTTCAATTTCAGTAAATCTCTGCTTTTGTTGCTTCACTCTTTACTTGCTTTTTTTGTGCATTTTGTCCAATTCTTTGTTCAAAACGCCAAGAACCTGGACACCCTCCACCAGTAACACCTAGACTGAAAGCTTATCTAAATATATGTTTTTTTAGAAGTAAGAGGGCCCAAATCTCAAAACAAAACAGGCACTCTCTGGAATTCCCCACCAGGAGATTGTCTCAAGACAACAATTAATTCACAATGCAATTCTATCCATGATGGTGCAGACCAGACCATCAGATGACATCATTCAATATAAGTCATCCAAGGGAGTCACGTAGACCCCGCACCTCCTTGCCCCTCCTACATGCCATTCACAACAACGTTCCCTTTTTAAGCCCTTGCTTTCTTCCCTGAAAGTTAAAGCAGTTCCCTTAAGGCAGGAGCCTGTTCTGTTTCCCCACTGCTAAGCTCTGGAATAAAAGTCACTTTCTTTTTACCACCCTCGCCGTTGTTATTCAATTTTGCAAGCAATGAGCAGCTTAGCCTGCGTTTGGTTACAGTAAGAGGAGGAAGGAGGAGAGAAACCAGTGGGAAGAGAGAAGTCTTAGAGACACCAGTTTGGGGAGATGATAAGTTTCCCAAAAAGATCAGTGAAGTTCCAAATTATCCTCAGCAAAACCATGTCAACAAGAAGGAGTTGGACAGTGTAGGTTGAGCATATAGTCAGTAGGAATTCAAGAATGGTGTTTCAGTTGACTCAGAAACTCCTATGGGAAAAACAGGATCAAATAGAACAGAGAGGCCTCACAAAGTAACAAGGAAAAAAATTTCCAGCCTGGGCAATATAGTGAGACTCTGTCTCTACAAACAAAAAAAATAAATTAAAATTAGCTGGGCATAGTGGCGTGTGACTGTACTCCCAGCTACTCAGGGGTGCTGAGGTGGGAGGATTCTTGAGCCTGGGAGGTTGAGGCTGCAGTGAGCCATGATCACACCACTGTGCTCCAGTCTGGGCAACAAAGGAAGACCCTGTCTCAAAAAAAAAATTTTCCGGCCGGGCGCGGTGGCTCACGCTTGTAATCCCAGCACTTTGGGAGGCCGAGGCGGGCGGATCACGAGGTCAGGAGATCGAGACCACGGTGAAACCCCGTCTCTACTAAAAATACAAAAAAATTAGCCGGGCGTGGTGGCAGGCCCCTGTAGTCCCAGCTACTTGGAGAGGCTGAGAGGCAGGAGAATGGCGTGAACCCGGGAGGCGGAGCTTGCAGTGAGCCGAGAGTGCGCCACTGCACTCCAGCCTGGGCGACAGAGCCAGACTCCGTCTCAAAAAAAAAAAAAAAATTTCCAGCCCAAAGAATCAATGAATAATTCCCACTCAAAATAGAAAGCCAGAAAGAAAAGCTTTCAGCCCAGGGAGCCAGAGAATAATCCCCACTCAAGACAGATCCAGGAAGGAGACCATCCAGCCTAGGAGATACCTTTCAAAAGAAGCCTGGGACTCTAACCTGCTTCAGAGAGTATACTCAGAATCTTAAGAATCAAATCAGTCCTTACCAGCTTTAACAGAAGTTTGCCTGGAACAATGGTTCAAAGGTCTGACTTAGCGGTGGATCCCAAATCAATCAGTCAGGAGTGAAGGAAAGGGCTTGAAAGGTGCACATTTGAGGTCCGCAGTGATAGGTCCAGGAGTCCAGTGATGAATCTGATCCTATAAAAGTCACAGCATCATTACTGTTCAATTTTTTTTTAATGACACTTGTTAAAGATGGTGAGAAAGACTGTGTTCGAGGGGGCAATATCAAGATAAGTATAGGAATCACTGCAATGGCATCTTGCAATGGGGGAGATAGATTGAGATCAGCTAAAATACAGTGTGGGCAAGTGGGAATTTAGAGCCAAGGAACAAGGTGGGAGTCAATGGATGGAAATTTACTAAGACGAAACATCAGGCATAATGGAAGATTTGGGCTAAACCGACCTAACATTATTTTTGCTGAAGGCACCAGGGTGATCAAACATCACCTGGGAGATGGTGGAGGATGAGGAACCAGATTAGATATTGAGAGTGGTTGGATATGGGGGATGGCTAAATAGACTTAGCAGGACTTAGCAATTTCCTTGCTGAAATCAGACAATGCAGAGACAAACTCAGAAATCCAAAAATCCAGGCCTAGTTGAAAAAGAGCTCAAAGGAACCTGAGTAAAATTTGGTCAATAAGACAATCTTTGTCAGCACTAGAATTCTGGGATGAATAAAACAGAGGTCCTTCCTTCCAGGAGCTCAGTGTAGTGGGGAATAAAAACATGCTCTCTAATCCCAGCTGCTTGGGAGGCTAAGGTGAGAAGATCGCTTGAGGCCAGGAGTTCAAGACCAGCTTGGGCAAGGTAGCGAGACCTCATCACTAAAAAATATAATTTTTATTACATAATATATATATTATATACAATATATATTAACATATTAACATATATAATATATAACACACATAGTATACTATATATTAACATATATAATATATAACATATATATTGTATACAATTTTCTCTAATGATAACACAAGACAAGGAAATTCCAGTGAGTATGAAGTGTTTGGCCATGTGTGCTCTAGCAGAAGGTGAAAGGGAGAGGAAGGAGACCAGGGCACCTTATGAAGGGACGTGATGAAGAGTAAGAATGTAAGCGGGGAGGTAGGATGCATAAGGGATCCATCAGCTGGATGGATTGAAAGGGTGAAAACGCAAGGCAGGCAGAGAGGAAATGTGAATAGACAGAAGTAAGATATCAGGGACTCTGCAGGCAGGTGAGCTCACTCACTTCTGCCACAGGCTCTCCTCCCTCTCCTTGTTGAGGAGGCTAGGCCACAGCTTGTCATACCCACAGGGGTGTGGGTAGCTGCCATAATTGGCGGACCAGAAGACAGAAGCTAAGGGGATGCCCTGTGGGGCAGAGGGCCACCCTAGAAAGTACAACCACTAGTGTGAGCAGTAGGACTGGTTTCAAGAGCCTTGGCAGAGGCCACCCAGCTGATGGCTGAGGCCGTTCCAGTCCCTAGGCCATGGGCAAGAGTGAAAGTGAAAGCAGCAGTCCTGCAGGGAGTGGGCAGATTTGCTGGGCTCGGGGCTTTTCCACTAACTTTGACATTTCCTCCAGAGCCCAAGGACTCCCAGATACCTCACTGCTGCTGTGGGATAAGGGGATAAAGAAAAAAGCCAGTAGGGCAACTGGGTCCCTGTCTCCTTCCAGTTCTACATGACATTCAAGTCTAAGCTAAACAGGAGACCGTGTCCTTTCTCTGCCTCATTCCGAAATGACTGAAGGGAAGTGTTACCAAAACACCAAGGCTACCGTCTAAGTCCTGCTGCTCACTGCACAGAAAGCCAATCACTGAGACAGTGAGTATTGCCAAGGAAAAAGGCTATAATCGGATGCTGCAGCTGAGATGGAAGCTCAGTCTCAAATCCATCCCCCGAACCAACTAAAACTAGGGGTTTATATAGCAGGGAAGAAATTTAACAATGTGTAAGAAAACAGGAACTAGGGAGGGGCAAGGAAGCAATCAAGATGAAAGGGGGGGTCTAGCATCTCACTCTCTGGATGTGGTGATCTGGTGAGTTTCAGTTATTTGATCTCTTTTTTTGAGAGGCCTGAAGGTTGGTTCCTGAGGAAGGAACTCAGATAAAACAAATGTAAGGTTCAAACTTTAAAACCAGAAGGGTCCATTTCTATTTTTATCAAAAAGAACAGTCCATGGCAGGGGTCCCCAACCCCTGGGCCACAGAGCAGTACTGGTCTGTGGCCTGTTATAAATGGGCTGCACAGCAGGCGGTGAGTGGCAGGCGAACGAGCATTACCGCCTGAGCTCTGCCTCCTGTTGGATCAGTGGTAGCGTTTTATTGTCATAGGAGCACGAACCCTACCGTAAACTGCACATTCGAGGGATCTAGGTTGCGCACTCCTTATGAGAATCTAACTAATGCCTGACGATCTGAGGTGGAACAGTTTCCTCCCGAAACCATTGCCCTGCCCACCAAGTCCATGGAAAAATTGTCTTCCACAAAACCAGTCCCTAGTGCCAATAAGGCTGGGGACCACTGGTCTATAGAACTGTTGGGTCGGTTTCAGAAGGACCACAGACCACAAGACGTATTTCACTGAGCAGCTATTTCAACAATACAGTCAGTTCAGTTTGTGTTTCGTGTGTGTTTATATCAGGTATTACATAGAGCACACTGTCATATATATCTGTATATAGATAATATATATATGAGTGTATATAACATATGCATGTGTATAATTATAGGGATGGCTCAAATCAAAGTATCTAATGTTTTCCTTAATCTCTCCTAAATTAAAAGAAAAATATAAATGGGATGAATGGATGGGGAAAAAAGGACAAAGTATTTAAAGCATTTCCTATGAAAATGACAACATGTTTATGTGAGAGTTGCAATAAAAACACAGAGTGCTGAGTCAAACTACTGATAAACAAATATTTTTGGATAACTGCATCTCATGCAATATTTGGGACATACTTTATACAAAAATATTTGTTGTTTATTTGAAATTCAAATACAAGTGAGTATCCTGCAGTTTACCTGACAATGCAGAAGGCGAACATCACACACCGGGGCCTGTTGTGGGGTGGGGGGAGGGGGGAGGGACAGCATTAGGAGATATACCTAATGTTAAATGACGAGTTAATGGGTGCAGCGCACCAACATGGCACATGGATACATATGTAACAAACCTGCACGTTGTGCACATGTACCCTAAAACTTAAAGTATAATAAAAAAATTTAAAAAATTATTTCCTATACTTCAAAATCAACAAGATTTGATTGCATTTAAATTTTTCTGTCCATTTGTTCTTCTATGTAATACTTTAAAAATAATTGGCATAAAAATTCAATCAATTCATAAAAGTCCAAAGCAAAAAAAAAAAACAAAACAAAAAAAACAAATCTACTGACATCTCATGTGGAAGAAATGATCAGGATTAGCATTAATGAACCCTCTCACAGAGACCACTACACACACAAAAAAAAAGAAGGATGGGTGAATAGATGCAGAGAGAATTTAATAAGACTGAGATGACGCCACACATGCTTTTAAAAAATAAAAAGTATTAAATTTTAAATTTTACTTCAATATAAGAGAAGAAAAAGAAAAAAGGGAGATTGAAAGAACTGCTGAACTTCAGGAAGTTCTACTTGATCACAAATTGATACTAGTTTTATAAAATTCCCTTTTTCTTCTCAAGGGTGCCCTGCCCTTCCAGCCTGGTACCTTGCCCCTTGGGGCATAATATTTCTGAAAACTGTCCAAAGGACCTGCATATTGTTAAGAACAGCTGCAAAATGTACCAGAGAGAAAGATCAGGTGAGCTGGTGCCTAATTCATTACTGTGAGGTCTCCTCTCTTGGACACTTGTGAAGTCTTGGTCATCAGTGCTCTGAACCTTAAGATCAGAACCAAGTAAAGAGAATGAAAGATAAAGTTAGACAAACTTCAGGTAGGGATGGAAGGCAGAGAGCAAAGCATGTGTGGGCACGGGACTTAAGGAACAGCAGGACAGCACAATGGCATTCTTGGATTGTTGGCTTTAGAAACGCTGTCAATTATATTCTACTGCTCCAGAGAATGAAAATTGCTTAAAATTGGCTTCTTAGGCAGTTTACAAACTAGCAGCTCCAGCCTGAGTCTGTTCTGCAGGCCTGATTTAGATGACCAGCATACTTTTCAATAAAACATATTTCAGTTAGTTACCAACATTTAAAGAACTGAAGATTTCATATCAACATCATAATTTGTGGCCAATCTTGAAAAACTGAAAAATCTGGCAGTCTTGACCCAACATTGCCAGCCAGCAACACTAAGCTGGAGCTGAATACTGGCTGCCCCTTTGGAAGAGACATATTCTTTCCCAGTTTGCCACAGTCCTTACCCTGCTTGCTTCTCTCTTTTATGTTACCTGTCTGGCCTTGTCAACATTTGAATTTACAACTCTGATTATTACAATTTTTCTATTATGCAAACTGTCAGACATATACAAAAGCAGAGAGAATGGTACTGTCCTCAGGCTTTCTGAGTTCGTGGCCACTGCCACTGTCGAGTTTCTCTTTGTGCATGGGGCCAGGGCCTGCCGCACTCCCGCGGCATTCTGCTGGTGCTGCTGATGCGGCTGCTCCTTGTTTACATTTGGACGGTATTTTGCCCTCCTCGTTTTCGCCAGATACAATCACTGAGATCACGGGAGGAATCGCATCTGGAAAGGCGGAAAGGCAAAGAGAAAGATCAGAACACTGGAGGCCTGAGTTTATGGGCTGGAGGACATTAGGGGCCGCAAACTGAAAGCTGCACAAAGAGAATCGGCTGTCGCATGAAAAGGTAGTTTGCCCGAATTCACTGGAGCACCTGTCACCATCCAGGCACTGACCATTAAGTTCTTCCCGGTCCTCGATTCCCAGGGTGCGATAACGGTGCCATCTTGGCTTCTCCTGGGCTGAAGTTTCAGTCCCTGCTGTTGATGAAACGGGGCGCCTCCGCAGATTCCGGGCTGCGATCTGCGGTAATCCCCGGTCGGGACAAGAAGTGCAACGCTTCTTGAGAAAAGTCCAAGTACTCCAAAATTTTAGCCATGACTCCACCACCTCAGAATGCAAGTGTAGACCGCAGCCCAGTGCTTAGTGCATCCAAGAATGTTAATGTTTACACTGCATGGGCTCCGGCCGCAACAGTGGCACATTGCATCCTCTGCTGTGCTCCACCTCCGGGCTTCTGGTTACTAAGTACTCTACACAAGCTTAAGTGTTTTCCTGTGTTGGGCTCCTGCTGTGGGCCTGGGCAAGTTTCCACTTTTTCCCTGCCTCCTCCTCCTTCCACCTTTTCTCCCTTTTTCTAGAAATAAAATCCTAATCTTATGCTCAGAAATAAATAAAATTTTATTGTCAAATAAAAGAGGCAGGCCAAATTGAGGACTATGGTTCTCCCTTCAAGATGTGTTTTGCAGACGCTCCAGGAGATGTTAATATCCTGAGCACTGGAAATAGCTTCCAATAATAGGCCCTATGCTTGGTATCATACTATGATATTGGTCTACCATATTTTTCCCTTTGCAACTATCATTATCTTCAGCACCATTTTGTGAAAGAAACTAAACCATTTTCATGGACCGCTAAGGGTGTCACTGGGCTTAGGTACCTCACCTACTGTACCTAATGGATAAGTGCCCCTGCCTCATATTTCTGCAAGATGGCTAAGAAATCAGCTTAAAAAAAAGGTGATTAAACAATTCACTTTTAAAAAGATGTCAAGGGATGGCAATCTCACAACCTCTCTTTGACTTCAACCAAAATCTGACTTTTGTTGGAGTCTGGCCCCCTCTCCTTCTCTTGACTAATCAGTTCATGATCAATTTTCAGCCTTGGATCAAATACTGCATGAGAGACATGTAAGAGTTTTAATCATGGAGTGCAGTAGACTAGCTGGGACATCTGTGTCAGCTCGATGTTCTTCCACATCTCAGATTTCCACAGTGTACCCCGGTGTTTTCTCACCTTCAGTCACTCATAGGCATTTTAGGTGAGTGTTGTTGCCCTATGTGGGCACCAGAAAAGCTAGTACTTACTTAAATGTTTTACTTTAAATATAATTTAATTTTTAATTTTTGATTCACTCTTGAAAACCTTAAGTACCTAATGGAACCCTCATCCTAAGCAAAAATAGCCACAAATCACGGCCTGATGTAACAGATTTATGTGAGCAGCGACCCTAGAACCCGACTGGTATCTGAATCATGGCTTCACTCACTACTTGCTAGCTGGCTAATCTGGTGAGCAGTTTATTCTCATCTTGCCTTGGTTTAATAATTTTTTAAATGGAGATAACAATCATACCTAATTCATAGAGGTGTTTTGAGGATTAATTGAGGTGCTTAATTATACAATTTCACAAATGACCAGATCATGCAGCCTCCCATTTCCTACTTGACTCACTTTCATATTTTTTTATTCACAAGGGAAAGAGAGAGAGTGATTGTTATCCTCTGGCAGCATGTAATAAAGATAGAGCATCTTCTTGTGAAAACAATACATGTACCACGTTTCTATGTACCTATATGTGCTTCCATCAATAAGCCTATGTTGGCTGCTGCATGTATGAGCCCTGGGCCAGGAAATGTGCCAGGAGAGTGTGTCTTTCACTCAGCAGATAGATTTTCTTTCTTGGCCTAATATATCTTATTCCTAGATACCAGAGCAAATAATAATGTAATAAGCATTACCATGTATTAAGTAGCTACTCTGGACCCAACCCAAGAACAAGCAGTATGAAAGTGATAAGCAGGGGCACCATGGTGTAATTCACATTTTCATCATCAGATCACTCTGGCTGCTGGGTGGAGAATGTTTATAGGAGAAAAAAGGTGAAAGCAGAGAGACGACACTAATGCAATATCCCAGGTTTAAGACAATAGTGATTATCTTAAGCATGTCAGAGAAAAAAATTAAAGGTTTGGGAATGTGTTTCTGAGGCGGAATCAACAGGATTTGCTGATAAATTGACTATTTGGAGTTGAAGAAAAAGAATAAAACAGTCTATATGTAACCAAGTACCTCTTTTTTAATGAATCAAATGAATTATTTTTTCCTTTTTCCTTTCCTCACACCTCCTACTTAGCTCTTTGGGAATGCAATTATAACCTTTACCTTCTCTCCATCAGACACTCCCTACGCAGCAAGCTTATCTAACTACATGTTTACTTAAAAGTTACAGAGACCAAACCTTAAAGCAAACCAGGAACCTCCAGAACTCTCTCCTACCAGGAGGCAAATTGAGATTGCCTCAACTTACAACCTAGCTCTGCCCGTGACGGTGCCAGCCAAACCACCTGATAGATAAGACATCTGAAGCAAGTCACGTAGACTCTGCACTTCATCGCCCTCTCCCCTGCATGCCATTCACTCCAAGCCCCCCTTTCAAAGCTCCTGCCTTCTGCCCCAAAGGCTGTAGTGGCTTCCTCAAGGCAGCCTGTACTACTTCCCCTCAACTAGCTCTGGAATAAAGCCACTTTCTTTCTACCAGACGTCGTTCTTGTTCACTGGACTTTGCAAGTGGTGAGCGGTCGGAGCTGTGTTCAGTTACATGTATGCCTTGCCTCATTGAACTCTCATGAAAACTCTATGATCGAGACACTGTTGTTATCTCCATTTTATAGGTGAGGAAGTTGAGAACCAGATAGATTCATCCAGTATCCCAGGACACACAGTGAGTCATGCTTCGGATCTGTGCTCCTAGCTGATGCCTCCCATTACTGGTAGTCCTTTCCTGCTCCCCACAATGTACATTTCTTCATTTCTTTTTCTATTTTCTTATTATCTTTCTATTTTTCTTCTTCTTCCTCTCTCTTCTTTCACTAGGGATAGAACGCAAGCATCTCACTTAGTCCACTGGATGGCAGTCAATTAATGGGGCGAGTGGCTTAGTCCTTGTCATGCTGCCAAGTGCAAGGGCCTTTCCATGCTCAGAATCACCATGAAGACCAGAGCTATCGCTCTTGGTAGGCTACAGACTCAAAGGGTCTGTATATTTATATATGCTGCCAAAAAAAACTCAAATAACCAATAGATATAAATAGGTACAGAAAGTTTTTAAAAGAACATTTAAAAATAAAATTTTAAAAAATATTTTTAAAAAAACAAAATAAAGTACATAACATCACTTAAGAGCACACAATCTCTAGAAAAATTAAGGATTCATGAGTTGTCCACCCTCAGAAAACGTCTCCATGCCCTTCCTCATGACAGACTCTCTTAGCGTTTTCCTTTCTTTCATTTTCATATTTTCATTTTATTTCTTATTTTATTATTATTTTAGAGAAAAGGGGCCTCTGTCTGTTGCCCAGGCTAGAGTGCTGCCACGTGATTCTAGCTCACCACAGCCTCAAACTCCTGGGTTCAAGTGATTCTCCCATCTCAGCCTCCTGAGTAGCTGGGACTAGTGCAGGAGCCACTGCACCAGGCTCTTAAGGGTTTTTCTTCGTAATTGGGCTTATTGGGGTCAGTGGTAGGAAGGCTGTGTAGTTACGAGGCTCTGTGGAGCAGAAGTGGCCCCACATCCAGTAAGCTGCATATCCATAGATCCCAAATCTCCATCCCAAGATTGGAGATTTTTGGCAGGTATGCCCTTACTGGGACTCTTCCTATACCATCCTATGTATTTATTTATTTTTTGCTTGTCCTTATAGCACTCCTTTTTGCCATGAGTACAGATTTCTCTTGCATAGCCAAAGATATTCAGTCTCAGGCTAACAGATTCAGCCTCGTGTTTATTCTGTGTTGACTTTCTCAAAAGGTGCGTTGGATTTCTTGCAGAGCACATCTTACCACCCAGAATGCTCTGCATGCCCATCTCCAAGATCCCGATCCCAGCACTGAAGAGAGCATGGCGGCTCTGCTTTCAGTGCCTTTGCTGGAACTCTGAACAAGCAGCCCCCTTGTCAATCATTTCAGCTTAATTAATAGCCCGTGCCCTGTGCATGCTGCCAAATATGGAGGGTCAGGCCATGAGATATTCTCCAAACTTTTACTCAAGGGGTCCTGTGGTCACCGTGAGATCTCACCTCCCCACTGAGCCCCCAAATCAGCTTTCCTCAGGGTAATAACTAGGCCCGAGTAGGGTGTAGTCAGCAAAGCTGCAAGCTGGGGCCCCATGTTGCATACATATATGCTTCCTATTGGCCCTTTTTTCTCCACACTGCCCCTATGTTTTGGCCACCACACTCCACCCTCAACTGCCACCCCCACCCACGACCCATACCACACCCCTCACCCCCACCCACAACCCCTACCCCCACCACGCACCCCTCACCCACAGCCCCCACCCTCCACCCACACCTCCCATCTCCACCCGCTACCCCCACCCCATGTACCCCCACCCGCAACCCCCACCCCCAACCCGCAACCCCTACTCTCACCCACAACCCCCACCCTCACTGTGCACCCCCCACCCTCCACCCACATCCCCATCCCCACCTGCAACCCCCTCCCAGCTTTGCACCCCCCAACCAAACCCCCCCACTCGCAACCTCCACCCTCACCGTGCACACCCCCACCCCCCCACCTGCACCCCACCCCACACTCACAACCCCCCACTCCCACCTGCAACCCCCAACTCCCAACCCCCACCCTCATCCCCCAACTTCCCATCCCCCCACTCCTCTCCATTCCCTCTCTTGCTTGTGCGCATAAGCAAGTCCCACTCATTGCAACTGTAACCAATACCAAGCATGAGAACAGGAACTAGCTCCACCCTCTACCCCCACTCCAGCTGCAGACGCCACAGAGTTTGTGTAGGGGCGTAGCGCTCCAGCCATGGCGCATTCGCTCGTCCATGACACCAGGTTCTACTGCCTGAATGTATACGAGGTAAAAATAAGCCCCATACCTGGGCTGGGGGCAGCATCAAGGGCAGAAGGCCATGTTGGCCAAGGAGCTCCAGGCCTCATGGGTAATACGAACCCTGAGGGCAGCGTGAACCACGAGAACGGCATGAACCGCGATGGCGGCGTGATCCACGAGGGCGGCGGTGGAAACCAAGCGCCTAGGCAGCAGCCGCAGGGCCCCCCGGAGGAGCTGGCCCAGGAGCAGCCCGAGAACATGAATCCACGAATGCAGCGCACGAAGTTCACGCTGTTGCAGGTGGAGGAGCTGGAAAGTGTTTTCCGACACACTCAATACCCTGATGTGACCACAAGGTAAGTGGCCTGCTCCAGGAGCCGCGAGATCTCCAAGTTCGTTTCGAGGCATCTTTTTCTCTCCCTTGCCCCACCCAATCATGAGGAAAAAGCCACTGGGGGTCCTTGCCTGCCTTTGTACTGGTGTGGAGGGGGATATTTACCTCCTGGGCATCAAGGTAAATGTTTCATTGCAATGTTTATGTGCATGAAACCTGGAAACTAGTTCGTGCCTCCCTTTTTTAAAGATGTGGTAAAATACACGGAAATATGAAATTTACCGTCCAAACCACTTTTTAAGTATAGAGTTCAGTTGTGTTAAGTATGTTCACATTGTTGTGCAATGGATCTCTGGAATTCTTCTCATCTTGCCAAGCTAAATTTCTATACCAGTTAAGCAACTCCCCTTTTCCCCCTTTCCCCGGCCCTTGGCAACCACCATTCTACTATTTTATGTCTCTATGATGTTGACTACTCTAGGTACCTCATGTAAGTAGAATCATACAGTATTTGCATTTTTGTCACTGACTTATTTCACTTAGCATAAGGTCTTCAAGGTTCATCCATATCTCAGCATATATTAGAATTTCCTTCCTTTTTAAGGCTGAATAATATTCCATTTTATAGATACAGGTGCATACACACCAACAGTACATGGGGGTTCCAGTTTCTCCACATCCTCACCAACACTTGTTATTTTCTGGGGTTTTTTACATAGCCATCCTAATGGGTGTGAGGTGATACTTCATTGTAGTTTCGATTTGCCTTTCCCTAATGATTAGTGATGTCGTGCATCCTTTCATGTGCTTAGTGGCCATTTGTATATCTTCTTTGGAAAAATGTCTCTTTAAGTCCTTTACCCATTTTAAAATCTGAGTGTTTTTCTTTCTTTCTTTCTTTCTTTTTTTGGTTATTGGGTTGTAGGAGTTCTTTATATACTCTGGATATTAACCCCTTATCAGATGTGATTTGCAAATATTTCCTTCCATTCTATGAGTTGTCTTTTTACTCTGTTCATTGTATCTTTTGATATACAGAAGTTTTAAATTTTGATATAGTCCAATTTATCTATTTTTTCTTTTATTCCCTGTGATGATGGCCTATTTTTGTTGTTGTTGTTGTTGTTTTTGTTGTTGAGTGGGGGATCTGTCACCCAAGCAATCCTCCCATCTCAGCCTCCTGAGTTGCTGGGATTATAGGAGTCAGCCACCACACCCAGCTCTGGTCTGTTTTTAGAAATAAAATTTTATTGAAATTGGGGTAAGGAGAATGAGGTACTATCATGCAACTACAGTGCTAGATCCTTCCTTTATTTAAAATTTTGATAATTTGTTCATCATAGTTTTTTTTTGTTTGGTTGTTTTTTTTGTTTTGTTTTGAGACAGAGTCTCTCTCTGTGGCCCAGGTTGGAGTGCAGCAGTGCGATTTCAGCTCTCTGCAACCTTTGCTTCCTGGGTTCAAGCCATCCTCCCATGTCAGCCTCCTGAGCAGCTGGGACTGCAGGCACAGGCCACCACACCTGGCTAATTTTTGTATTTTTTTTGTGTAGAGATAAGGTTTCGCCATGTTGCCCAGGCTAGTCTCAAACTCCTGGGCTCAAGCAATCTGCCCACCTTGGCCTCCCAAACTGCTGGGATTACAGGCCCGAGCCACAGCGCCTGGTCCTCATCACAGATTTTTGCATTAATTGTTATTTATTAAAATAGTGCATTAGGGCCAGGCACGGTGGCTCGGGCCTGTAATTCCAGTGCTTTTGAGAGGCCGAGGTGGGAAGATTGCTTGAGTCCAGGAGTTCAAGAACAGCCTGGGCAACATGGCGAAACCCCGTCTCTAAATAAAACTTAAAAAATTAGCCAGGTGGGTGTGGTGGTGTGTGCCTGTACTCCCAGCTACTTGGAAGGCTGAGGCAGGAGGATCGCTTGAGCCCAGGACATGGAGGCTGCAGTGAGCAGTGATCCTGCCACTGCACTCCAACCTAGATGACGGTGAGACCCTGTCTCAAATAATAATAATAAAAATAATAATAATGCATTAAATTATTCATCTTGGCCGGGTGCGGTGGTTCATGCCCCAAATCCCAGCACTTTGGGAGGCTGAGATGGGCAGGAGTTCGAGACCAGCTTGGCCAACATGGCAAAACCCCATCTCTACTGAAAATACAAAAATCAACAGGGCATGGTGGTATGTACCTGTAATCGCAGCTACTCAGGAGGCTGAGGCACGAGAATCGCCTGAACCCTGGAGGCGGAGGTTGCAGTGAGCTGAAATCACGCCACTGCACTCCAGCCTAGGAGACAGAGTGAGAACTTGTCTCAATTTAAAAAAAAAAAAAAGTATTTCTCTTGGTTACTGAGTTGTTAACGTCACCTTAAATTTCGTGATGAGGGTAAACCATTTCTAAAGCAACCATGGAGCTGGGAATTAGAGAAAAGTATATACTTGGGGGAGGTGTGAGGGGAGATTATAAATTGTAAAACAAACATGAAGTAAATAGTACATACTATATATTTCATTTCGTCCACAACTTTGAATACTAACCATGTGTGATTTTTTGTCCACAGAAGGGAACTTGCGGAAAGCTTAGGTGTGACTGAAGACAAAGTGCGGGTCAGTACACTTGAAAAAGCAATTTGAGAGGACAGCCATTCTAAAACCTGCTTCAGGGCATTGAAGGCTTTGAAGGCTTTGTCCTGAACGTTGTAAAGTTGTTGTTTTTATTATTGTCTTTTTTATGTTGGCAAATAAGTTTTGAAGTTTGAGTTCCTTGTTGGTAGAAAAGGGAGTAAGCCCCAGCTTATGGTTCTTTCTTCTTTCCCCTTCCAATTAGGGAACATGATTTCCTAAAGGAAAAACAAAACGAAAACTGCTTCTCCTAATCTGTATACAAAATTAAACAAATACATACATATGAAACACATATATGTATAATATATATATATAATACATGTATACATATATGTATGTACCCAATAAATAAAATTCAACTCCTTCTAACACAGGTATCTTTTAGGAACAATTTCTGTGTAGAGTCATGGTGGGGCTCAGTCTTACCTTAGAAGTATTCAAGTTAATGCAGGGAGGAGCAGGGTTATAAGAGGGTCCAAGTGTACTAAATTATTTAAAGCCAGGCATAAACACTTAGCTAAATGAGTGAATTTATAAATATTGGGATGAGGGAGTAATTCACCCACAGAACACATTACATGACTAAATAATGTATATTTAGTTAAGCTGAGATTGATGGGAAGATAGCTTATATGTCCAAGCCCCTGGTCCCTCTTCGTTTCTTTTTAAGTTATTGGTAAAGCAGTATAGAGAGTAGCAGCCCTAAGTTTTAATTTTCTAAAATACTTTGATGTGTCAACCTGAAAAGATTGCTAAAATAGTCACATTGTTTTGAAATTGAGGAAGGTTTGTAAGGTTTGTATGCTTTGGAAAATTGTCTAAAGAATGAAGCAAACAAAATGAGTAATATTGAATTCATTTCAGTTGACCAAGAAGGGTGAAAAGGTTAGAGAGAAATATGGTCAAAATAGGCTTTGCACATACTGTACAAATTCAACATTATGAAACTACTAAATGTTTGAGTGACTGTTCTCTTGAGGAAATTTCTATCCATCTAAGGATTTATATTTCTTTTTGGTGGTACTTTTTTGAAGTGGGTTTTCTGGAATTTGTTTGGAGAGGTGGCCCTCATTTTAGGGTAGATTCACACCCATGTTAATTTCAAATACTTTTCATTCCTTTAAGCAATATTAACTAATTTGTAAGTCATAGGATTCAAATGATGACCACTTACGACCAAAGAAAACCATACATAGTATCAAAGTGATGTTTTCCCAAAAAAGAAAAGAAAACAAAAATCAGGATGACCTTATTATTAGCTTTTATGCAGAGTGCATGTGTGAGTGTAGTGAGGGAAATGCACTGCAGATGTGGTGGTGGGTTGTCCAAAAAAGCAGACTAACAAAGCGGGTTACTGAGTGCTGGCATCCTAATGGCAAAAAGGGTGGGCTCACAATTACACCTGGTTCGGGTTGGAGAAGTTGAAAAGAGGTTGGGATCACTTTCCTCTGGCTGGTAAGGCAAACTCAGAGGAAAAGAAAAACAAGACTTAATGAGTTTCTTTTCCCCTCCCTGGGTCGACATAATGTTCTCTCCTTAGTGCTCTGAAAAGAATATGAGTCACAAGATACAAATAAGGGAAGAGCCAGAATGCTTTCATGTATCTCCAAACTATACAGCATAAATTTCCCCCAAGAAATTAATACATAGTTTCCCCATAGCTTTTGCAGATGTAATGCAACTGGTTTATGAAACCAGTATTGGGAATGCAGACCTAATATCAGAACATATCAGTTAGCCCACTGTACACTTTGGTTATGTTTATAGATATTTGACCAGTGGTACACTTGAAAGCTCCCAAAATGAGCTCTTTTAGACTTTTAGAGACTGGCCTCATGCAGCAGAAATACTGCAAATCCTTAAATGGGAAAGTGAAAAAGACGTGTCAGGTAGAGAAAGAAGGTCCTTTGTGCCGCTTACAATTTGCAGTTTGAGAACTTTTGAAAGTAATAAATACAATATAAACTCCATTAACTAGGATGCTGAGAGGATAGTGACATCTAACTGTCAGGTTCTTTTTGTCTGTTTGCTTTTTAATTGTTGGCAGATATTTAAGGAGGAGCCATATTTGTGACCCTTCCCCCACATTGATGTTAACCATCTTCCTAAAATGCTTTAGGAAGCACCTTTCTGCCTTAGGAACAGGGGGTGGGATTCAGATCTCCTGGTTGAGTAGCAGGGCCTAGGGGGCCCTGCCTTACTGGGCTACAGCACCTCCAGTCCAGGATCCTGGAGCTGTAGCTAAAACAGAGTGAGCTGACCTTGTCCTGAGCCCAGGAAGGTTTGGAGAGTGCAGCAGATTGGAGAACGAAGATTTGGCATTGGTGACAATGCCTGTTTCCCCTAAACTATTGGGTGAGCAAAGATTTTTGAGAATTGCAGTTAATTTGAGTCGAGTTGGTTTCAACTTTCTTTAATGCTACAGGCTAAAATATCAAGGCAGTGTGCAGGCCTCTCTTGTCAGAGGACGAATGATCCCTTAGACATCCTGGAAGGAAACCTGTCTAAAATTCCAGTGTGCTCTTTCCTATTATTTACTACATACTAAAGATGGATTTTTAAAACAATCTCCTGAAAACGATTTGAAATTAGGCCCACTTTTTACCATGCCGAACTTCTCCCACAAACAAGATGAAACTCTCCCTAGTGAGGAGGGAGCAGGAGGCAGCTGGATAGTTGATGGTCACTTGTCAGATGCACATCTTTTGTTACCCTGTTGCCAGGCATTGAATTAACAGCAAGGACCTGGAACAACTCATAAGCCAGAACTGCATCCAATACCTGGAAGTAACCATTAAAGAATATTAAAATTGGGGCTGAGCACAGTGGCTCACGCTTGTAATCCCAACACTTTGGGACACCAAGGTGGGAAGATCACTTGAGGCCAGGAGCTCAAGAACAGCCTGGGCAACATAGCGAGACCCTGTCTCTACAGAAAAATTAAAACAGCTGGGCATAGTGGCATGTACCTCTAGTACCAGCTACTTGGGAGGGTGAGGTGGGAGGATCTCTTGAGCCCAGAAGTTCAATGTCACAGTGAGCTATGACTGCACCACTGGACCCCAGCCCAGGCAAAACAGCAAGACCCTGTCTCAAAAAATAAATAATAAATAAATAAATAAATAATAAAATGGAGAAGAGAGATACAAAGTAATAAGCTTATTCCAGGACTTGGCACAAAGCTGGTCCTCACTAAGGGTGAGCTGAAGGGCCACAGGCTATGTTGTTAACTTTCCTAAGGTATTTTAGCAATGAGGGAAATAGCTTCTCCTGATGCAGTTTAAAATCTCAACAGCATATAAAGTTGCATCCTGTGTTTTTCTATTACAACATTAACTGTTCAATATACTAAACCAATCCCCTTTTCCTTCTGATTGTAGGTTTGGTTTAAGAATAAAAGGGCCAGATGTAGGCTACATCAGAGGAGATTAATGCTCGCCAGTGAACCACTTGCTGATCCAGACGACTGTGTATACATCGTCTTGGACGAGCCCTAGAATGCCATCCTCCTTCAGGAGCTAGTTTGGAGATGGGTTTTCCTGGTGCCACTGACACCTGGGCTGCCCATGCCGCTCAGGCTACCCTTATCTCCTCTGAACTTATGTTATCAATAAAGAGGCAAATTCTCAATGTATTTGTTTTTGTGTGCCAATTGTGGTTAGTAGGGTATAGGTGCAAATTGTTTTTAAAAAGCCATTTAAGGCCGGGTGCAGTGGCTCACACCTGTAATCCTAACACTTTGGGAGGCCGAGGTGGGTGGATCAGGAGGTCAGGAGTTCAAGACCAGCCTAGCCAAGATGGTAAAACCCCGTCTCTATCAAAAATACAAAAAAATTAGCTGGGTGTGGTGGCAGGCACCAGTAATCCCAGCTATGCGGGAGGCTTGAACCCAGGAGGCAGAGGTTGCAGTGAACGAAGATCGCACCACTGCACTTCAGCCTGGGCGACAGAATGAGACTCCATATCAAAAAAAAAAGAAAGCCATTTAAACAAAATGACGAGATCTTTCATGAAATGACATCCCTGAGCTGCCGTCAACAATAGGCCCTGCACATCACAGAAGTTTACCAAGCATCATTGTGAGTTTGCACTGACCCATACATCCTTCTCCACTCCCCCTCCCTACGCCTGCCATTATGCCATCCTCCTCACCACCTTGCCCCTTTAGGGACCACAGATATGTGCAAGAAGGGGTGAAGCAGATTCCTGGTGAGACAACAGTGTATTCCCAGATAAAGCTGAGTTCTAGTTATGCTGACTAGTTCCGTCCAAATTCTGGACTCTAAAGAAAAACTTCCTAGGTGGCTACTCATAGGATTTATGGGAAGGTGGCAGCTGAACATTGATCCACTCCAATATGCTCCAAATTCTGTTCACTGCCCTCCCTTTTTGTGGGGGACACAGGGGAATAGGAGCTATTCTGCCCCAAAGATCGTGCTGCTTCAAAAGAAACAAGCAAAAATTTCATTAAGCCCAAAAAGAGGCTCTTCTCCATTTTCTCCCCTCTCCCCAGTCCAGGAAGCATATTGTTATACCTTCCCTAGCTCAAAAGCAGATGAACAATCCTTTAAGTTTATTTTGTCATCTTCAACATATTGGAGAGAATCCCACTTCCTGCTGATTACAAGGTGAAAGGGGACCTTTTCATTTAGTGCTGCTCAAAGAAGAGTAAGAAGATGGTACCCTGAGCAATGTTCCAGAATAACCACTCACTGGAATGAAGCAGTCAGAACTCTGCTTTGTTCATGCTATTGTAAACCAAAAATAAAATTCGAAGCCCCGCAACTATCTGAATGGATTCCTCCTCTCAGCCAAGAGCATTCCAAAGTTAACCTGAAAAACTTACTCAGGTCATGACAGAAAGTAGGCGTCAGACATGCCTCATTATTCCCTACTCCCTTTTGGAATTCATGTACAGCTGACCAGTATTAATGTTAGAACAGAACTTAAGACTAACAGACTCTGTGGCAATAAGACACCAATTTCCAGCCTAACTCTAGTATAGCATCACATGACAGCAGGGCTTGAAAGAAATCAAAAGTATTTTACCCTATGTGTTTCTTTGCCATATTTTGAAATAGTCCTGCAAAGCTGTCTCTTGTGGGGGAAAATGTACATTTTCAAGAGTATCCCTTTCTTGTGCAGGCCTTTTTCTTGATCCAGGAGAGAATCAACTCAAGAAACATTTACAATCTATTCTCTCTGAAGCTGGCTACCTGGAGGCTTCCTCTGCATAATGGGAACCTTGGTCTCCACAACCCCTTATCTTAACACAGACATTCTCTTGTATTGATTCTTGGTCTTTAGACGATAATGTAACTGTTTCAACCAATTGCCAATCAGAAAATCTTTGAATCTACGTATGACCTAGAAGCTCCCACTTTAAGTTTACCCACCTTTCTGGACAGAACCAACGTTGTACATCTTACATGTATTGATTGATGTCTTATGTCTCCTTAAAATGTGTAAAACCAAGCTGTAGCCCAACCACCTGGGGCACACATTCTCAGGAACTCCTGAGAGTTTTCATGGGCCATTGGTCACTCGTATTCGGCTCAGAATAAATCTTTTCAAATATCTTACAGAGTTTTACTCTTTTCATCAACATGATCTTCTTTGTGCAAAACTTCCAGGATAGAAAGAAAACAAAAACAAAAATAAGTTAGGAAGATGAAGAGGCCCAGCCCATTTTTTAAAGCATAAAGTTCTTCTCAGTTTAACCTTTGTTTCTGAGTAACCTTTAGCAATATGAGTCTCCTTCAGTGGAGTTTTATGTTAAAAGTGATTAATCGTGGACCCCACAGTCATACTATAAAGTAATTGCAGTGACTATAGATAAGGTATCAGAGTTACCCCACAATTTCCTCTCATGGGTGTTAATCAAAGATCAGATTAATAGTGCTCATATGTTCCCAGTGTAAAGGAAGGCTCTGTTTCCTTGGAAAAGCATGCCATGGTGCCTGCTAATTTTAATTCCTTACTTCTTCCTTTTTTCCAGTTGTGATTGTCAAATGTCAGCAAAGTAGTATGCATAATGTGTGGCTTCCACAGAGAGAGGGTTATTGCTACACAGAAGCCCCAGGCCCTGTTGGGAGTGTGGAAAATCCAAGAAGAATGTACCTCACCACTCTCACGGGATGATTTTCAAACCAAAAATTATTTCCCAGTGTTAATCACTTTCCATCTAAAACGGTAAATTTCTCAATGCTTTAAGCAGCCTCAGAATCAGTGGGTCTGTACAAATAAGCTCCAAGACACCATCAGACCCAGGCCTGACACCTTCTCTGCATTGGCTACAGCTGAAACTGAAGGCCAGAGAGTGCTCAGCAGAAATCCTCAGTCAATCCTCACATCCAGTCTGACACACACTAGCAGAGAATATTCTTTTTTCACGTTCAGATTTCCTGGAAGAAGCAAAATAAAAGTGAATACATTTTCCAGAAGTGGGTAGCATCTTCAAGAGTAATATACACTGTTTTTTAACATGTCTCTACTTCCAAGTGCCAGAAATTAAGGCAGGATTCAGGCAGGATGGTGGTATGAGGCAGAAAAGATAAGCAAAACATTGCGGTACATGATAATTTACCTGCAGTCTAGGTTTTCAAAGAGAGAGATCCTCTAAAATTAATGCCACAAAGAACACTTCTCTTTCTTTTATTTTTTTATTTAACTTTCATTTTAAGTTCAGGGGCACAAATGCAGGTTTGTTACATGGGTGAACTTGTGTCATGGGGGTGTGCTGTACAGATTATTTCATCACCCAGGTATTAAGCCTAGTACCCATTAGTTCTTTTTCATTATCCTCTCCCTCCTCCTACCCTTCAGTAGGCCCTAATGAGTGTGTTCCCCTCCATGTGTCCATGTGTTCTCATCATTTAGCTCCCATTTATAAGTGAGAACATGCAGTATTTAGTTTTCTGTTCCTGCATTAGTTTGCTCAGGATAATGTTCCTTTTTATGGCTGCATAGTACTCCATGGTGTATATGTACTACATTTTCTTTATCCAGACTATCATTGATGGGCATTTGGGTTGATTCCATCTCTTTGCTATTGTGAATAGTGCTGCAATGAAATACATGTGCATGTATCTTTATGATAAAATGATTTATATTCCTCTGGGTATATACCCAGTAATGGGATTGCTGGGTCAAATGTTATTTCTGGTTCTAGGTCTTAGAGGAATCACCACATTGTCTTTCACAATGGTTAAACTAATTTACATTCCCATCAACAGTGGAAAAGCATTCCTATTTCTCTGCAGCCTTGACAGCATCTGTTGTTTCTTGATTTTTTTTAATAATTGCTCTTCTGACCAGTGTGAGATGGCATCTCACTGTGGTTTTGATTTGTATTTCTCTAATGATAGTGATGTTGAGCTTTTTTTATATGTTTGTTGGCCACATAAATGTCTTCTTTTGAGAAGCGTCTGTTCATTTCATTTGCCCACTTTTTTATTATACTTTAAGTTCTAGGATACATGTGCAGAACGTGCAGATTTGTTACATAGGTACACACGTGCCATGGTGGTGTGCTGCACCCATCAACCCATCATCTACATTAGGTATTTCTCCTAATGCTATCCCTCCCCTAGCTCTCCACCCCCGACAGGCCCTGATGTGTGATGTTCCCTCCCTGTGTCCATGTGTTCTCAATGTTCAACTCCCATTTATAAGTGAGAACATGCAGTGTTTGGTTTTCTGGTCCTGTGTTAGTTTGCTGAGAATGATGGTTTCCAGCTTCATCCATGTCCCTGCAAAGGACATGAACTCATTCTTTTTATGGCTGCATAGTATTCCATACTGTATATGTGCCACATTTTCTTTATCCAGTCTATCATTGAGGGGCATTTGGGTTGGTTCCAAGTCTTTACTATTGTGAATAGTGCTGAAATAAACACTGTGCATGTGTCTTTATAGTAGAATGATTTATAATCCTTTGGGTATATACCCAGTATTGGGATTGCTGGGTCAAATGGTATTTCTGGTTCTAGATCCTTGAGGAATTGCCACACTGTCTTCCACTATGGTTGAACTAATTTACACTCCCACCAACAGTGTAAAAGCGTTCCTATTTCTCCACATCCTCTCCAGCATCTGTTGTTTCCTGACTTTTTAATGATCGCCATTCTAACTGGCATGAGGAGGTATCTCATTGTGGCTTTGATTTGCATTTCTCTAATGGCAAGTGATGATGAGCTTTTTGTCATATGTTTGTTGGCTGCATAAATGTCTTCTTTTGAGAAGTGTTTGCTCATATCCTTCAACCACTTTTTGATGGGGTTGTTTTTTTTTCTTGTAAATTTATTTAAGTTCCTTGTAGATTCTAAATATTAGCCCTTTGTCAGATGGGTAGATTGCAAAAATTTTCTCCCATTCTGTAGGTTGCCTCTTCACTCTGATGATAGTTTCTTTTGCTGTGCAGAAGCTCTTTAGTTTGATTAGATCCCATTTGTCAATTTTGGCTTTTGCTGCCATTACTTTTGGTGTTTTAGACATGAAGTCTTTGCCCATGCCTATGTCCTGAATGGTATTTCCTAGGTTTTCTTCTAGAGTTTTTATGGTTTTCAGTCCTATGTTTAAGTCTTTAATCCATCTTGAGTTAATTTTTGTATAAAGTGTAAGGAAGCGGTTTCAGTTTTCTGCATATGGCTAGCCAGTTTTCCCAACAAAATACCTAGGAATACAGCTAACAAGGGATGTGAAGGACCTCTTCAAGGAGAACTACAAACCACTGCTCAAGGAAATAAGAGAAGACACAAACAAATGGAAAAAAAAACATTCCATGCTCATGGATAGGAAGAATCAATATTGTGAAAATGGCCATACTGCCCAAAGTAAAGAGAAAAAGAGTCTGGTATTCTAGAGGGAGATTAAAAACAGATGCCAAATCAAACATAAAATTATAAAAATCTATCATAGGATTGTATAAGGGGACCAATTTTATCAATATAGGTAGTTTTAAATTTAGTCTCTTACTATTTAACTGGATCTGAGGTCTAGGCAGAGCCCACACTGAATTCTGAATCTCCAAAAGAGAGAATTTTCATGAGCCTAGAACATGTTATGCTTTTATAATGCACTTTCTTTGTGAAGACATTTCTCTAAGTGTCTAAACTATACTCTTTCTGATTTTAAACACCCAAGAATAGCCACTGTTGTAATAACTACTTTAGTCAAAACAAAATCAGGTAACAATACAAAAGCAAGCTATTTAAGATCTGAGAAGAACTTGTCTGTTTATACTCTTAAGGTTCCATAAGGAAAAACAGAGGTTTCTCCCCAAAATGGAGTCTGGCACCTTCTCTGTTTTCTTTAAGGAATCTCAGGCTGTTAAAAATCATTTTAGGTCCCTCATGCAGCAGAGAGGGGCAAAAGGAAGGAGAGACAGGAAGAAAAATGGAGAAAACAGAATTCAGTCAACTGAGAAAAACAAAACTTTTTCTACAAAAAAAAGAAGTTCTAGGAAAAAAAACATAAAGGCCTTTTAAGTGGACACACACACACATACACACACACACACACACACAATCTTAAATATTAACTTTTTAATTAAGCAGATTCATAGCCATTGAGCTCTTCTAAAAAAAAAAAAATCCTTTTAAGCCGGGTGTGGTGCCTCACACCTGTAATCCCAGCACTGGGAGGCCAAGGTGGGTGGGTCACTTGAGGTCAGGAGTTTGAGACCAGCCTGGCCAACATGGTGAAACGCTGTTTCTACTAAAAATACAAAAATTAGCCTGGTGTGGTGGCACATGCCTGTAATCCCAGCTACTCAGGAGGCTAAGGCAGGAGAATTGCAAGAAAGCAGGCAGGTTGCAGTGAGCAGAGAATGTGCCACTGTACTCCAGCCTAGGCAACAGAGCAAGACTCCATCTCAAAAAAAAAATCCTTTTAAATCTCATTGCCATATTTTAGCTGAGACAAATTGCTCATTCTTCAACAGTAACATAAATATGAAACCTGAAAGGACTTGATTTAGGAACCAAACCCAGGGTGTTGTGGTGGGAAAAAAGGGCAGAACCATAGCTACTGAACTGCACCATGGGACAACAGCTGTTGCTCTTTCAGTTTGGCTTGGCTAGCAAAAAGTGGCCTTGTTATGTAAGTAAAACCCCACAGGTAGTTAAAATCTTTCCTTTTTTTCCCCTTTGCTGGTCATTTTTTCTTTTTCCTTTTTTTTTCCCCAGCTGTGGGAATTTAGCTAATTCAGTGGCATTGTTCCCCATAATTTGGAAATTTCCTTCAAATTTGACCAAGTCTGATAGAGTTTATCAAATCCAATGGAAAAAAGACCAAAAGAAGAACAAAAATAGAAACAAAAATAGTTAAGCAAAACAAACAAAAAATTGCACAACTTATACAATTACTGAGCACTCTAAAGGTAAGAAGAAATTAAGAGCAGCTGGTTGTTAATTTTAACTTTAGTCATTAAGGAGAATTTCCAAGAGAAAATCCCAATTCAGTTACTTACCTAGGAATGGAGCCCAGTCTGAAGATGGCTCTCTACCATCCTAGAAACAGGAAACAACTTCAACTCACCTTCCCTGTTGGAAGTGAGCTCACACTCCAGAAAGGAGTTGCCTGCTCTCCATCATCATGAAGCAGGACAATTCACCCTCCTTGTGTAAAACTCCAGAAAAGGAGTTGTACAACAATATAAACCTTAGATCTCAGCCAAATTTGAGGAGATCGTGGATTCTCTGAAGGGGGAGCTCCTCGGACTTCACAAATTGTCCTATTGGTTTGAACAATAAAGATAGCTCAAACTGGTACCAAGCACCAATAGGAGATTTGTCAAGGGTTAGGGGAACCTCCACTCAGAAGCCATTCCTGGTTACCAACTTGTGAACCAAAAGTATCTGAGACAGGTTCCAATCAATTTAGAAACTTTATTTTACCAAGGTTAAGGATGCACCCATGACACAGTCTCAGGAGGTCCTAATGACATGTGCTCAAGGTGGTCAGATACAGCTTAGTTTTATACATTTTAGGCAGACATGAGACATTAATCAATATATGTAAGATGTACATTGGTTTTGTGCAGAAAGGCAGGGACAACTCAAAATGGGGAGGGGGCCTCCAGGTCATAGGCAGATAAGAGACAAATGGTTCGATTCTTTTGAGTCTTTAATTGACCTTCCACTGAATACACAAATTACATGTGAGAGGGGGGTAGAGGAACAGTCACTTATTCCTTAATCTGGCTCAGTGAATCTGCATTTTTACATAAACAATAGGGCAGAGGAAGCAATCAGGCACCCATTTGTCTCAAGCTGTTAGCGGTGGAAGACATTCGAGTTACCCGTGTTAATGGTGGTGAATCTGTACCAGTCCACAGCAACTTCGGTGCTTGCCTCTTCAGAAGAAAGAATTCGACTGAGGGGCATAAAGCAAAAAAAGAGACTGAGATAAGTTTCAGAGCAGAAGTGGAAGTTTATTTAAAACATTTTAGAACAGGAAGGAAAGGAAAATTTGTTTGAAAGAGACCCAAGCAGGCACCTGAAGGTACAAGAGAGAAAAGAGAGCAAAAGAAGACAGCAGAAAGCCCCTTTAACCTTGATCCTTGGACTTTATAGGCTTGCCTTTTTCCCATGATTCTTCCCTTAGGGTGGGCTTTCTGCATGCGAAGTGCTTTCCCTACCCTTTGGAATTGAGCATGCTCAGTGTGTTTAGGGAGTTACACATGCTCATCTGAGGCTTTCTTTCCTTTTCCAGTGGAGTGTGCTTGTGGAAGATCATACTTCACCATTTTTGTCTCTTAACATGCATGCTCAGGAAGTTGCTTCTCCCTGGGGCCTGCATTCAATTAAGATTTTGATGTTAACAGGTGTGGACCATCAGGAAACAACCTCTCCCTGGTGCTGCTGAATTATCATTTTTAGAGAGGCAATGAGGTAATTGCTGAACCATCACCTGACATTTCTAGTGGGTGGGGGAAAGCCCTCTCCTGCCCTGCTCATGCCTAACTACCTGTAACAAGGTGAGCAGAGGGATGACTTTGAGTTCTGTCCTTTGTCCAGCACCTGTGAAGATAAGCTATCAATTTATATTGCCAGGGTGAAAATTAACAGAATTGTCTTAGGGTAAAGATCGTGAGGCCCACAAGGAATTTCCTTGTGGGCAAATTGTGAGGGAGGCATGCAGCCTTTTTTTAAATCTTTGTAGCTATGTTATTTAGGAATAAAATGAGAGGCAGGTTTGCCTGACGCAGTTCCCAGCTTGTCTTTTCCCTTTGGCTTAGTGATTTTGGTGGTCGTGCAATTTATTTTGCCTTCACAAGCCCTTCACTGGATTTCCTGATTAGTAAGTTCAATTTTGTCTCATTTGACATGGGCATGGACTGGGATTCTCATACCTTAAGTGGACACCCTGTGGAGTTGGTTGCTATGATGATATAATACTCATCACATATCCGTCATCCTAAGAATGCGGCATGACATCACTTTCACTTTAGAATTCATTTATGGGGACAAGGAGGCTGTGGACACCTGGAGGAGAAAGAAAGTCCATTTATTTCATACGCAAAGCAAAATAAAAAAGAAAAGGCCAAGTTTCCATATTTAAAATGTGTACTGGCTGGGCGCGGTGGCTCACGCTTGTAATCCCAGCACTTTGGGAGGCCGAGGCGGGCGGATCACGAGGTCAGGAGATCGAGACCATGGTGAAACCCCGTCTCTACTAAAAATACAAAAAAATTAGTCGGGCGTGGTGGCGGGCGCCTGTAGTCCCAGCTACTCAGAGAGGCTGAGGCAGGAGAATGGCGTGAACCCGGGAGGCGGAGCTTGCAGTGAGCCGAGATTGCGCCACTGCACTCCAGCCTGGGTGACAGAGCGAGACTCCATCTCAAAAAAAAAAAAAAAAAAAAATGTGTAATTTGCCCTTAAAGAAACAGCAAATGAGTAGCACATTTGTCTTTTAATATCAGCCAAACATTGTTGCACCCTGAATGCTCCATATAAAGAATATCAGTAAATTGGACCTAAACAATGCAAGGGCAGAGAACTATGTCTTACTTATCTTTATATCCACTGCTCCTTCCCTTTTCTTGTCTTTCATGCATGGATGTGAATTGACAGTTCGATTGCATTTAAAATCTGGCACAACGAGCCATTGGCTGTGCTGAGAGATCTGGGTTGTTGACCAAATTCTGAGGCTTCCTTGTTCTCAATCCCTCTCACAGACTGTTCCCTAGGAACTTGGTGGTCAGCAGAGCACTCGAATTCTCCTTCCAAACCATGAGCTTGTATTTTTGGCTGTTCCTTCTCTCTTTTGCAGACACACGTGCATGTAGGCATGCATGCACACACAGGATCTTTAGCTAGAAAGCACCCTGGAATGGTCACATCACTCCATTTCACCCTGTGCTTTTTGGTCATCAGGATACCCCCACCCCCACAAGCTGCAACCACATTTCTACCTGTTAGAAGACACAACTGTCAAGTTTCCCAGTGAGATAAAACAAGAAACAATCATCTATTTATGAGAGCATTTTCCAATTTAAAATTCCAATTGACTAATCCAGGAGTTTGGGAAATTTTCCATACATACAGTGGCCTAATATCAAACTCCTTCCTATAAAAACAGGAACAATTCATCATCACAGAATAAAGCTTGTCAAGCCAGTTGTTAGTGGGACCCACAAAGCCAGTTCCTCAGTTGGGTATCAAATCCGTACAAATCTGTATTAACTAAAAATAATAACTAAATAGTTTATTCAGGAGAAAAATTAATTTTAAAAGTACATAATTCAGGTCCTTCCAAAAACACGTTAGTGATTAAAAGTTTTTTTTAGTGTTGAAATCTCTTAAAAAGTTATTGATATAATTGGGAAGGGCCTTCATGTAGAATCGAATGAACACAGACCATAATACATTCCTGCACAACCCCTACGCCCTATTGGCTTCCCCCGGAGTCCTGCATAGGTGCTCTAAGTGGCAGTCATGTGCCAGTCCATGCTGCAGGGTCACAGATTGGGAAGACGGGTAATGAATGGAAGCTGGATGTCCCTGAAGCTGTAACATAGGCCAAGTGCAGTAGCTCACACCTGTAATCCCAGCACTTTGGGAGGCTGAGGTGTGCAGATCACCTGAGATCAGGAGTTGGAGACTAGCCTGGCCAACATGGTGAAACCCTGTCTCCACTAAATATATGCCTGTAATCCCAGCTACTGGGGAGTCTGAGGCACAAGAATCACTAGAACCCGAGAGGTAGAGGTTGCAGTGAGCCAAGATCACACCACTACACTCCAGCCTGGGTGACAGAGTGAGACTCCATCTCAAAAAAAAAACAAAAAAGAAAAAAAAAAAAAAAAACAAGCTGTAACATAAAAACAACTTAATTATTGCAAAGAAGAGATCAGTATAGTGACATGTGACTCCAATCCCACTGCAGTGTCTAGGGTGGGCATGTGTTATGGTGTGCTCTTTCAGTTTAGCCATCCGTAGGCAGCTTGTGTTTATCAACTCAATTAGACCCCCTGCCTTATCGCAAGGGCAGAGGGCTTTCTGTATCGCAGGTTCTTGCCTTGGTGTACCAGAAAAATCAGATCACATGTGGGCTCGGAGGATGGGTGCAAGGTTTTTTACTGAGTGATGGTAGCTCTCAGCGAGGTGGATGGAGAGGCCAGAAGGGGGATAGAGTCGGAAGGTGGAAAACCCCAAGCAGCCAGGCTCTCCTCTGACCACCACAGCCAAACTCAGTGTTGTTCAGCTGGTCGGCCTGCTGGCATCTGCTGGTGTCTGCCGGTGTGCTGTTCCGCCAGTGTGTTCCTCTCGAGGGCCAGCCACTTCTGTCTGCCCATGGCCACTTGTGTCTCTGCCCTATATGGTCTCGGGGTTTTTATAGGCACAGGATGGGGGCGTGGTGGGCCAGGGTGGTCTTGGAAAATGCAACATTTGGGCATGAAAACAGAAATGCCTGTCCTCACTTTGGTCCATGGGCACAGGACCGGGGTGGAGCCCCTGCTAGGGACCCCGCCTTCTCCTCCCAGCATTTCCCTGCCTCCCTCCCCTGTCACTGGCGTGCTCTGGCCTCCCCTCACTTCCCATTCAAGAAACACAGGCTGCTCTCCAGAAATGGCAAGAACATCGTGCGCCACTTGGAGGTGGGAGAGTTGGGAATAGGAGAGGTGGGGTTGTTCTCTGAGGACCTAAAGTCCCACCAATCAGGAGTCTGGCAAATGAACCATAATTGCAAAATTGGCTTTTATGCGAAAGTGTACATTCTGGTGCCATAAAAGTCGGGCAATTAAGATTTCCATTGAAAAGTTTCTTACTAGAAATTTCCCCAAATCACATACCTTCTCTGCCTCAATTCAGCTCTTGGACCTAACTCAGTGAACGATTACTTTCAGTATCCAATAGTGTGGTCCAGTTTTCCCATTTAACACTATTTCAGAAATGCTTTTCAACATTTTTTCATTTTCTTCATGGTTTTCATTTTAATGTCTGCATTCATATCTCGTAATTTGCTTAAGGTTGTTTCCTGGCACATAATGAGTGATCAACAGATATCAATTGAATGAATGCACATCTTTGTACACACGGCTACTTTTAAACTTTCTTTTGCTTCCTTTTTTGTTTTCTGTTTGAGACAGAGTCACCCTGTCACCCAGGCTGGAGTGCAGTGGCACAATCTAGGCTCACTGCAGCCACTGCCTCCCCGGTTCAAGCAATTCTCCTGTCTCAGCCTCCGAAGTAGCTGGGATCACAGGCGTGTGCCACCATGCCTGGCTATTTTTTTGTATTTTCTGGTAGAGATGGGGTTTCACCACGTTGGCCAGGCTGGTCTCGAACTTCTGACCTCAAGTGACCTGCCCACCTTGGCCTCCCAAAATGCTGAGATTACAGGTGTGAGCTACCATGCCTGGCCTTGTTTTGTTTTTGAGGCAGTGTTTCACTCTGTCACCCAGGCTGGAGTGCAGTGGCTCAATCATGGCTCACTGCAGCCTCTACCTCCTGGGCTCAAGTGATCCTCCCACCTCAGCCTGCTGTGTAGCTTGGGCTATAGGCATGTACCACCATGCCCAGCTAATTTTTCAAATTTTTTGTAGAGCCAGGGTTTTGCCATATTGCCCAGGCTGGTCTTGAACTCCTGGACTCAAGCAATCCTCCTGCCTCAGCTTCCCAAATTGCTGGGATTACAGGCGTGAGGTACCGCACTCAGCCTAAATTAGCATTTTTGGGCTAACATGCCAGAACTGAAATACATAAGTAAAAGAGTTTGAACCTTTTCTTTTTTTCTTGCATATTGCCATGAGAAGCAGTATCCAGTTTTGATTAAAAACATGGTTTTTAGGCCAGGTGTGGTGACACGCACCTGTAGTCCTAGCTACTCAGGAGGCTGAGCCAGGAGGATCCCTTGAGCCAAGGAGTTTGAGGCTGTAGTGAGCTATATTGTGCCACTGTGCTCCAGCCTGGGCCACAGAGCAAGACCCTGCCTCTAAAAAATAATCAGCAAGGCACAGTGGCTTACACCTGTAATCTCAGAGATTTGGGACGTGAGGTAGGAGGATCACTTCAGGCCAGGAATTTGAGAACATCCTGGGCAACATAGTGAGACATCATCTCTACTTTTTTTTTAAAAATTGCTTCCAAATGGTTTTATGTAAAATAAAAAAAAAATGAACATAGTGTTTTTAACTTCAACAAAGCTCTATTAGGCTAATTTGGATATTTGTCCCCTGCAAATCTCATGTCAAAATTTAATCCCCAGTGTTGGAGGTGAGACTTGACAAGAAATGTTTGGATCATGGGGTTGAGTCCCTCTTGAATGGCATGGTGCTGACCTGGTATAATGAGTGAGTTCCCATTCTATTATTTCCCCTGAGATCTGCTTGTTAAAAAAGCCTGAAACCTCCTCCTCTATCTTTCGTTCCTTCCTGTCACCATGTGATTGACATACACTTGCTCCCCTTCCTCCATGAGTGGAAGCTTCCTGAAGCCCTCACCAGAAGCAGATGCTGATGTCATGCTTCTTGTACAGCCTACAGAACCATGAACCAAATAAACCTCTTTTCTTTATAAATTACTCAGCCTCAGGTGTTCCTTTATAGTAACACAAAAATGGACTAAAACACCATACTAACTGTGTGATGGGGGACCACTTACCCCTCCCTTCTGAGTCACAGTCATCTGATCTACAAAATGGGGTAAACAGTAGTTCCTCTGCACAGAAATGTGGGCACAAGAGGAAAGTGAGCACAGTATTGGTTATTGTTATTATCATTGCCATTTGCAATACATGTTTTTCCCCACAGCCACAGGAACGTTGTATTTTATCATTTTCAGCTTGTTTTTATTTATTAATTAGGTATGAAATGACACTGTTATATTTATACTAACTAGGCCAGGCTTGACGGCTCATGCCTGTAATCCCAGCACTTTAGGAGGCTGAGTCAGGCAGTTCACCTGAGGTCAAGAGTTTGAGACCAGCCTGGCCAACATGGTGAAACCCCATCCCTACTAAAATTACAAAAATTAGCTGGGTGTGGTGGTAGGTGCCTGTAGTCCCAGCTCCTCTGGAGGCTGAGGCACAAGAATTGCTTGAACCCAGATGACAGAGGTTGCAGTAAGCTGAGATCGCACCACTTCACTCCAGCTTGGGTGACAGAGTGAGATTCTATCTCAAAAATATAATTAAATAAAATATAAATTTAATTTAAAAATATATTTATAGTTCCTTGTTGCATAGTGAAGTTAACACCTTTTTTAAGGCTCTTCTATGTGCTTTTTGTTCTGTGATTTGTTTTATTCTTCACTGAACATTTGGACATTTGGTGGTATTCTTCCAAAGTTTAATAACTTTAAAAATACATTTAAAATAACTAATGCTTATGTTTTTCACTACAAATATTTCCCCATTCTGTTGTTTTCCTCTTTTTCTTAGTTTTGTGGTCCATATTTTTCTA